>NC_041226.1:13176813-13226980 GCF_002837175.3 Physeter macrocephalus | reverse complement strand
GTTCGCGCCCCGGTCTGGGAGGATCCCACATGCCACGGAGCGGCTGGGCCCGTGAGCCATGGCCGCTGAGCCTGCGCGTCCGGAGCCTGTGCTCCGCAATGGGAGAGGCCACAGCAGAGGAAGGCCCGCATACCACAAAATAAATAAATAAATAAATAAATAAATAAATAAAGTATCTCAGAGGGAATTCTTTCATAAGTGAAGCTCCATTTGGAAATCAAATAATAACCCCCTAATTTATCTGTTTTGTAAGTTCATATTTTAGTGCATATAGGAACACACTCTAGACACAAGAATTACTAGAATATTCAAAGAAAAGAAAGATACTATAATCAATAGAAAGGCAGAGAAAGAGTGTGAGTGGCGAAGAAAAAAAACCTCCAAATTTGGGTTAGTGACAACTTAACTTTGAAAAATTTGGGGTGAAAACATAACATTCATGGGTTTCCTAATGAAATAGACCTCTCCCTTTAAAATACTTTTATGCCATAATTATCCATATGTACACAAAGGAGAATGTGAGTCTATGTGGACATTGTTTTTTCTTTCTTAAATAAAATCCTATGCAGTGTTTTTGGTTTGATTTTTACATATTTGGACAAATTTTTTTCAGCTTTAGGTCGTTAGAAAAGGATACTCTTTGCCACGGGGATTCGGTTTGGCACTGCAACAGTAAGATGCCGTCATCTGTAAAGATGAGGTGACCTGGCAGCTTCCTTTTAGCTGTGTTTCCTTTCGGGGGGATGAAGTTTACATGGATCCACTCATATCGCTGTGCCTGGCCCCTCAATTCTAGTAAACATGTTTACAAAGCCTCCAACCATGGGAGAATCACAAGGACGGTGGCCCCTGTGCACAGGTACGTGGACCAGATGAGCTACCTGCCAACAGCTTCCGTGAAAGAGGCAGGTTTGTAAAGATCACACAGCAGCCTGCTGGGTCTTGCAGCCAACTTTCTGGTGAACAGCGATAACGGCAGTTTCCCGGTGGAGTCGTGAGCTGGGAGGCACGAGTGTGGCGGTAGTGACGTCCTGTCTGGTCCGTTTTCTTTCAGATTTTCGGCCAGTTTGCTACGAGGAGCCGCAGCACTGGTGCTCAGTCGCCTACTATGAACTGAACAACCGTGTTGGGGAGACGTTCCAGGCTTCCTCCCGAAGTGTGCTTATTGATGGATTCACAGACCCTTCAAATAACAGGAACAGATTCTGTCTCGGACTGCTTTCTAATGTAAACAGAAACTCAACAATAGAAAATACCAGAAGACACATAGGAAAGGGTAAAAGCAAATATGTAGTTCCTTCCTATATTCTTCTGAGCTAAAACGTGGAAATAGAAACAAGCCATGGATTGGCTGCATGACCTAGTGGGGTGATCCCAGGGCTTGGCTGGGAGACCGTTCTGGGGATGTTGTTGGGAAAAGCATGGGAGGTTTTGTAACCTTAGTGTCTCTACCTCTGAGGTCGGCACACCATCTCCTGGGGGGTGGCGTAGGGTGGGTATTAGGAAGACGAACAAGATGATAAATATGAAGACAGGATAAAATTATTATTTTTATTCATTTATTTATTTGGCTGCATTGGGTCTTAGTTGCGGCATGCTGGCTTCTCTCTAGCTGTGGCATGCGGGTTTTTTCTCTCAAATTGTGGCATGCAGGCTCCAGGGCACGTGGGCTCTGTAGTTGTGGCACGCAAGGTTAGTTGCCCCACGGCATGTAGGATCTTAGTTCCCCAACCAGGGATCGAACCTGCATCCCCTGCATTGGAAGGCAGATTCTTTACCACTGGACCACCAGGGAAGTCCCAGGATGATATTATTGAAGAGAAGTATTATGAATTATTTTTGAATTGCCTGAAATGCTAAATAGGATAACTTCTGAAGAAGAGGAGTTCTGGCTGGATGATTATTTATATCAGGTGAAGTTACCTTTAGAGACTGAGAAGCTAGGCAGTTTAAAAAATCGTTGACTTATTAATGTCAGGAAGCCTTTGGTGGGTGATTGGGGTTCTCTTGTGTCCAGGCATTGTTACGACAGCCAAATAAGCACAGGCCTCACTGGGGTCTGGCTGTGATGCTTTTGGAGCCTGTCTCATTGGCATGGTCAATCCCAGCTGAGCATGAGGCCTCGTTGAGGATTTTAAGTTCTTTTCTTTTCTATTTGAATAGTTGGCAGTGTCTGAATGGTGCCTGGTTGTCCACTGTTCTACTCTGGAATCACAGGTGTAAAGAACCTTCAGAGTCATTTGATCTTTTCTCTCCCCGGCTAGCACTTATACCACCTTGGGAAGTAGCCACGAGCCTTTTATTTCAAATTTCCAGGGGAGATTCATTATTTCACTTATGATGCTTCCTGTATTCTTCCTAACGTACCTCCTAAATGTCTCCTGTTGTAAACCTACAGACCATTGACTAGAGACAGGCTGAGTTCCTTCGCTGATGTTGACTCTTAATGGCAAAAGTTACTTTCTGTTTATTTTATCCTGTATCTTTCCATAGTAGCTTTGAGGTGGCTTACAAGAAACCTTTACAGTGAAATGATAAATGAAGAATAGAAAATCAGCTGGGGGTGAGTGGGAGAGAAGAATACACGTATGTCATCTCCAAGAGTTACCATTGTAATTGTAACCATTGTGATTGTGATTAAACTTTTCCTCTGGAGGTCAGAAAAAGGAAACTTAATCTGTAATGTAACTTTTATCCCAAAGGAGGAAACAGTCATTCCTCAAAGGAAGTAATATTTTGACTGAAATCTTAAATATCTCAGGTATGGTTTTACTTTTAAATGATTTTTATAAGAATCTTCAGGTGAAATCTAAAGGAAGAACGTTAAAACGTAATGTTGTAGAGCTGTTTGCTAAAGGGCTTTACAGATTGGTCTGCATATTAGACTTCTACTTGTGCCACTTGATCTACAAATAGAATTAAAATATGCAAGGACTGTTAAACACCTTCTGGGAAACTTTCTGCAAGTAGTTTGTTCAAGGTGCTGCTGATGTGGATGGACAGATGTGGAGGGTTGGTGTCATGTTAGTAACTGAGAGATAATCCACAGGGTTAAAAAAAAAAAACACAGGAGCAAGAACCAGGACTGGTGACCAGTTACAAAAACCAGCAAGCCTAGGAAATGCTCACCTGGATGGAAGGGCACTCTACCCTCAACATGGTCCCCAAGGCAAAGGCTCAATTTTCTCAGAAAGCTGCTTTGGAATTGTCCTAATGTGAAAAGATAATTTTTTTAAGGGGTTACAAGCCATGCCATAAAGCATGGCATGGAATATTTCAAAGCAAGAGCTATTCGTTTTCTGTGAGGTCAGGGGGCTCTCTCTCAGGGGCCCCCGTGGATTGTCTGGTTCTGAGCTGTGTGGCTTCCTGGACCACCAGCCTGAGTAAGTTTGCAGCCAAATGCACCTTGAGGTTAGTGAATAAGTTAACATGTTCTGTGGAGTTAGTTACTAGAGACAGTCAGACTTCACAGCTGTGCATTCATCTCGCAAATATTTATTGAGCATTTAATCTTAGCCAGACGTTCTGCCACTAGGGATGCAGCAGTGGGAAACAAACAAGACAAAACAAAAATCCCTGGCTTCGTGGATTACCTACAACTAAGGAAAGACAAACAAGTAATAATACACGCATGCGCGCGCACACACACGTCAAATGATAATTGTCCAGAGAAAAACAAAGGAGGGGAAGGGAATGGGGAGGGTAGCCAGGGCAGGCTTCCTAAGGAGGTGACATCTGAGCCGAGAGCTAAAGAGGGAATCGACAGTGTGGGTACCAGTGGGGAATGCTTTCCAAGCAAAGGGAAACAGCAGGTACACAGGCCCTGAAGCCTGCCTGGCATAGTGAGGTATAGCAGGGACGCCAGAGTGAGTGGAGCGTCATAGGAGAAGAGGGGACAGGACCAGGTCTCAGGGCCTAGAAGCCATGCAGAGTGCTTTAACTTTGCCTGTGTGACATAGGAAGATGGAGTTAAGTTGGAGTTTACAGATCTGAGTTTTCACTTCAAAAGGATCCCCTGGCTGTTATATCGAGATGAGACTGTGGGGGTGGGGGGGCAAGGGTGGAAGGTATCTACAAAAAAAAATCTTTTTATTATGGTCAATGATGGGCCATTTCTCCCCTCTAGTTATCAGTTGCTTTGAGGTCACTTCCGGTTTGTGTTCCTTGCCACTTAAGTTAGGGAAGATGGCTGGTCCTCTAAAGGAAGTTCATGACACCACCGGTCAGCAGTGCATGTACTTACTTTAAGTTGTTTTCTGTGGCGGTGATGGTTTATGCTGACTCACCCGTGCGCTTTCATCCTGCTTTCCATCTAATGCAATGCACTGTGAGGCAGCAGGCTTGGTACCAAGCCTTTATTTGTGTCCTTACAGCAGTAACAAATCTATTGCTTTGACCTCTCTAGCCAAGTGCTTTAAATAGCCGTAGGCTAGTTAGCACTAGAATAGCCGGGGCTGCTGCTTCAGTGTCAGAGGCAGGGCTTCAAAGAACCTGGAAGGGTGCATTCTACATGAAGTCTGTCCATATTCTTCCTTGAAGACCAGGCAGGCCACTTGAACTCTTTCAAATGACTGATAGCTGCCCCCACTGATTTTCCCTAATGTGTGTGAGGCACCCTGGCAGACTCTTACTCATATTATTTTTATTGTCACCCTACGAGTTAGGATTTCTTAGTCCTATTTTATGGATGAGGCGATGGAAGCTCAGACAATTCAGCGGCGTACCCATGGTCCCACGAGTGATGTGGGTTTGCACCCATGGCTCTGTCTGTAAGGTCCAGTCGCTCCCTTCCGCTGGAGGGGAGGGACCCTCCTGCTTTTTCATCTTGGCACCCCTCTTAGTTCAGCACTTGAGGAGTTGAATCTTTTGATATGGAATGAAAATACTTATCATATGCTGCAGGCATGGTATGTCAGAATCACCTCTGAGATCTTGAAATAAGGCCCTCATTGTACTAAAGTGATGAAATTTTACAGTGATTTACTTTAAAAATGTAAATCAGAGAAGATTTTGTGTTTTCCCCACAAGAATATTCTAGAAAAGGAGTACCTCACTGAGTTACACAGAGCTCCAGCAGAGGATTATAAGGATCTTTACAGAAAAAAAGATGAAGAACTGCTGACATATCATACCTATCTGTGACTGCGCAAAATAAAGCAAAGGTTATTTCCTGATGTTTTGGGAGTGACGTAATAGCCAGTTTGGATCACTGGAGTATAAAACATGCCTGCTTTTTTAGAGTGGCTTTTAGGATGGCCCCGATTTCCAAATAATGAGGAAAACCGCAGTTTTGAATGGACTGCATGGACATATGTGTGCTGCTCTTAAGGTCATTGAGGTTGGATTATATTTCTTAGAAATGCACAACTTAATATAATCCTAATCAATAGCACTGTCATTTCTGAGCACCTACAATTTGTGCTGTAACTGAAGTCAGAGCCATTGACCCTCGTAATGAGCCTGTGCCGGGTTCTTGGCGTGAAAGGACATTTGGAGCAGGACGGGCAGGTTTCTCCTTTGCAACTGCAGACATGCTGCGTATGTCCTGGCTGCTGGCTGTTATTCCTCTCATGAGAGAAGGAGTGGGTAATTATAATTCCTGAGGCATTAGCCCTAGGGATTGAACTTACCCAGGCAAACCAAGACCTTCCCCGAACATAATTATCATAGATTCCAAATCACTGAATTGCTTTTGGAATTAGTTTTTCACCTTTTAATGAATCTTTATTTTCTTGCACATCTCAGCTTGTTCTGTAGAATCCTAGTAATGCTTCCATGTTTTATGAAAGGAATTATCCTGAGGCAAGGGTTTGGTTTGTCAGTTCCTTAGAAGGAGGGTCTGCACCTCAGGGTGATTTTTTTTTAAATAAATTTATTTATTTTTGGCTGCGTTGGGTCTTCCTTGCTGTGCGCAGGCTTTCTCTAGTTGCAGCGAGCAGGGGCTACTCTTCGTTGTGGTGCGCGGGCTTCTCATTGTGGTGGCTTCTCTTTCTTACCAAGCATGGGCTCCTAGTAATGCTTCCATGTTTTATGAAAGGAATTATCCTGAGGCAAGGGTTTTTGTGGTTTGTCAGTTCCTTAGAAGGAGGGTCTGCACCTCAGGGTGATTTTTTTTAAAATAAATTTATTTATTTTTGGCTGCGTTGGGTCTTCCTTGCTGTGCGCAGGCTTTCTCTAGTTGCAGCGAGCAGGGGCTACTCTTCGTTGTGGTGCGCGGGCTTCTCATTGTGGTGGCTTCTCTTTCTTACCAAGCATGGGCTCTAAGCGCGCGGGCTTCAGTAGTTGTGGCTCACGGGCTCTAGAGCACAGTCTCAGTAGTTGTGGTGCACGGGCTTAGTTGCTCCGCGGTATGTGGGATCTTCCCAGACCAGGGATCGAACCCGTGTCCCCTGCATTGGCAAGCGGATTCTTAACCACTGCGCCACCAGGGAAGTCCTCAGGGTGATTTTTGGATTGCTTCTTTCCCAATGGATTTAGTTTCCCAGTCTCAAAATGTCCTTTCCATTCTGCCTTTGAATGTGTATAAGGTTTCTCATCCCTGAAAAAGCAAATCCTAAAAAATTTTAACACAGAATGTCATACTGTTGCAGTTATTACACAGGGCATTGCAGAATACTTCATATCATGAGAAAATGTTCACACTATTTTAATACGTGAAAAAAGGTTATAAAAGATCCTGTAGAGGATGATCCTAATTTTGTTTAAAATGTGCACATAAAAGACTGAAAGGTATATGACAAATATTAGCTTTGAATATTTCTGGGCTGTGGATTTGTGGCTGATCTTTTTTCTTTGCATCTCTGTATTTTATAAATTTCCTCTAGTGGGTTTTGTTGCTCTTGTGAAGATGGGGTGGGACCGGGCATGTCCAGGCATGCGGAGGTCACTGAAGTAGTGGAGAGAGAGAAAGCATCACAGTTCACCCACCCTGGCAGAGTCACCACGTGTGTGAGTGCACAGTGGGCATTCAGTGTAGGTCAGTTGGGACCAAAGCTGCTTGTTCATCATATTGTCCAGAGAGACTTAGTCTTCCAAGTATAGCTTTAGGGGACTGATTTTGCTACCAGCCCAGAAGTGGCTTTGTGTGAATTGGAAGGAACCCATTTCTCAAGAGAAGTTACTGCCATCTGCTGGAGGAGTCTTCTAATAACTGTACAAATCTCGGAAGACTGAGGCACACCCTGGGTTTGTGCAGTGCACAGCTGCAGGCAGTGTCCTGGGCGGGCCCACCTCCATCCTCTGGACCAAAGCCCCGGTGTAGATCTGGAAATCTTTACTTTTATATTATTTTTTGATCATACATTAAAATTTTTTTTATTTTGGAAAATTTCAAGCTTACACAAAAGTAGAGTCATGTAATAAATTTTCATATGACCATCTCCAGCTTCAATAATGAGTCCATTCTGTACCATTCTTTTCCCCTGTCCCATCACAGTATTTTTACAAGAGTATTTTGAAGCAAATCTCAGACCTCGTATCCTTTCTCCCATATATTTAAGTATATGTCTAACTACATAAGGAATTTCTGAGAGTATCATCATTGATTACCCTCAGAAATATGCACTTTCTTCAAGCTCCAGAGGATCCTGTCAGTCAGCCAGATTTTAAAATAGTTGTGCATCTTTGATGGGGAGTAAAGACTGGTGAGGCCCTTTGCCTTTGGGTTTCTCTGAAATCTTGATCTTACTTTAGATGGCCTGGACTCAAAAGAATGTCACCCTGCATTTCATAGAGTTTCTAAGTCAGTACGATTACACTTCTTCACAGCGATTAGTTGGATAATTCACTTGTGTTTCAATAAATAGTGCATTTTTTAATGGGAAAAAAATAAAATAAAATAGTTGTGCAGAAGAGAGGGCAGCAAAGCCAAGGGGAATATCAGTTACAAACTCCAGGGAAGGTGTTGAGTTTGTGCTCATAAGTTCAGGGTGTTTTCCAAGCAGAGTGGAGAGGCATCAGGGTTCTCTGAGCTGGGCTGTGGGGTGATGAGATCTACTTTCTGCAGGGATATCCTTTCCCCACCCCAACTCCCACTCTGGAGGGGATCCATGCATATTCCTTCCACTTTGGGACGTCCCCCTCTGACTGTTAGTACGTTCCACAGCATTGGAACCCACTCACCAGCCTAACTAAGCCGCTGTCCTTCCCTCCTCCCCTCCATCATCTCTGTCGTTCAAGGCTGCAGAAGATGCCAGAAGGGACCGACCTGCAGCCTGACTCAGCAGATCCAAATCAAGTCCAAAGAGTCCTAATTAACCACCACACAGGACTCCAGACTCCCTAATCTCCTAAAGGGTGGGTGCAGGCAAACACAGATGGAAAACTCAGATGAAGAAAGATGCAGCCCGAGAAGAGAGGTAGTCCGAGGTGTGGGTTCAACTTGCCCAAGGACCCCGTCGCCGGGCTTCTCTCTCGTCTCAGGTAGCACCTTCTTTGGGCGTTTATCCTTACTGCTCACTATTCTCTATGGCGATCTAGCATGTCACACATGTGGTTTGAAGCCACTCTTCTGGCCTGTCAAATGGATGCAACTAAAATCCCTTGCTTACTTGACTCCTTCGACGCCGCTGTCTCTAGCCCAAATCCAGCCCCTTCGCAGTGGGGTTGAATTCCCGCCGGTCCCGGTACTGAGGCCTCGCTCGGGCTTCTGCGGGTGCATCCTGTTGGCTCTGCCCCCTCTTCGCGCTCAGGATGCTAAACTACTGCCTCCTTGTTCAGTCTCTTCTCTGCTTTCCATGCTCTGCCAGCATGTCTGTGGCTGCGGATAAGACTTTGTAACAGGACTGGAAATCCTCCCCTAAATAAACACCTGAGTCAGATAACAAAAATCTGTTCTCCTTAATAGGTTCTGGGAGGATTATATATTTGAAGGTCATTCAACTCAAAGACATACTAAACACTTAGCAGCCTCATGTTCTGGCTCTTTTACCACCTGCTTGCTCTCACTTTGAAAAAACTCACAGCTACCCCAGAGGCAGGCCTTCCCCCTGGGAGTTTTTAAAGGGCGTCTGCTTGGATTTGCCCCTGCCTAACCTCCAACATGTCGCTGCAGCCAAGTAACTATGTCCCAGCTAAATAGGACAGCCCTTCTGCCTTCTCCTCACGGCCAGGGCCACGGGTGTCAGACCCCGGGCCGTTTAGGGGAAAGAATGATGGAGATGAGGAAGAAAAGGGAGAGGAAGGCTGAGAAGAGGAGGGGGAGCTGGTCTGATCTAGGAGCTGAGAGGGGAACCTTGGCCTGAATATCAAGAGCTGTGCTTTATCATTGTGACCCTGGGTCCATTTCTTCAGACTGTGTTGGAGTCTGTGGTTGGGATACATAATACTGAAAACCACTCTTCTCTAAAATTGTATTAAGGGAAAGGAGATCGGAAAAGGAAGCCATAAAGCTGGCGGGAAGTATAACGCAGAAGTGCCACCATTGCTGCGGCTGTGTCCGAAATGTTTCCTAAATGCAGAGTTACACACACCAGGGTCTGAGAACCCCTGGAGGTCTTC
This sequence comes from Physeter macrocephalus, assembly GCF_002837175.3. Lineage (NCBI taxonomy): Eukaryota > Metazoa > Chordata > Mammalia > Artiodactyla > Physeteridae > Physeter > Physeter macrocephalus. The sequence continues at coordinate 13,217,482 of NC_041226.1, read as the reverse complement.
AGTTCTATTACTTTTAAATGTTTTATTTTTATTTTTAAAAGATCCAAAATCTATCACTGTAAGTACATTCAGGATCATTTCTACAAACCCCTTGCCACTGCACAGTGATTGTATTTACAATTGTGTTGACACTTAGTGCTGGGGCATTTTGTTTCTGCTAAAAGGTTGGGGAACAATTGTTCTGGTATTGCATACTCACTAGACTAGAACATCTTCACCTCATCTAACCGCAGTCCCTTGTTATAAATTTATGTGGAATCTTAAACCCAGACGTTTGGAGGGAAAGCAACAGCTGAAATTCACTTTGAGCAGCAGCGTTCTCAGGATGCTTTGCCTTTCAGCTCTAGGAATGTGAGGTAAAGTAGCATAAACTACATTTTGATTGTGTTTTTATATTTTATCTGAAAACGTGGCACAAATTTCACTGTTTGTAGGTAAAAAGAGGCATTGTTTCTATGACCTATAACTGTAGGTGATAAGCTTTAAAATAAAATGGGTCTCTCAGGTATTTATTAAGATAAATGGATTTATAATTGTTGGTGAAATAAAATTTAAACTTCATTTATTGTTCCCTCTGAAGTAGGTTTAGTGTATGCACCTAAGTATTACCATGGTACTATCTGTGTCCAGTTCTTTTTTTTTGGATGTGTTCTGCATTATGTATTTATTTTGCATCTAATATTATGAGATCTTCATTTTAGAAGGAACAAGCGTGAGATGGAGCAAGTGATGGCAGTAGTACACGAGAGCCTACTTCTGTGTTCTTGGTGCTGATCGTAAACCTGGGTTGCAATCCACTTTTAAATGGACTCATGGAAAAAATATAGATGATAATTAAATCAAGTCAGCCCTTGGGGCACGTGTGCTACTAATCAATGATTGGTGATATTAAAATTAACCTCACAGTTGATAGTCACATCTCTTGAGGTTACAGAGGTGGATGAGAAGGGAAGGGTGATAAATCCAAGCGAAAGTCGGTGCTGGTGTTGGAAGACTGTTTTTGCCTCGTAGGCGTGCATCTGTACTACGTCGGGGGAGAGGTCTATGCCGAGTGTGTGAGTGACAGCAGCATCTTTGTGCAGAGCCGGAACTGCAACTATCAGCACGGCTTTCACCCGGCCACCGTCTGCAAGATCCCCAGCGGCTGCAGCCTCAAGATCTTCAACAACCAGCTGTTCGCTCAGCTGCTCGCCCAGTCTGTCCATCACGGATTTGAAGTCGTTTATGAGTTGACTAAGATGTGCACCATCCGGATGAGTTTTGTCAAGGTAAGGAGTGCTTGCTTCCCAATTGTAAGATGGAAAATGAAAAATAAAACCAAAAGCACTCTTTGGTTGACGTGGCAGTTAGACAGCCAGGGCAAGTAGACAGCAGTTTGCCGGGGGGCGGAGGGGGGCACTCTAATTGTTTGTTTTTTTTTAAAGTAAATACAAATTTAATTTAAATTTTTATTATAAATTTTACAGTAAAAGTAAAACGAACAATATCCTAGAAGTCAAAATTCTACCTACAGGTAACATCAAGAGTAGGGAAACTACAGAGTCCAAATTTTACCAAACAATGTACAATTTTCCTGATCAGCAGCTTAACTGGGAAAAGCATGAGCTTTGTAAGCAAACAGATTTCAAATCAAATCCCTGCTCCCCTAACTAACAACTGATCAAACAAGGTAGCTATGCTATCTTTTTTTTTTAAACATCTTTATTGGAGTATAATTGCCTTACAACGGTGTGTTAGTTTCTGCTGTACAACAAAGTGAATCAGCTATACATATACATATATCCCTATATCTCCTCCCTCTTGCGTCTCCCTCCCACCCTCCCTATCCCACCCCTCTAGGTGGTCACAAAGCACCGAGCTGATCTCCCTGTGCTGTGCGGCTGCTTCCTACTAGCTATCTATTTTACATTTGGTAGTGTATATATGTCAATTGTTTTTTGGAAGAGCTCCTCCATGAGTATGAAATCTCTTGTTTAGCAATTTTAAGAAAATTCTTAAGCATATTACTTTTGGAGGAAAACCAAGTTAAGATAGTTATCTGATTTTTTTTTTAACGCATAAGATAAAGTGACAATGTTAATTGTATAGGACTTAATGCTACAGAGATTCTTCCATCCCTCAAACTGCTGAGCATCTATGGTCACTCAGTAAATGCTGGTGAATTTACCTGAATCAAATAAGACACTCTCCTTACTCTTACAAAGCATACAGGCAAATGGAGCAGTCATATTTATAAATAAGCTACAAAACAGAACTGACTCTAATACAAGATAGTATGGATTAAGTGCTGTTTATAAAGGTATAAACAAATTGGGATAGAAACATTATGGGGGTTGTGATTAATTCTGAGACAGCAGTAGATGTTCTGTTTATGAATATTTGTTGAATTTATCAAATTAGATCTTATTAAAATTGATGTGAAGGTTGGAGAACGGAGGAAAAGTTACTTAGCGGGAAGGAAAAAAACTGGATTTGCACGTTGAAGCTAAAGACCTCAGTTTCATCGTCTGCTATTTCATCCCTCACAAAGCACTTGCAAATAATTCTAATATTTCCAAATCTGAGCTTGTTTATCAAACTGAGTATATGTACGCAGTTTTCCCATTGTCATATATTCATCCAAGGAATCAGTATGGCTTGTTCAAGGTTTTTTCAAAGTAAAATTTATTTATTAATCCTTTAAAATTATCTTGAAAAATGTGTCCTGTTTTTCTATACTTTTTTTAAAAAATTTATTTATTTATTTATTTTTGGCTGCGTTGGGTCTTTGTTGCTGTGCGCAGGCTTTCTCTAGTTGCGGCGAGCTACTCTTCGTTGTGGTGCGCGGGTTTCTCATTGCGGTGGCTTCTCTTGTTGCAGAGCACGGGCTCTAGGCACGCGAGCTTCAGTAATTGTGGCACACGGGCTCAGTAGTTGTGGCTTGCGAGCTCTAGAGCGCAGGCTCAGTAGTTGTGGTGCACGGGCTTAGTTGCTCCGCAGCATGTGGGATCTTCCATACCAGGGCTCGAACCCTTGGTGTCCCCTGCATTGGCAGGAGGATTCTTAACCACTGCACCACCAGGGAAGTCCATTATGTCTTTATTGTATATATAATTTTAGTAATTATTTTAAAAATAAGAATAGAGTTTCCAATGGAAAAAATGACTTCTCGAATCTATTTCTTTCATGGTGACAAAGCAGTTTTATTCAAATTTACTGTTAAGCTTTAAAAGTATTTTCACACGGTCAGGCAATTAAAATTAAATACCTGAAAATCTTTTCAGACGTTTTGATGCTTCAGAGCCAGCAGAGGGCGTTAAATTGCCATTAACGAACAACCATTTGACGTGCAGTTAACTTTTTTCTAGGCCTGTTTTTCAAATTAGGATGAAATGCCAATATCTCAGATGTAATTATTTCACTGTAACATAAGCTTGCATAGAAATCTTATTTTCCTAAGATCAGCAAGATGTATTTCTCAGATATGTAACCTTTAAATTCATAAAACTACACAATTCACAGAAGATAAACTGTTATTATATTGCAGGGACTTTTAAAAACATAAATCCCTAGCAAATATAACTACAGATGATCAGTGTAAAGAAATGTACAAGTTCTCATCACAAGAAAAAATTGCAACCATGTGAGGTGATGGATATTGACTAAACTTATTATCTTTATTTTTACTGTCTCTCCTATGGATGGTCACAAATGGCAAATTGCCAGAAGTGAGCCAGCGGGGGGAGAGGAGAAACAAGCTTTGTTCATCAATCCTGAATAACCAAGGGCACCCTCAGCCCTCGCTTTACAACGTTCAGATCCAGTCATTGGTCTGTAGTGAGCAACCATTTTGTACAAAACATGGGTCTTCAGCATTAAGGGGGTGAACATGAGTTCAAGCTCCTTTCCCTGTGGAAGAGGAAGTGATTTGCCAGGGACGCCGGCATGGCTAGAACCCAGGCCCTCTCTAGGTCCATGAATTTAGTTATGAACCCAGGAGGAAACCATGGATGGGGACTCAGGGTATCTGGTTGATGCAAAAGTCGTCCTGTACTTGCAGGAACGTAGAGTTCACGTTCTCAGGTCCCAGGAGCTGCCCCGGGTTGGGTGGGCTGTGTCCACCGGGCCTGCTGGGGTCTCTGAAGGCTGCCTGTAAAGTCTGGCACAATCACTCGGCTCCGTTTTTGCTTTTCAGGGTTGGGGAGCCGAGTATCATCGCCAGGATGTCACGAGCACGCCCTGCTGGATTGAGATTCACCTTCATGGACCACTGCAGTGGTTGGACAAAGTTCTGACTCAAATGGGCTCTCCACACAACCCGATTTCTTCAGTGTCTTAACAGTCCTGTCTTCATCCACATTTCTATAGGATAGATGCTATTGCAGGCAGTATATCATTTCAGATTTGCAACTAACTGAAGTTTCTAAGTACATGTGTAAATACATATAATATATACTGTTCACATTTTGTATCACCATTTGTTTTGTGCTTTCTAGTTAACCTGATGCCAGTACAGTGCAATTAGAAAAGCAGGTTTTTTTGTGCCTACGCTCTAATAAGCAGCAGCTTCTTTTGTGGGAGAGGACAAATGAGAGGCAACTGTAGGAACAGTATTTGAAGGGTGTTGGTAGAATAAAGGCAGCTTTAGTCCACCATGTCATGTAAGGCATGTTGTATGGCCAATCTGGAAAAATATTAAAACTGTTTACGTAGCAAAAATCAGGTACTAGCAGCACTAGAGCAAATAACACTTTAGGACAAAACAAAGCTATCAAACCCATAAAATTTAAATAACTTCACTGTTAGTGCTACTGGCCAAAAAAAAAAATCAAGCTTGTAAAATCAGTTATGTAAGGTAAGTCACATAAACTTTATTTCTGAAGTTGAAATACCTATAGCTGGACTACTGTGCTGATATGAACGGTACATTTTAAACAAATTAAACTGTGATGGGAAAAGAAAGAAACTGTGAAGCTGAGAGTCATGTTGCCTCATTATCTACCACTGTAAAAAAAAAAGAATGAGTCTAATAAATATGAAAATAGCATGAAATGAGCTATATCCCCCCACTGCAAAATAAGACCAGAACTTAGTCTGAGAATCACCCACGGAGATGCCTGCTTTCCACATAGGAAATCTCAGGTTCCTGTTTTCCTGGTGATTCATGTCAGGCAGCTCTGCAGATTTCTGAGTCTGCACAGTGAGCTCTACGGCCGTGTATGTAACTCAGTCCTGTGTGCGGAAGCAGTAAAATAAGAGCATTGGACAAAAGCACCCTGTTTACTTATGCCTTCCCACATTCCCACGTTCAAAGTCTCTAGGTGAGGGCATGCCTTTTGCCACATTTTCCTCACATGTTGGCAAATATTAACTATTCACAGATGACTCAAACAGTGGTGAAGCCTTTGAGAAAATCTAGACACACTGCTGGGATCAAATTTGAGTTATTTAACTTAGTGTCTCTATTGATTAAATGATCTGCTGGTCATATGTGGTAGCCTCTTCTAAAACTAAAGCTTCATACCTGGAAATAACTTCCCAAGTAAGATAATAATTTCACAATCCCTATCATTTCTGAGGAACAGTGGTCCTGAATAACAGGACATTTTAAAAAATGTATCCACAACATCAAAACCTGTTCTTATTTACCCTTGGATGATAAAGAGAGGAAAAATTCCCAAATTCCTAGGTACTTTCATACATATATAATTCCCACCCACTAAACACTGCATTGCTTGGAAAAATATTTCACACCCTTTTTAAAATGTGTAATTTAAGAAGGTAATTATGCTTGTAACAGACGGTACTGCAGTGATCCAGGAGGTTTCTTCATTTATACATTCTGTCTCAACTCTTTCTAGCATTAGTGCATAGTAGTTGTTTCTCATTAAATTGTATTCAAGGTAGGAATGATCATGTGAAAAAGATGTATGTGTGAGCTACTGCTGTCACCTCTTGTAATAACTAGTGTTACCTAATAGAAGCTTCCCTATATACAATAGAAAATATTACATTTTACATTAAAGCTAGGTGGTCCATTTAGTGTTTAGCAAACTCCGTAGTATATTGGTTCATCAACTACGTATGTGCCTGGCACAATGTTAGGTACTGTGGAATCGAATGTAAACAAGAGACCCATCCCAGCCCTCTGGAGCTGAGAGTCTTAAGAGTAAATCTGTTTGTAGAATCATCTTTATGTTTCAAGAACTTTTAAAACAAACCATGCAATCTTTCTTATGCTTGAAAAAAAGTATAATTGACTTCTTAATTATCTCTATTTTGCAGCTGATTTCCCTTCTCTTCTGAGCAATCAAGTAATGGTTGAAGACTTCCTTGGATAAATGCTACTTTTCTTCTGTGTCTCAAAATTGGGTTTTTCTCCTTTCGCTTCCCTATTTTCCAATAATTCCCCATCTCCCCTTTTCTTGGAAAAGGCATTAATATGGTGAAGTCATCCTCATACAAGTACTGTTGCATGAAAGAGCATTAGGTACACGTGGTTTGGGCTCCAGAGAGCAAACACAGCTTTGTGAATCTCTCCATCAGTGGTCAAACTCCTCCTCTGGTAATCTTATACCTTTACAGGATTAATTGGTACTAGTTGCTTATAAATGACATGAAAAAATGCATTGAATTTTCATGCAGCTTTGGGAAACCAGGACAAAATATTCCGGTGAATCCAAATTATTTCTTCAAAAACTAAATGATTAAAGTGGTACATATGCGTCATTACCAGTCCTATCTCACCAGAAGCCTTTATTAAGAACTGTGAAATTCAGAGAATTTAGAATTGATGAGAAGTTAATCCTTCAGTCACTGTTAAGAGTCACATTTTAAATCAGCCTTTTAACATTTTTGCTGGCAAGAATTGTTAAAAATAGTAATGCAGTATTTGATTTCAAACTTCTAAATGTGCTCATTTAGCATTCAATCCTTGAGATAGACAATCCAAAAAATGTCATAGCATTCTTTTATAGGATAGTGAGCAAAGTGGACATGCTAAGCCATTAATTGCATCAGCCAAACATGTTTAAGGTTGCCACAGACAAGGAATGTGCAATAGAGAATAACAACATCTGGCCTGCTCACAAGACCCAGAACATTTATGGTGTTGTTCAAGCCTGTTTTTAGTGTTTTTTTGTTAAAAATTTGAGATGTGAAAAGTTTGTTTTAGTTAGATGATATTTTAATACCTGCCAGTGCTTTGGAACTATTAAGATGTCACTTCTCAATACATTTATGTTTTGTTATTCTTTTCTTTTTTTTACACTCAGTATAAATCAGGAAAAGCTGTACAACAACCTAGCATTTAGAATTTCCTTTTCATTGTCTTCTAAGGAACTGAATACCCCCATCACAGCAACAAAAGCATTTTATAAGTAACACTTGCTAGACTTTAAGCACCTGCTTAACTTTGAGTATGTCCTGAATATTTGGTATATATAGTCAACAAATAAAGCAAAATATAACATGCATTCCAAATTTCATCTTTTCCTATTAAGGATTTAACAACTGAACTATATGACAAGATTAGGTGATCCTGGCATATGTTAAATTCAAATTAATGTAAAACAAACCAACAAAAAAGAAACTATTTCTATTTAAGTAATGTTTTTGATTATTGTAGGTAGGCTTCAATTATCCTTCAAATGCACACTTACACTGTTACCTGATTGTTTATAATAAAGAATACTGTACCTATGTGTCTTTTGGCTCATTTTTCCCTGCAAACGTCATAGAAGGATTTCTTGAATATGCGTCCTTAAGATGATCTTAAACCATCCTTTGAAAATAGGATGTTTCTGAAATCCAACATCCTATAGAGAAATTAGGTAACAGTTTTGAATTAAACACCTCAGAATAACTGGCATTAAATATAGAACCTTGCGGGGAGGGATAAATTAGGAGGTTGGGATTAACATATTCACATTTATATATAAAATAGAAAATATATTCATATATAAAATAGAAAAGAATATAGAACTTTGAAGATACTTTGCAGTAATTTTAGAAAGGATATGCATAGAAGCTTTTTCTGGATATTAAGTGATATTACAGTATGTAGGAGAGAATGAACAATTTTATTACTGCATACATCTGTACATTGCTATATATTACCTATTAGAAAGGTGCTAAAGAAGGCAACTGAGGAAAAACTAAGATAAATCCAGGAGGAATATGAACATATCTAAAAATGTAAATGTTCTATTCCCTCCATTTAAATTTCCTTCCAGCCTGTAAACGGAGGGGGTTAAATATGTAAATATTTTGAGAAAACTTAGCCGCCTTAACTTGATCAAAGTTTTCCTTTTTTTATTTTTTTTAAAGAAATGGAGCCCTTTAGTCAAATATTTTGTGGAGTTCCAAAATGTAAACAGATGAAAGACAAGCTATTCTGGTTCGATACAGGTGAGGATTATGAAGTTGTAAGTTTATGGAACGCAGTGTTTGTGTCTTGCTTGTCTTTGCATCTCCCATCTTTCATGACCCTGTTCTTGCAACCAAAATTTGGTATTGGCACTTCAACCACTAACTAGTACAGATTTTAAAATATATCACTGTATAGACATAAAATACTGTCTTTAAACATTAGCCCATCTAAGAGAAGGAATATTTTCATCATCCTAGGAACTTCCACATATTCGTTTATTAGACGATTCTTGTGCATCAGCTACTACCAGGCAGGCACCATAGATGGCAATGACAACACAGTTTCTGCCTTAAAGAAGCTTATCATCTGTGGAGGAAATGAACAAGTAAACCAATAAAGGTCAGTGTGCTATCAGTTGTGACAGGTTGCCAGGGGACCAAGCAATGACACCTCTCTCAGGCCCTGGATGGGTACCCAGGAAAGCTTCTGGGCTGATCCACCTTGCCTTCCTTCCCATCAGTTCCCCTAGCAAGTCTCCCAGACATTTCTAAACCAGACTAGGTGCCTGATCTCTGTGCACCCATCATAATTTATGCTCATCGACGGTCAGTTATCAATTCCTGCACCATACTATTTTCTTGTCCCTCCATCTCTATGAAGCTGGGAGCTTTTTAAGGGCAAGGATTGTATCTATTTGTGTTCAGCATTTTCCAGCTGTTGTTTAGAAAGGCATTTGGGGTTCACATTATAAAGGCAGAAATGGTATTTGTCTCATTCTCCTTTTTTAAAATCAGCAATTATTTAATTTCTTCTCTTCAAAATAAAAATAATTGCAAGCCTTCAATTACATGTCCAGTGACCATGCTGCAGCTGGTGGGGATGAGAAGCATGCTTATGATTTAGTTTGCAAATATTCAGCTGCACAGCAGTAGCAAGGGAAGATAGCTTTGACAGTTAAACTGTTAAAATTGTTTTTATTCTAAGCACTTATTTTCAAAATGTGAATTTGAGCAAAGACAAGATGCATAGGAATTCTGATGTAACAAGTTAACAAGGAGTATAAAAAAGGTAACAGTTCTGAAAGTTTATCTCTGTATGATCACTGATGATTCCATTATTTGCATGCATCTGATAAAAATGTTATGTATGGCCTCAGATTTACTCCAGCAATCTGAAAGATGATGTTAAATGGAGTAAATATAATGAAAATTATATTCAGGTTTGTTTTTTTTTAAGCCAGAAATTACTCACACCTGCATTATGTTATTTGGAGATAATGTTTGCAAGTGACAGGCTAAATCTTCTCTAACCTCATCATTTAGAAAGAAGAAAACTAAACATTCTAAAAATAACCCAGTGATGTTTAATGAAGATGCCTGTGGAGAGAGGCTCAGGAGTAGGGGTAAGAAGACTTTTTCTATCAAGCTTTGCAGGCCATGTGGCCTTTGTGACTGTTACAACTACTCAACTCTGCCATTGCAGTGCAAAAGCCACCCTAAACAATATGTAAGTGGATGGGCATGGCTGTGTTCCAATGAAACCTTATAGACATTGAAATTTGAATTTCATATAATTTTCACATCATGAGACGATTTTCTTTTGTTTTCAACCATTTAAAACTGTAAAAACTGTTCTTAGCCTGTAGCAGTACAGAAATGAGCTGCTGGTTGGATCTGGCCTGGGGTGGGGTGTCCCAGTTAGCTGAGCCCTGCTCTGGAGGATGAGAAGCTGTATTGAATGTACCAACCATAGCCATACTCCCATCTGAATGCAGCCTTAGGAGACACCCCAAGCCCGACCACGAGAACCCCTCAGCTAAGCTCAGCCAACCCTTAACATTGTGGGTTGGGCAGGAAGGTGATTATGGTAAGCCACTCTGCTTTGGGGTGGTGTGCTAGATAACTAGTCATAAACGTGTGGAATGTTGATGAAACTTTTTCTTTGCTTCATCCAGAGCCTCAGGTGGGAGTAGCTTCTCATCACAAAGCACAGGCATGCGTGTTTGAAGCACCTACAATTTTTTTTAACATCTTTATTGGAGTATAATTGCTTTACAATGGTGTGTTAGTTTCTGCTGTATAACAAAGTGAGTCAGCTATATATATATATACATATATTCCCATATCCCCTCCCTCTTGTGTCTCCCTCCCACCCTCCCTATCCCACCCCTCTAGGTGGACACAAAGCACCAAGCTGATCTCCCTGTGCTATGCGGCTGCTTCCCACTAGCTAGCTATTTTACATCCGGTAGTGTATATATGTCCATGCTACTCTCTCACTTTGTCCGAGCTTACCCTTCCCCCTCCCCATGTCCTCAAGTCCATTGTCTACGTCTGTGTCTTTATTCCTGTCCTGCCCCTAGTTTCTTCAGAACCATTTTTTTTAAGATTCCATATATATGTGTTAGCATATGGTATTTGTTTTTCTCTTTTGACTTACTTCACTCTGTATGACAGTCTCTAGATCCATCCACCTCACTACAAATAACTCAGTTTCATTTCTTTTTATGGCTGAGTAATATTCCATTGTATATATGTGCCACATCTTCTTTATCCATTCATCTGTCGATGGACACTTAGGTTGCTTCCTAAGTGCTCAGAGACTCTGTTTTCAGGCTCCTGTCATATTTGCAGAGCTGGCCTTTTCTTTCTAAAATAGCCTTCAGGACCAGGACACCTTACCTTTTGTGCCAGTGCATGGACCCTTGTGGCCTGGGATCTGCCTGTCCAAGAAGAGCCAAGCATTCCTCTCTTATCCTGTCCTGGCTATTGTAAATAGTGCTGCAATGAACATTGGGGTGCATGTGTCTTTCTGAATTATGGTTTTCTCAGGGTATATGCCCAGGAGTGGGAATTGCTGGGTCGTATGGTAGCTCTATTTTCAGTTTTTAAAAGAAACTCCATACTGTTCTCTAGTGGTTGTATCAATTTACATTCCCATCAACAGTGCAAGAGGGTTCCCTTTTCTCCACACCCTCTCCAGCATTTGTTGTTTGTAGATTTTCTGATGATGGCCGTCCTGACCAGTGGAAGCACCTACAATTTATGATATGGTAGCTACTCTGGTTCTGAACAGTACCCCGGCTCCATTTGCTCTGCCAGTGAAACTGCTGTTTAAGAGATCTCTGTTCAAAATACTTCTCTTTCCCAGACCATGTGGGAAGACTTGCCAGTTTGGTTGCTACAGGTAAAGCATTCAATTCCCACCTCCTATTAACACCAGAAGTGAGCTATGACATTTCCCAGCGACCAGCGAGGGTACAGTGCAGGCAGTAAGGCAGCACTGGCCTCTGAGGATACTGCTGTTCCCAGCACCGCTGTGGTGGTCCCAGCCTCTGACCTTTATCTTGTGGCCAGAGAAGAGTCCAGAGAGCCTAGAGCTCTGCTGGTCAGAAAGCACCCCGCCTTCCTCTCCAAACTGGGTACCTGAGAATTACTCTGTGCATCTCTGTTTTAAATTTTCATTGCCCTTTGGAATGGGTGGTGCCTGGCCTGGGCAGAGGATGTGGTCATTTTCCAATTGCTAACAAAGCAGGAAGTGTTCAAGAGAGTGAGGTCCTGGATGGACTTTAAACCCCATTTAAAGGTAGCAAATGTCTGGGACTAGGAAGCAAAGGGCAATGTTGATTGTTGCTGGCACTGGAGAGGTGAATAAGAAATAGAAGAGACACAGGAAACACGGTAACATAGCATTTGAACGTACGACGAGAGACAGGTACCTGGATAAGAGAGGAACGCTTGGCTATTCTTGGACAGGCAGATCCCAGGCCACAACAGTCCACACACTGGCACAAAAGGCAAGGTGTCCCGGTCCTGAAGGCTATTTTAGAAAGAAAAGGCCAGCTCTGCAAATATAACAGGAGCCTGAAAACAGGGTCTCTGAGCACGACACTGCTTGAGTTTCCATACTGGCAGACAACTTGTGGTGATCTTAGAAAAATACTGATTTCTCTAAGACTCAGGGTCCCTCATTTTCTGAAAAGAAATAATGCTGTCACAATTACCCGTCACCCCTGCAGATGGTTCTCTTCAACACGATGGTGAAGTACAGGTGCGTATGTGTATTTTAATATGATATATTACCATAATAAATAGTAATAAATTTTTGTGCAAATATTTGATGTTAATATATCCTGCTCCTTATTAGATTTTCAAAGGCAACTGGTGTAAAATCTTATTAGTGGACAGTGGTCCCCAACTGAGGACAGTATATGACACAAGTTGCAATTATATATAAGAGAGGAAAACAAACAGAAAATCTCACTAGTCATAACTATCTTTTCTGGTTGTTTTCCTTAGCTCTCTGTTGTTGTTTTCCTGCTGCATATACTCCTAGGCCCTTTTAAGCCCAAACTACAAATAGCTCATGAAAATCAGTATCTGTGCTCAGTGAACACACCTTAAGAAAGGCTACATGCATTTCAATATTACTAGGGTAAAGCTATGAAGAGAAAAGATCTACTTAGTTTACTGCAGTATATAATAATTTTAAAAAAGCTTATCTCTGATGCATTAGAATAGTACAAACGATTATTTAGAGGGTGGAGTAATACATGTTAAGGATAATAGGGAAAGTTAGAAGATGAGATCAACTCACCTAATTAGTAAACATGTCAAGTATTCTCACTAAAATGTTTTGCAAATATTAACTGTAAACTTAATAAAGGCAGTATTTTGATCAGTGTTTTTTCCTATAGTGAGGCAAGTCTGCTAAACAAATGAAAGTTCAGCCTATCTCCAAATAAACTGCTATCTGAATACAGGTCCTATGTATGTACCATTCAACAGCATCTGTAGTCATGATTATAACACTCATTTTCATAGTTAAAGAAAGCTAGAAACTGAGGGAGTGATGATGATAAGAACACTAAAATTTCCATGTCAATTAGTTACACAAAGGAAATCAGGACTACTTTCCAATATCCATTATTAATTATATTTTCCAACTCTAGAAAAAGAAACAGGAAGTTGTAAATCAACAGTCATTTGAAAGTTCCCAAATTGAGACCTTTTAAACCAAGACTGAGAACCTAGAAGCCATAAAAGAAGTGTCAGATATGTTCAAATATTCAAAAATTGAAAGCTTGCATGGCAAGAAATACCATAAAAAGGTAAATAGACCAATTTTAGAAGTGGAAAAAAATAAATAAAAACGACATAGGGCTAATTTTTATAATAGTCACCAGAGTTTTGCACACTGAGTAGAAAAAAGGAGCCTAATGGAAAAATAGACAAAAGACACGACGAGGCAATTCACAGAAGAGTAAATCTAAGTAGCCAACAAGCATATGAAAAGGTGCTCAAATTTACCAGCCTTCAGGGAAATGCTAATAAGTGTAACAATTAGCAGTCCATAGCTATCAGAAAGGCAAGAGTTAAAAAAGAACAGTAACTCCTACTGCTGGCAAAAACACGAGGAAAAGAAATTCTCCCTTGTTACTGATGCATGTGTGAAGTGATACAGCCTCTTTAGGGGAAAGGAATATAACGGTATCTATGTAAAGGAAACATGTATCTATAGATCTCCCTCCACCCAACAATCCCATTCCTGAGAATCCACCCCAAGGCCAGAGAACCAGCAGTAAACACCACTACAAAAGGACACACCACAAGAACGTTTGCTGCAGCTTTGCTCATAGTGGCAGAAAACCAGACACCAACAGTGGAATGATTGAATATGATGGTACATTCACATCATGAGATGCTCTGCAGCCACTGAAGCAATGAATTCGAGCTACACAAGTGACTCAGGGACCTTCTACACGGTACTGGTATGTAAAAAAGCAGTATACTGACATGTGTATAATACACCCACGTTTTTATGTAACAGTGACAGTTGCAAAATGTGTATATATGTGTTTCTATAGAAAATTACACAAACATAAAAAAAAGAAGAATCCCTGCTGACATACATGGAAGACGGTGGGAGAACCACAAAAAGGACCAAAAGGGGAAAGCCAAAAAAAAACCACCCCTCCCTGTATACGATATGATTACACTGCTGTATTTATATAAAATTATATATGTGTGCATACAGAAAGTTTTTTAAAAATTTAGCCTTTACTGAAGCACCTACTGGTTTCGAAACTAGGTACTTAAAAGTGATAGCTGCTGATTTAGCAACAACATTCTACTGCGGCAAGAGCATCATTTTCGGAGACAGAAGATTTAGCTTCAAATCTTAACTCTGCCTCTAATAGTAAGACCTGTTATTTATGTCACTTCTCTCTTTCCTCATCCAAAAACAAGGACAATACTTGCCATGCCATGTTCTGAGGTTCAAAGGAATTAGCACATAGGAAAGTACCTTCTAAATTGTGTTCTGAAGTAACACAATTAGGGTTGGTTTAAATAAAATCTGTCATTTAACACATTCTAAAACTCAAGGCTTAATATACAAAGGCTTTATTCTCATGGCCCAGTGACAGTGCATCCACTGGTAAAAGTAAAGTTCACGTTCAAACTGCACTGGCCTCATCATGATCGTGTACATGGATCACACTGCTTACTAGATTTAAGTCCAAGAGCTGTGTGATCTTGAGCAAGCAGCTTAACCTCTGCAAGCCTGCTTCTGTATCTATGAAATAATAATTGTTGTGCATACATTATGGAATTGTGAAGAGCAAGTATGTATGCACAACTGTTTTGAAAATTATAAAGTGCTAGAAAATCTGTATCATCTGGTCATGTTTTTATATTATGTACCTCCAGTAAGGAAGTATACGTTTTGGGCCTCAGAAAAGACAGTAAGAAACTCCAGGAGGGGAAATCTCACTATAAATAAGTGCTACGTATATGGAAATAAAGATTCATTAGTAAAAATGTATTTCTTCCTATAAACTGAAATAGAAAGCAAAGGAAAAATCATATCCTGTCTACTGTTTTCAATCTGTAATAGGATTTCAGTTTGTAATAAAAACATTTTTGAAAGGGTAATCTGTGCATGGTAAAAATTCAAGCTGGGCTTCCCTGGTGGCGCAGTGGTTGAGAATCCGCCTGCCGATGCAGGGGACACGGGTTCGTGCCCCGGTCCGGGAAGATCCCACATGCCGTGAAGCGGCTGGGCCTGTGAGCCATGGCCGCTGAGCCTGTGCGTCTGGAGTCTGTGCTCCGCAACGGGAGAGGCCACCACAGTGAGAGGGCCGCGTACCACAAAAAAAATAAAAATAAAAAAAATAAAAAAATCCTAAAATAGACTTGCCATATGATCCAGCAATCCTACTCCTGGGCATATATCTGGACAAAACTATAATTTGAAAATATACATATAGCCTACCACAAAAAAAAAAAAAAAAAAAAAAAAAAAAAAAAAAAATTCAAGCAGTACAAAGGATTATATTTTGATAAAAGATATTGTCTCCCAACCACTGAAGCTCCTATTCTTCTACCCCATGCTACCAGTGCCCCAATTTTCCTTTGCAACTTCCAATTTTGTATATAAACATGCATGTGCATATAATTATATCTTTACATATAATTTTTGGTAACATTACTTATGACCCTTTGTATTTCCCTATTCATAATTAAGTAACTGTAGTCCACTTATCATTTTTGGCCAATATTGTCATTGATGGACACCTCTTTTGAGGACCATCTTGTTGGTTGTCTCCTTTTTCTCCAGTCATTTGGATTAACTACTCCTGAAGCAAAACATCTATTTTATAGTTTTCTTTCTTTCCTTTTCCTTTTCTGATCGCTTTCTAGCAAGGTTTGGCAATACTCTAGAGCTGCTGGTTGATGAGCTGAAGCAAATCCCCCTGGGTTTCCTCCCTGAAGTGGGCCGTTCCTGAGTGATTTTCCTGCCATTATATCCTACCGACTTGTTTATTCAATCCCTCCAAATCCCACTCTTCAAGTGGAAGCCTGGGAATGGTCTTAAAACCAAGGAGTTGAAGGAGCTTGAGTTACTGATGTACCCGCTGTTACAGAGTAGTGTAATAAAGATCAGGGCAGTTGCTCATTCATTGTAATGAATACTGCTAGTTTCCTGGCTGAAGTACCTCATGCTCTCTGATTCCTCCTACACTTGCTCTGCAATGTCATAGAAAACTACATTCCCTGTTGGCCTCATTTCTTCTCTGTTCAGCGAGAACTCTAGCTTCTATTCCTGAGAGTAAAGCATCCTAACTTCTGCCACTTATTCCACTAAATGAATCTGAGCTCAAGCTTGCAATTTGTCTTTCCTCCTCCACGGCTGGTGGAGTCCTGAGATATACTGTCACCTGACTGCAGACTGCCATTTCAGGCTCCTGGTTTCCAGGCCAAACCTTTAATGCCCAACTCATCAATCCCTTTACACAAAGTATTACTGAGGATATAGACCTGGCTGGATATAACAGAGACACCTTACTAGCCATGGCAGACACAAGAAATTCCATCTCTCTTTGATGTAGTAGTCCAAAAACAGGAGGTCCCTAGTCCAAAACAGGTTAGGATAGTAGCTCTGCTCCCCAAGGCCATCCAAGGACACAGGTTCTTTTTCTCTTGTTCTGGCTTTCCCAATGAATTACCTTCATTTGGTCTACAGATGATGTGCTGCTTTGTCCACATTCCACGCAGCAGGATGGAGGAGGATGAGAAATGGGCTGCCTGTCTCCTGTTTCAGGGCACCGTCTGGAAGTTGCACACATCTCTGTTCATAGCCCACTGGCTATAACTTACATGGCCACACCCAACTGCAAGGGCAGCTGAAAAATAGTCTTAAAATTTTTTTAAACTGAAATAAAAAATATATACTGAAAAGTACAAAAATCATACATGTATAGCTTGCTGACACTTTCATTAACAGAACACACACATGCATAACCAGCATCCAGGACAAAACGAGAGCATCACCAGAACCCCTGAAGCTGCCTCATGCCTCCTTCTATGCTCTATCCCCACCCAAAGGGAAACCACTCCTCTGTGCTCTAACAATAATAGTTTCACCTGCTTCTGTACTTTATACAGATTGAATCATCCACACATCATTTGTGTCTGGATTCTTTCGCATGACATTATGTGAGAATCGGCTGTATTGCTGGGTGGGTACATTCCCAACCAAAACTTCTATTATTATGAAAGAAGGAAAAGAGTTATCAGGGGACTATTAGCAGGCTACTAGCTACTAGCCATCTTTCTCACTGACTTCAATGTCTTTCTAATTTTTCCTTTTCCTACAGCCTCTTATCGACTCCCCCGCTCCATATTAGCAGATGACTTCTCTCTGCTCCTTTCCCCAAGTCTACAATAGCAGATGACTTTGCTGGAAAATGCAAGCTGTGAATGCCTTTACGTTATTACTGCAAATATACCATATCTACACTTACTATATCTCCTTTCCTCTAGACTCAAATCAACTAGCATAACATCACTTTGTCATGTGGTTAGAGCAGTCACAGGGCCTGCTCAAATTCAAGGGGTCAGAAAAATAAAATCTAGTTCTTAATGGGCCACATCACATAAGAGCATGTGGGATGGGAGATTTTGTTGTGGCCATCTTTGGAAAGTGCAGTCTACCACACCTACCTTGAAAGCTTTTGCAGTTATTTAAAACCATAGTAATCGTATACAGAACTGTGAGAAATAATAATAAATTGTTGTTTTCAAGCCACTAAATTTTGGGGTGATTTGTTACAGAGAAACAGCTATACAGTTAGGTGTATCAGTTACCTACTATTTCAAGAATGCTGCATAACAAACCATCCCACAACTCTGTGGCTTACAATCATAACTATTCTTGCCCACAAGTCTACAGGTCAGCTGGGTGGTTCTGCCAGTCTGGACCAAATCAAATGCACCTGCAGTCAGCTGGCAGGCTGGCTGGGACATAGCTAGTCTAGCACAGCCTCACTCACATATCTGGCTGTTTACTGGCTATTGGCTGGTACAACAGAGGTGACTGGGCCATGTGTCTCATTATCCTGCAGGTTGTGCTGGTCTGGGTTTGTTACCATGGCAGCTGGGTAGCGTTCTAAAAGGACTAGCCGAAGTGTTCAAAACCTTTGGAAGTCTGTCTACTCAGAGCTGCCATGTTATTATTTCCTCTGTATTCTATTGGCCAAAACAAGTCACAGGGCCAGTCCTCCAGAATTAAGGGGTAAATAAACTCTACCTCTCCGTGGGAGGAACAGCAAAGTCACATGACAAGAGTTATAAATATATGCAGGAATTAAAAAGTTGGGGACACATTGCAATAAATCTACCCTAAATATGTAAAAACCTTATTGTTTTCTATAATATATATTATGTGTATAATATATATACATAAATAAATTCAATTCCTTTTCTTTTAATTCAGCTCTCACTGGCCTATTACTTTCCCTCCTTTCCTAATCCTCATGTTCCATTTGAAGAAGGATAAGCTGGGGTTTTTTTGTTTTCTTTTTACTACAAAAGTTAACTTATACTCTAGGGATTCAATAAAGCTCCCAACACCATAAGTAAGAAAACAAGCTAACAGTTAATAACAAATGGAAATGAATTCCTCTGCATCCGGTGCGGAGCAGCTAAAGAATAGAATAAGTGACTCAGACAACTCAAAGGTTAATAACTGGACTTTAATGAATAATTCTGGTGAAAGCATTTTTGCACAGATATGCAGGTATAAAACACATATAAAAAATGAACATAAAGATTCCTTCTCTCCTTAAGTACATCTCAGAACAGCCATGACTAAGTTTAACTTGATATATATTTCAGAGCTTAAAACCCAAGAAACTAACAAATTTTTGCACAGTTTAACTTGAGGCACATGCATTTATTGTCCTAACACTGGAAATACTTTCTTGACATTTGATTTGATACTCTTATTGGTAAGCTTTGCCTTTTAAAAGTTTTCCTAGGAGAAAATACAAGAAAAAAGTATCTATCCAGATTACCCATCACTCTTTGAACATTACTTAGGAATAACACAATCTTAAAATAGCTCAATTTTGAAAAACACTGACAAAATGCTGGAGTGTTATTCTTTTTTCGGGATCTCTTTTTTAAAAAGAAATGAGTATAAAAAAGTAATTTTGTCCTGACATTGGTGGGATGAGATACATTTGTACTGTTCACAAATTCAACACACAAGAGTGTCTGTTTTAAATGAGATCAACACTAACAGGTAACAAGAAGTAGAGAAGCCAACTTTAGGAGATGCACTCATTCCAGGGTACTTGGTTAATCCCTCTCAGGTTTTACCAGCACATCTCTGAAAGGAGATGCACATCCTAATCTCACAGCTATTTAACAATGATCACTTTCCTTATACACAGAAAATATGCTTACCTCTTTGACAGCTCCAGTCTTAACTGCAAAGAAAAGGTTATTACGAGAACCCAATTCTAGGTGCCCCAACTACATTTTATCATCACAAGTAGCTCTCAGTGTTTCTTAACAGGGGGATTATTGGCATTGTGTGTAATATAATTCTTAGTTGTGGAGGACCATTCCAGACACCTAGCATTCCTGTCCCATTCACTAAAAACCAGCAGTTTTCAAGGTCACCGTGACAAGCAAAAACATACCCACATGTTTCCAACTGCCCCTTGATGAGAATCACTGAGTTAGATGATTCAAGATTAATATCTATTAACTTCGTGACTTCCACAGAAAGCAACTGCTTCATTACCTTCAGTAACAGTGACTGAAGAGAAACATTTTGTTTAAAAAAACATTGTAATTAAATATTACTTTGGAAAGATAAGCTGATTTCTTCAAATCCACAGTGATCTGAAAGGATTAGATGCACAATGTGCAATACGTATTTGTCCCCAAATGCACACATACAGTCACAGGAAAATGACTGTTTACCTTCTACTGGCAAAATCTTACCCCATTTATCTTTAGTATAAAAATATGTCCATCCACTACAATAAGATAAAAAATGTGTAGGACTTCTTGATAAATTCGCTCACACTGATGTTCCTGGAAATTGCTGTTGTCTTTGCTCCAAAACTTGCTGATTTAATAGCTGTTGCTGTTTCTGTAAAAACTGCACCACTTCTGGACTTCTTAGTAATGACTTAAAAAGGAAAAATAAAAAATATATTTACTAATAGCATTATTTTTATGGGATTAGATCATATTCATGCTATAAAATTACTCTTCTATATCCTTACACAAGATACAATATGCTTACAAAACGAAACATGCCTAAATTGAATTCACTTCTGCATCTGATGTACTGCAATTAAACTGCAAACTAATAATAATAAAATTTGATATCATACATCAAATACTAAAACCTAAAACTCACGGGTGAAGCCTGATCTTATTGGTGATTTTGCACACAAAGGAAATGCTTTTATGATATGCCAGCATGTATACCCTTTACGAAACGTAAGAGCCAAGAAAAGCACTGGATTACAGCAAGAAAAAAAAGGAAATGAAAAGGCATACCATGTGAACATGGTTAAATGCCAGTTTAGAAACACACACATGTATGACTAGTACTGGAACTCAGGTTCCTCCCAGCAGCTTACTAAGTCTTTCTGAGAAATTAAAAATGGTGTGTGTCTGTGTGTATAGGTATGTCTGTGTATATATAGGTATACATGTATAATAAAAGTAATATTAGCACATTACCAAAACTTCAGAAAAGAAATACAACTGCTCTGAAACAACCAACACAGTTTTATACACTCACCATTTTTAAATATAGTTATACTCATAGGACAAATATAATAGACTATGGCTAATATGTTTTTATTAAAATAAAATACTTATATAAATTGATGAAGGTAAAAAAACCTTGAACCTAATAAAGTGAACAAGATAAACCAAATAAGGTGGAAACATTATCATTAAATACTGATTTTTAAAATTTAATATTACAGCATAGTATGTTTGCTATTTATTACTTTTCTTTTTTTTTTTTTAATGTTTTAACTTTATTTATTTATTTATTTTTGGCTGCGTTGGGTCTTCGTTGCTGTGCAAGGGCTTTCTCTAGTTGCGGCAAGTGGGGGCCGCTCTTCATCGCGGCGCGTGGGCCTCTCACTGTCGCGGCCTCTCTTGTTGTCGAGCACAGGCTCCAGACGCGCAGGCTCAGTAGTTGTGGCTCACAGGCCTAGTTGCTCCGCGGCCTGTGGGATCTTCCCAGACCAGGGCTTGAACCCGTGTCCCCTGCATTGGCAGGCAGACTCTCAACCACTGCGCCACCAGGGAAGCCCTATTACTTTTCTTTAAAATTTATTTGTAAAGACTGCCCAACCTTTATTAAGTAAATGTTCTAAAGTCTACTTAGCTGTTATGAGACTGTTGGACATTGAGGTTGTTTAAACTACCATTTTCCTATTTGTGATAAATACATTTCTGGAAAATATCCTTATGCTTAATTTATCCATATTTAGGATTTGTTTCCTGAGAATGTCTTCACAGTAAATATGATTTCTGAGTGAAGGGATGACCATTTTAAGGACTCCTGATACAGACCGCCCAGCTGCTTGCTAAAGTGCTGTACTAATACAAGATGCCATCAGCAGAATGAGTCCCTTTCATGGAACCCTCAACATCACTGTGTGTTATCATTTACATCATTTCCACTTATTGTACTGTTTATTGTGTGATTTTTACTGATATGAAATATCTTTCCATATCATATAAGGGAAGCATTCTGCTTTTCTCTGTTTATATTTTTTGCAATGTATTGAGGCCAAAATTTTTTCCTCACCTATCTGTGTGATAAAAATGTCAACCATACCAACCACAGTCTTTTACATATTTGTTGCAAATGTTTTTCCTATATGTTACTTTCAAGTTTGCATTTTTATTTTTACCACAATTTTTAACTACAATATTCATTTTTATGTAGTGAAATTATATTTTCTTTGTAATTTTGTCTTTATGAAATTCCAATGTGTACCGGCAGAGGCACAATTCTATTCTGATGACCAGTTTAACAAATTTTAAGATCTCAAAAGCTAAATAGTTCCATTTATAACAAACAACTTTTGTTAGATTTGTAACTACTTTACAAACAGATATTTACCAGTCTTTTCTGATTTAACACTTGTTCTAAAAGAGTAGGTCTTGCAGGTCGATCCCCAAAAGATCCTGTTCTCTGTTTAACAATGGAGAGTATATTATCTGCACTTTCCTGGGATACAAGATAAAAATGCAAATAGGATTAAATGTTGATATAATAATCCATGATTAAAGGCATTTCAATGATGTAATGAACAGGTCTTTGCTTCTCTTCCTTCTTGCCCAGTTCCTGGGAGCCTTTGAGAAAGTCCCTCTTTAAGTCATTAGGCAAAGTGTTGGCAGTTAATTTTATATAACATGCCTCACTCCCTCTCCCTCCAGGACTTCCAACCTGGGATCTTCTGTCTCCAGAAGGTCTCAAAAATCAATAGTGGGGCAGGGTAGGGGAAGGGGACCTATTTTAATATTTGTGAGCGATTTTCAATATTACAAAAAGTGCCAAGTGTAAACTGAACATTCTCAGATAAAGCTATCCAGGCCAAACCAAAGTTTGCCTGCCTTTGAATATATGAAATCAAAGGCCATTCATGTAGTGCTAATGAAACACTCTTGATAGTTTTTTGCCCAACAAAACAACAACAAACAAAACGGGGAAGGGAAGTAAAATATTACTCAAAGAAGCAATTGATACACAAAGATTTCAAAATTTGGAAGTCACCAGGAGAAAAATGACACACTGGCTTTGAAAAGACTGGAAAGCACTGGTATAAGTAATCTCCCACCACTGGTGTAGACAAAACAGGCAAGTCCTAAAATGACACCATACTCTCAATTTGAGACATCCTTCCTCAAACAAAATCAGCAGCGCTTACTACCAACTATGTATCCCCACTGACCTGATAAAATCTTAAATACAATTTTCCTGACTAACAAAATGTTAGTTCACTGAAACATTCTGACTCTTATAAAGCCATGATACAATACTGACCACATCCAAAAATTCTGACTAAATATAAAGTCACATAAGCCATGCCACGTATGAATTCACTCGAATTCTGCTCTTCATTTTGGTTATTATTGAAGCTGTTTTTTTCTCTTGACCTTCTTTCTAATGTCCTCTGAGTTGTCTATTAGAATACTCCCTTTCTTTATCTCTTTCACTATGAGAAGTTTATCAATCTGATATTTTAAAAAAATGTTCAATCCCTTAACATTTTAAGCCTCACAATATAAAAAACTGTAAAAAGAGGAATCTAATACCCAGAGAAAACAAAAATAATTTTTTCCTCCCTCTGTCCCCATAGGATTAACTACTTATGGGACTGTGCTTCATTTTTATTGCACAAGAAATGGGATGCCAAATTGATGGTGGAGTACCCTGCATTCTCACAACCTCACACACAGCACTGTGTACATTCTGAATGTTAATAACACAAAATCACAGAAGCTTGTAGTGAAAATAAACTTGAGTCATCTCGTTCAAACTTCTACAAGTGTTGGAATTCCCTTTTCAAAAATTTTCAACACTTTTTGTCCTAAGGAGTTACCAACTTTTGAGGCATCCTATTTGGGTTTTGAATATCTAACATGTAGGGAGCATTTACTTAGGTTGAGCTGAAACACATAACCCCTGTGATTTTCACCTAAGAGTCCTAGTTACTTCAGAACTATGCAAAATAAGTCTACTGCTTCTTCCAAATGATAGCCTTTTAGATGTCTAATGATAATGATCAATCCCACAGGTCAGTTCTTTCCTCCCCGGTTCCTTTATGTGTCTCTCACACAGCATAATTTTTAGATACATCGACTAAATATTATATACATTTGTTTCTCATTTAACCTTGATTTGTGTAAGAAATACTGATTTTTAAATACCTTAATTTCTAATCTTGCTGCTCACACTATGGCAGAAGACCCCATCACCACCTACCAGTCCTACTATAATCATCTCCTAAAACATCTCTAAATCTATAGGCTCTTGACTTTAATCCACCCCATCAGAGTAGGAGCCCCTGTTACTTCCTAACTAGGAACTTTCTTTTGAAGACTCCAAATTCAAAATCCATTGCCTGGCATTCAACATCATACAAAAATTGGCTTCAAACTCTTAAATTTATCTTTTGTGAATTTTCCACATAAATATTCTGCTTTAGCTAGAATGGTCCCCTTGCTGCCTTCCCAAAAGTGCCTTCTGTATTCCACTTCCCTTCCTTTACTAAAATGTATTCTCTTTCTTTTCATCACCAAAATTCTAGGGAAGCAGTATAGTGTGGGGATAAGAGTGAAGGCTCTAGAACCAGATTGCTTGGGTTTGAGTACTTGCTGGCTGCATGACCTAGGCCAAGTTACTTAACCTCTCTGTGCCTCAGTTTCATGTATGTAAAATATGGTACTTATCTCATTGCTGAAGGGTGTGAGGCTCCATTTACAGTTTAGCACAGTGCCTGGCACATTAAGAAACTTAGCTGATTAAGCACATACTATTAGCCGTCCTTTCTGGCTTATACTGAGTTGTATTTTCTTTGCAAAGCCTTTCTAGAATATCTCAGCCTACAATGATCTATCCTCTCCACTACTAAAGCAGCACTGTACAGTTGGCCCTTAATGTATCCTGCCTGTCCCTGTTAGTTATTTTCTTTACACTCAGTTCAACAAAGACTTACAGCTCTTGATTCCTCAGAACTGGTAAAGTGTCCCATATTGTAAGATAAATGGCTATTATTTGTTGCTTATAGCAATTAATTCTCTTCCCTAAAAAAATCATGCAAATTATTTTAGAATAGGAAAATTATTAAGGTTCTTTTGTGGGGGGTGGAGGGAGAGATTCGCATTCAGTACCTATTTGCCTTTTGTACATTTTCCTCAAACTGTAGCTGTAAATGCTGGGCAATTAAAAAAAGAAAGTTGCTACAGGTAAAATAATTCCTTCTTTAAAAGAAGTATATTATCTCCTCTCTCTGTAAAGAATCTGAAGTGAATGGGTACGTTTGGGACAAACAGAGGGACAAATGACTATTTCATTCTGTAAGAAGTGGCTTATTTACTGATAATTGGGATACTAAGAACAAAATCAACTTGGAACAGGACACTGAGAACACAGTAGTACTAAGCACAGAGTACTAAGAACAGAGAACTGAGAATAGGTTTAACTGCGAAAATAACACTAAGAACACTAAAAGAGTACTCTTAATAGGGGTACTGAGAACAGGGTACTAAGAATAAGTATACTAAGAAAAGGATACCGAGAATACGGTAGTGAAAACAGGAAGAGATTATCTTCTCCGAAGTACCAATTTCACGCAGGTTCCTAAGTCTCTTTGCCTGCTCCTCTAGTGTTGAATCAGGTCAATCATTTACTATCTACCCTTCCAGCCCATATCCCAGATCTTTGAAACGACAGCTTTCCTGACATGTCACATCATTTTCATTGAGATTTATTCATCTCTCACAAGGATGCACCAGAACCGTTCAGGCTTTGCATATGTTTGTATAAACTGTAGTTGAGGGCAACTCATTAACTCTCAGCCACAAGTCCAGCCACAGCAACCTGGCCCATATGGGAGGCGGTAGGCAGGCGCTGGAGATGCGGTCTGCGGCCAGAGTGGGGTTTCTTTTTCCACCTCCCACTCCCCCAGACCCCAGCCGATACCTCAAGTTTGACGTTTCCTGCGCTGCCAGCCTGGGCGGCCCCACCGCAGTTCAGGGCCTGGTCGCTTTTCTTCTTCTTGTACTTATCCTTGTACATCTTGTTGCGGTGTTTCTTGCACATCCACGGCTTGCGCTGCTTGGCCACCTGGCTCGTGGTCTCGCTGCAGCCCTCGTAGGTGCAGGTCTTGCTCATGCTGCCTCCGCCGCTGCCCCGTCTCCGGGCTCCACCGCTGCCGCCCTCTCCCCCAGAATGGGTCTCCTCGTCCTCCAGATCCTCCAAACTAGCCGTGCTCTCGCCTCCCCCCGGGGGGTCCGAAGTGTCCAGCAGGTCTGTCTCGTCTTCCCCCGCCTCCTCCTCGCCATCCCCCGCCACTTCGCACAGGTACCGAACGGGCTTGCCCGCCCCGGCGCTGCCCCCCAGGGCCGGAGCCTGCCGCAGGACGCCCTCGGCCGCAGCCTCGTCCGGCCCTCCACAGGGGCGCATCACCAGCAGGGTGAACTGCGAGGCCGCGGCTGGGACGGGGGCTGGAGCCCGGGCCTGGCCGGGGGCAGGGGCGGGGGCCCCGGGGCGGAGCGCACCGCTAGCGGCGCCCGGCCCCGCGCCCTCGGCGACAGCCTGCACCTCCGTGCTGCTGAGACCTGGCGGGGGTCCACGACCCCAACCCTTCAGCACCTGGCGGGCCCAACTGCACTTAGCAAACCAACGACCCAGGACCCGCGAGAGGAAAAGTGACTGGCTCAGCGATGGCGCCCCGACTGCGCCTGCGCGGCTGCAGCCCGCGCTTGAGCGTCTCTACGCTCTGTCCCTTTCAGGGAACCCGGCGTCTCCGAGGGGCGGAGCTGAGCGGCCGCCGGAGAGTCTGACTGCGCATGTGCAGTGGGCTCTGGCGGGAGATGCGGCGCCGCGCGGGCAGCGCCGGCGCCCGCCGGTTTGCTGAGCGCGCTTGAGGTCTTGAGGTGCTGGGCGAGACAGCGCTTTTGCCTGGAACCTACTCTGCCTAAAACGTTTCAAAGCACTTTTGTACTGGAACTCCACAATGTGAATTCAGATTGTTCCTGAGCAATCTTAAGTGGCGTCAGGACGCTCATTAAAATATTTCTGACTGAAAAGGGAGATGTGATGCTGGGATGTGGCAGTGTCACAACCGGGCCCCAGTAGTTAGCAGTCAAGGAAGGCAGAGGCGGCCGATTTGAAAATGGTACCGTGGAGAAGGAGTGGACCAGACCGGGGGCCAAGGAGTATTTGTGTGGAGAACTAAATGATTTACTCCTGAAACCGTTTTCTCTCTTGGAAGCTTATTTGATTTTTAATACTTGGCCTTTGCTGTGACTTCTAAGGTAAGTCTTAAATAACGTTTTCAGTAACTATAGTGAAAATGTGTGAAAAGGAATACTGAATGACAAATGTTAAAAAAACAAACAAAAAAAAACCACCACACAATGATCTATCATTTCTACCAGTTGTCACACAATTGCTGGTTGCTGAATCTTGACTCAGCCAAGTCGCGGGAAGGGTCGGATCCTGCCATGTCCTGAGCAAAACTGTCGGGTAGATGTGCTCTTTCCTTTTATTTCTTCCTCCTGCCCTGGTCAGAGTTCCCATTCCACCTATTGGAAAGGAAAGCAATGGTTATCCAACAAATGACCAATCCATTGACGTTAGTGTTTGGGTATTGATGTGTGGGTCGGTCACCAGCTACATTTGAAGGAGGGGCACGGTGGAAGGAAGAAGGTTTGGAATTAGACCGACCTGGGTGGCACTGTGCTGTGTGACCAGGGCTAGTTAGTGACTGCCTCTCTGAGCTTCAGTTTTCTCACTGGTAAAACGGGCAGTCGGTTGGTTGTGTGCTAGAGCCAGTTGATGAGTGCCCACTGTTAAAATTTCACGAATTCGTTTAAAAATTAAATTCCATAAATTTACAGTTAAATTATGTTAGAAACAAAGGCTAAAAAACTTAAAACTCATCTCTTTCTAATTGTTTTACTCTTAGCTCTGCTGATAAGATTATTTATGTCTATTGTATCTGTATGTGGAAATACTGTTTAGTGGTATGAGATACTGCATATTTCTTCCCAACTCTGCATTCAGTGGTATGTTGGTAGCTTGAAACCAGCCATGGTGGGAATATTTACGCCATGGAAATTGTCAAATGCTTCAAAGCAGGGCTTGAATTATTGTTGGTTGTCTCCAGACTTAAGAAAGTAATAGTAAAAATGTTAATGAAGATTAAACTTAAAATGTTTCATGTCTGGGGCTGTCACATTGTCAATACCCCCTCCCCCCAACTGAGGAAATATGCATTCATTTTTTGACAGCTATCATTATTTCAGCAAAAAAGTTGCTTACTTCATTGAAAAACAAGTGAAGTTTTGGCGTACATCTTCATTGTTTCACTTTTGTCCTTAATGTAAACAAAATCTCTGCCAACATTCATGTCAGAACTACACTCTTGGTCAATAACATCAGCAACTTCCTTGCTGTATTAGAGAGAAATCAAGCCTTTATTTATTGTTTGAATTTGTGACACTATTGTTGGTGAAATAATTATAAAAACTGATAGTGGATTTTGCAAGAAATGGCAAGTCATACTGAAGTATAATAAATAGAGTCTTATATATTGTATCATTAATTGTAAATTGTGTGCTAAACTTTCTTTATATCAGTTAACTTGTTTTAAAAATTTACGAGCATATCACTGAGGGTAGTACTGTTTAAATCCTAGTACAAATTCCTGTTATATAGTATCTAATAAATGACAGCAGGTTTTTTTAATTTTAAGTTTTATTGAGATAATTTACAGGCCATAAAACTACCCATTGTAAGTGAACAACTTAATGATTTTTAGTGAATTTATTGAGTTGTGCAACCATCACCACACTCCAGTTTTAGAACATTTTCATCACCCTGTATAAGATCCTTCCTGTCCATTCTCAGCCAACCCCTGCTCCTATTTCCAAGCCCCAGGAAACCACTAAGCTACTTTCTGTCGCTGCACATTTGCCTTTTGTGGGCATTTTATATAAATGTAATCATATAAACATGGTCTTTTGCACCTGGCTTCTTTCACTTAGCAGAGTGTTTTTAAGATTCCTCTACTTTGTTGATTGTATCAGTAGTTTATTTCTTTTTATTGTAGAATGTTATTTCATTGTATTGTTTATCTGCTCACCAGTTGGTGGACATTTGGATTCTTTCCAGCAATGTTCCATAACGGCAGCAGGTGTTATTATCTAGGGCTTAACACATAATGGGCTCTCAAAATATTTCCTGAATGAATATATTAACAAATGAATGAGTCAGGGTGAAAGAAGGAGCGTGGATGGACACAGACTTTTAGGTTCTAGGCCTGGCTCAGTCCCCAAGTGTCAGTGCAACTGACCAGGTGGGGACCAGGAGTCTCTGGGCTTTAGTTTCTCAGTTATAAAATGATAGAGTTGGTCTAAATGATCTGTAAGCTCTTTCCTAAGTTTAGAATATAATATACTGTAATGATCTTTTACTGTGCTTAGGCCTACTCCTTGGGATTCTGATTCCATTGGTCAGTGTGGGCCTGGGCATGCATATTTTTAGAAAGCTCTCTAGGTAATTCTAATATGTAATCAGGGTTGAGAACCATTGATTTATCTGTTATAGCTAAAATGTCATCTAGTAGACTTATATATACAAACCGATAACCTAGCTTTGGGCTTCATTAATATAGTGTATTTGTTACCAACCAATAAGATTTTGCATATATAGGATTTTTTAAATGGTAGAAACTCAGATTATAGTCAAAGCAAAATTTTAACTTTATTTCTATGGTCAGTATTTCATGTAGATTCTATCTATTTAAATCTTCTTTGAAGACTTACTACTAAAGACAAGGCATTGTGTAAATTCTGGGTGGGCTTTTTCATTTTCTTTATTTATCTCTTTACTGTTTCTCCGTAACCATGCACATTCTTCTGTGTTTTTGAAAACAATGCTTATCTGTTATCAAAAGAGTCCCTTTAAATGGGAAACAGTGAGGTAACGAAGTGCATGTCTTCTTTCGTGGTGTTTGGTTTCTATGGGCTTTTTGGTTGTCTGTTAAAGGGGACTCATGCTCTGGGGGGAAGACACTGCCTTTTAGGAAGATCTGCTATGACACGTAAGCAGAGAGTAGTGAATACGAGGATTCCAAGAGGAGAGCTGAGCATATGAAGTTGGATTGGAGACACAGCTAGAACAAATTAAACTGGGAACAGGGACCTTCTGCCTAAAAATAATGGACCCCATATGGAGGTAGACATGACCAAAGGGAAGTTTGAAGTGTAATATTCAGAAGGCTCCCAGGAGATCTGAGCATGAGAGGATGATACTGTATAGACTAAAGTGATCGAAGAACAACTACAGAAATGTGTCAGGGAGCTGGGAACAAACAAGTGATGATTGGAGAGAGTGCAGTATGTCATAATCATTACTCTGGAAGACAGAGCAGTGCTGAATCAAGTCATTGAGAGAAATGCCTTGGTGGAGAGTAAGCTTAAAGAGGAGAATCTCCTGGAATCCATCCAGCACCTAAAAGGAATTGGTCCTGCAACACCCCAGCCAGAAGGATGGGCACTGAGCATGCCATCCATGGACCTGGTTTCAGTCTAAATACAGCCCGCACGGTGAGGTATGGGAAACCCCTTTATCCTGTGGACCAAAGAGTCTGCCTTCAAAATTATAGGCTGTGAAAAGTAGGGTTCTGGAAACCAAACTTGTGTTATTTTGAAAATTTGTATAGGGTCAGCCTTCAAGCTAAACAAGTGTCACAGCCTCCTAGTGGGGGAGCAAGGCAGAGATGACAGAGACAAACAGTCAACAGCATGTTTTGGGGTGATGAATTTGGGAAACTCCATTTAAATATTTGCTAACAATTGCTGATGATCCTGGTCATCTGAGAGTAGTCAAGATGTTGCTTGTTTTGCATCATTCTCCCTTTCCTCTTTTTATACTAGTCTTTTAAAATTGCTTTGTGGGAAGCAGCCACTTAGCACAGGGAGATCAGCTCGGCGCTTTGTGACCACCTAGAGGGGTGGGATAGGGAGGGTGGGAGGGAGCCGCAAGAGGGAAGAGATATGGGGACATATGTATATGTATAACTGATTCACTTTGTTACAAAGCAGAAACTAACACACCATTGTAAAGCAATTATACTCCGATAAAGATGTTAAAAAAAAAAAAACCCCAAAAAAACCTGTTTACAGCTAGAACATAAAAAAAAAAAAAATTGCTTTGAGCAAAACAGCAGTCACGGTCACCCTCATTAGTTGTGTGATTTGAGGACCAAGGCAATGACTGGTGGGCATCCCCTGCAGTCTGGTGTTTGTCCTCTCAAAGCATATTTTAGCACCCCTAAATCTCACTGCTGTGATGGGTGAGCCCATGAGCCACCTATTTAGCGTTGGAATGGCTCAATCATGTGGCCAGAATCTGGATCGTCCCGGGAGCCTTGACAGACTGTGAGAGGCTCTTTGATGTCCAGCGTCTCCTTACCTGTGCCCTCAGCCCATCTTACTGGCTGACTTTGTTCTTTAAAGTGCTCAGAATGCAGTAAACAGTAGTTCATTTCTTCTAGAACAGAATCTCCAGTGCTTTATGGACACTTTACAGATTGGTATGCTTAATTCATTTCTAAAACTTTAGTTTACAACTTCTGAATAAACTTTTTCTTAAATCATGGACTAGTACCTCTATTCCTAGCCAAAAAAGGTTTGACCCGCTCCTCCACATGAGGTTATTTTAGATTTGCAAGCCTGAGCCTGGTTGACGTTTAGGGAGGATTTCGTGTCGACCAGGGTCAGTGAAAGTCTACTTATTCTATACGTCTGTTTACTCCCCTCCTGTGTGGTTTACTTCAGCTTCTGTCTCAGGAGGACCATCTAGACCCATAGTAATGCAGCCCCAGGGAACAGGACTTTCTTAAAAATATGTTGAATCAATCAAAGAGTCATGCAAATAAAGTTAAAAAAACAAGGAGAATTGTTAGAAGTGCTTTTTCAAATAAGGTAAACAAAAAAGAAAAAAAGAACCTAGGTTTCACACCATCTCTATTATGTATACTCCCCACTGCTTTTAATGAACTGTTGTCTCACATTGTCAGACAAAGAGATAAAGAATATACTAAATTCAAGGCTCTGGAAGAGCAAGAAAAATACTTTTGAGTTGAGAATATACTTTAAGTGCTACTGAAATTCAGCAGAAGAATTAAGTCAAAGTGCCAGGTTTATTAACTAATTATTAATAACAGAAGTACTTAATTTTTCCAAAAGGAAAAAAAGGAGGGGAAAGTAATTGTCAAGTAACTTCTAGCTGGACAATAACTCCAAGGTGATGTTTAATGTTCAACACCATACATTCGTACATCTGTATTTTCTCAATATGATAAAAAGCTATCTTGGATTTTTCTTTTCTTTAACAAAGTAACTAAATATGAAAATTTGACTCTACAAACTAGTATACATAAAATAGATAAGCAACAAGGATTTACTGTATAGCACAGGGAACTGTATTCAATATCTTGTAATAACCTCTGAGGGAAAAGAAATCTGAAAAAAAAATATAACTAGATCATTTTGCTGTATACCTGAAACTAACACAGTACTGTGCTTCAATTAAAAAAACTGAACAATGTTTAAAATCGTTTTCCATTCCAGTAGTCTTTCTAGAAATATATTTACGATGAATAAGGGTATACTAATGGTATGTCAAAATGGCAAAGGACCAAGCTGGAAAGGCACCAAGCCTTCTGGAACAATGTCAAGCTGGGCATGGGGTGCAATAGTATTTGTGTCAAACCACTGTTGCCCATTGCCTTCCAAGGGCTAGATGTTAGACTCTGGGAGAGGAATCCAACCGAGACCCTTAGGCTATGGAGTTTTAAACTGCAAGCATAGGATAGCATCAGCCCCTCCCCTGGCATAGTAAGGAATTAAGACCCAAGGTAGTGTGACTCTGCAGAACCTTGGCTCCAGCCCTAATCGGCCAGCTCAGCTAGGGAAGCACCAGCTCCTTCCCAGGTGAGATCAGGTGCCAGGATCCAATCCTTGAGACTGACCAGGGTTTATTTCTTACGTAATTGGCTGAAACAGGTTTCTGTGAAGCTCTGCCTGCAAGGGATCCACCCTGGACACGTTATCCCTTACCTCTTAGGTATTTGTTGTTTAATTGAGCTTGATGTAAGTTACCAATATAGGAAGAAACAAGTCAATATTTCCCTTCTCTTGAATTTCCACTATGCTGCTGAGTTGGTGTATTGAATAAAGTTTGTTCTGATGGTTAAAATAAAATAGTAATTTATATTTTGCTTTGGATATAAAATGTATTTGTATGTCTAATATTCTGAGAATACCTGAATTTCAAATGAAAGTGTAAAATCATAATTGGTGAACATTTGATAAAGTCCTGTGATTTGTCAAGGATGGGGACTATGAGTTTAAGATTTATTCAGTCAATCGATCTTTCTTTTTAAAAAACCTTATTGGGATATTTCTATATCATAAAGTTCACCCACTTAAAGTATACAATTCAGTGTTTTTAAATATATTTATGGAGTTGTGCAACCATCACCATTATCTAATTTTAGAGCATATTCATACAAAAGACTATGGAGAGA
This sequence comes from Physeter macrocephalus, assembly GCF_002837175.3. Taxonomy (NCBI): domain Eukaryota; kingdom Metazoa; phylum Chordata; class Mammalia; order Artiodactyla; family Physeteridae; genus Physeter; species Physeter macrocephalus. The sequence goes on along the minus strand of NC_041226.1, from coordinate 13,183,970 downwards.
TTGTGCTAGGCCTCTGGGGACTCTGAGTATCAGAATTAAACAGGAAAAAAAAAAAAGTAACCGAAAAATAAATACATAGTTTCAAATGCAAATTTCATAACATAATACCTTATCATACTACTTAGAAATTTTTAGATTGTATAAAAATATGAAATATTTGAAAACAGTACCTTTCTTTAAAATTCAAGGACATGTCTGTGTTTCTGATGTCTGTTTTAATATTTTGTACTGTCTATTAACGTTAGTTTAAAATGTCCTGTAGACTTTTATAGTAAGTGCACAGACTGAAACCATTCTCAAGTATATAGGTAGCAGAAAATGCTGCCACAACTTAGCTTCTTTTTAGACAAGTGGGTGTGAAAGTCTTAGCTGGATCCCAAACCTTTTAAATTAGACTGATTAAATCATGCTTTGTCCTCAACGTTCTTTTGAAGCTCAATTAATTTTTCTTGAAAATTCTGGCTAACGTGTTCCACATCTGCTTAAAACCACCCCATCTGGTGTTGTAAAATGTTAACTGATCTTTAAATCTAACCATCATAGCATCCACATGAGAGCAATCTGTTTCTGAGTCAGTATCCTTTCATCTATCCTCATGTTAGATAGATTATGCTGCAAAGCTGGAAAGTATAAAAATCATCAGTGAACAAGGTTATTTTAAAATATTCGATTTGTTGAAAAAGCCAAGATAATTCCCTGCACTGTAATAAGATCGATCCCCTTTCCTTTAATAAGTTTAAGAGGGACCTCATTTACACTGTAAATGTGCATTTACATTGGAGAGATCTGACTGCCCCTTCTAACCCAGGTAATTGCATTCGTAATAGAGGTAGAGTCGACCTCTCCGATCTCCTATGTGAGCAAATAGGAAGTATCAGCATCACATAGGATGTATTCTGGCCAAAAATGTTTAACATGAATCGAATGAAACCTATAATTTCCTGTTTATAGGGGAGGGAGGGAGGAATAAGTTAAACCACACAATGAGGAGACAATCAGAAACATCTAGAATGTGGAAATTCTAAAAGATGACTGGTCTGGTGGAAAAAAGTCAATGTAAAAAAGAACTTTTTTTAAAGATAGGGTTGACAAATTTTTTGGACTAAAAGAGACTGAATACAACAAACAAATGCAATGTGTGAAACTTGATTAGAGTCCCCCTTAAAAACAATAACAAAAAACAATAATAAAAGGTATCTAGGGGACAATTGGAGACATTTGTAAAATGGACTGAGTATTAGGTTACATTAGATAATTATTCCAAAATTTTTTTGATGTGGTAATGACATAGTGGTTATGTAAGAGAATATCCTTATGTTCAGGAGATTTATGCTTGAGAATACAGGGATGAAGTGGCATGATATGTATATTTTATTTTGAAATGTTTTAGCTAAAATACACATACATATAGGAAGCAATTATGGCAAAACAAATTATTGAATCTAGGTAGTGAGGATAAGTATGTTTATTGTCCTACTCTTTCAATTTTTCTGTATATTAAAAAATATGCATATTATATACAAAATATAAATTAAAATATTTATAAATTGAATAAAGAGAAAGACCTTTGCAAATATAGCTTAAAAGATATACCTCATTGTTTTGCAGTATTTCAAATTTGATATTTATTTTTTTCATTGATTACATCAAAAATTCCACATAAGTCCATAATGTGAGACAAATCTTTAAAAAAAAAAAATTTCTTAGAGAACCGTCTTATTTGGACAAGACATTCAAACTCTTCATTGACATTTGATAAATTATGGGTAATCTGTCATTGAAGGGATTACTTTTAAACATTCATTGATCTGTGGCCTGTTTCTCTAAGATTCTTGGTAATTAAGTATTGCTAATGAATAATGAAATGACTTTGTAAAAACATTTGGTGGTTCTTTTTTAAATTGGCTCTGAACTAACATTACTGACTCTCCATCTGTTAAATAAGTAATGATGTTGGAAAAGTGTTTTTTTTCTTTTAAGTAATTTTGAGGGTTTCAAATATTGACAATTCTTTTGTATTCATTGTCAGTCATTTTGTAAATGACATTTTTGCTACAATTTTTTCAGGCCTTGGAAACTTTACATATGCAAATGGTAAAGCTTGTTTATCATAAAGGATGCTTTCATCTACTCGTTTACATCATGCAGCTGATTTCAGTGTCTTTTGTAACCCTCTTAAAGCAGCATTGCAATGGAATAGAGGAAATGATTTAATATGATATGATCTTTTCTTCTTCTTTGTAGTTATCTTTTATACAGCTAAGATTAATTTTTCTTGAATATTGTGTGGCATGCCATATTTTGTGATCATTTACGTTGTTCTGTAGAAAACAATGAGACCTGTCTCCTTCTGCATAGAACATTGTCAAACGTTCCAGGGACAGTATTGCAGTTTTTAGTATTCTTTAAATATAGAAATATATATCTCTTCCAATTTAATCAACATGTTCCTTTGTAAAATGCTCGCTTAATCTTGATGTGTTTGTCGGCTTAATGAGAAAAAGCACGCTGGCAGAGTAGGCACATTGGTGACTGTTCATTTGTACAAAAAGCTGTAAAACCCAGCTTCTAATATTTAACTGAATACTTGTCCATATTTTAAATCTATATTTGACATTTTGAAAGAAGAGCTAAATGAGGAAATTTGTACATTTGCTTAGAATCACCATGATTCTATAGCTACAAACACAGACCAATGCATTTGTGTTGTTTTGGTGACTCAAATATCACCCATGCTGCTACCCTTGGTGACCTGGCTTTCTGTAATGGGAACAACTCTTGGTAAAATTCTGAACAAAAACCAAATGCATTCTTTCCTCAGTTTATATGGTAGTTATGTTCCTGTGAGTTCAATATACATTAACACCATGAACTCATACTTTTGGTTATATATAAACCAGAATTTGAATCTCAACTCAGACAATTATTAATAAGTTTTTCACCTACGTGGGAGCCCAGAAGAACGTTCAGAAGTTGGACATGATGTCTACAGTTCCTTTTTTGTACCGGCCTGTCTGCATATTGCAGGCATCTCGCATCCCTGGCCCTACACACTGAACATTTGTAGAGTTCCCCAAAGCTCCAATCTTATGACAACCAAAAATGCTCCTTGCATTTACAAAATGCCTTCTAGGGGCCTACATCACATCGTTTGAGAACCACTCACTTAGAACTTAATAAGCACTGACAAAATATTAAGAAAAATAAAATGTTATAGGTGCTATGAATGCATGGGTAATTCTACCTGGAAGACTTAAGAGCTTCAGAGAAGAAGTGATAAGATACCTTAAGTTGAGCCATGCAAGATCTACATGGACTAAGATAAAAGGGCATGACAGACAGAAGAAACATATGATAAAGTTTATAAAGCTCAGAGGCCTACAACTGGAAGGTACAACTGGCACCCAGGTTGCAGAGGTACCTGCATGGTATCAAGAAACCATTCAGGGAAGTACACAGAATCCAGGTTTTGGAAAGGCTTGTCTTCCATGCTAAGGAGTTTGCATGCTGGGAAGTCCAAGATCAAGGTGCCAATAAGATAGATTTTCTTCTGAGGCCTTTTCTGTTAGCTTAGCTGCCATCTCACTGTGTGCTCATATGGCCTCCTCTTTGTGCTAGTGGAGAGAGAGAGAGCACAAGAGCACAAGCCTTTTCCTAAAAGTCTCTTCTTATAAGGAGACTAATTCGTATTGGATCAAGTCCCCAGCCACCCTTATGACCTCATTTAACCTTATTACTTCCTTAGAGGCCCCATCTCTGAATATAGCCACACTGGAGGTTAAGGCTTCAACCTTTATATATATATAAATTTTGGAGGGACACAAATATTCAGCCTATAACAGGCTGCCATGACAAAATACCATGGACTGGGTAGCTTAAACAATAGGCGTTTATTTTCTCATCATTCTGGAGGCTGACAAGTCCAAGATCAAGGTATTGGCAGATTTGGTTTTTCCTGAGGCCTCTCTTCTTGCTTGCAAATGTCTGTCTTCTTGCTGTGTCCTCACATGGGCTTTTCTCTGTGCACATGGAGCTAGAAGGATTCCTGGTGTCTTTTCATCTTCTTATATGGATATCAGGACTATTGGATTAGGGCCTCACCCTTAGGATCTCATTTAGCCTTAATTACCTCTTTAAAGACCTCTCTAAATACAGTCACATTGGAGGTTAGGTCTTCAACATGTAAATTGTAGGGGGACACGATTCAGTACATAACAGATTTTGGCAGGATAATTTTGAAACTTTTTGATTTACTGTTTCTAATCTAGTAACAACCAAATATATTCCCTCTATCTAAAACCTTCTTTAATACCAGTTAGAACCTTAGTGTGTTTTATTTTTCCTTTTATATCTAAAGGTCTTTGAGGTCTCATTTTAGTTTAATTTCTGTTTAATATATCTCCTAAGATTTTAACCTTACTCCTAAGAAATATTCTTCCAGCTTAATCTGTCTCTTCCTTTTATTTTAATTTTCCCTCTGCTTATGTTCTGATATGAAGACTGACATATTTTTCACTCCAGTTTTTCTGTGAGATTTTGAGCAATCATGTCCCCCTAGAGACAGTATTTTTAAATGATCAGCATTTTTATTTGTCTTTGGGTCAGCAATAATTTATTTCAGTTATTTCTCTAGTATAATCTAAGAAGATGGCATTTTTTTTCAATACAGATGCCCATTTGTTCTTATTGTAAATATACCATCCTTTTATGGTTGAACCTATGATTTCAGTCTGAAATCTAAAGCCTTGGCTTGAACTCATGAAATTAACAAATTTGGGCCATCTTGAGTTTGCATAGTTGGGGGTGACTCAAGACTGTTGACAAGTCACATAAATTTAAGACTAATTCCTCTGGCTCTGAGTGTAGAATAGAATTTGGGCAGTAAGATCTGGTACTACCTATCTGAGCTTAATGTTAACAATTTAAAGCTAGAATCTCATATGCTATTGCTCAGTGACCCATGTGGAACTTAACTATCTTTACCGACCTGGCTGAAAACCACAGGTAGACACAACATCGTAAATCAACTATACTTCAGTTTAAAAAAAAAACAATTAAAATTAAAAAACCACAGCAGAAACAGGAAAATATGCTGCTGAAACTCTGCCTCTTTCAAGGCAAGACTTCACTGGGACTCAAAGGCTCTCTCCTGATGGTTAAATCCCTTTATCAGCCCTGTCTTCAGGCATAGACCTACCTGGGCATGTATTGTTCAAGGTCATCTGCAGCGACCCACAGAGTAAATTCTACCTCAACCCAGGTTTGCTTGCTAAGGCCTGTGTGGCTAATGTTCTAGATCACCTGAAGTGGTCAGTGCCTGCAGCCCAGGCAATTTAGAGAGAGCCCTTGCCTGTATACAAAGCCAGCAGATCAAAACCTTTAGGCAGCCGAGGCTTAAACTCATTCACACTGGCTGGAGCAGCTAAGAGCCAACTTCATGAAAAATCAGGCACAAAGTATTAGCTGTGAAAAACTGTGAAAAGATTAAAAATCCCTGCGTGGCCTGAGCTTGGTATAGTCCTCACAAAACTGAAATTATACCAATCAATTCCTCCAGCCTCCAGAAGCCTCAATTTTCATGTGTCTTAGTCTTGGTCTTCAAATTCATTCAGGTGTGTGGCAACAGTGGAATTCCTGATGCCAAACCTCAGGACTGGATTGGGGCTTGTCCATCCTGAATAATCCCAGCACTCCCCTCATCCCTTCCGCTCCCAGGGGCAAGGCCTCTCTCTACAGCAAGCTTATGTCAAGTCTAAGAGAGGCACAGAGTGCATGTTCTCAGCAGGCAGGCACACCCAGGAGAGGGAGGAGGGAGGAACCATTGAGCTACAGCTCCCACATCTGCCACTAGCATTATTCACTCTTCCTCCCCCTCCATGAGTGAGAGGCCAGGAGTATCTGGGACCTGGAAAGAAACATGAAGCAAAGAGAAGTAGACACCCCCACCCCCCACCTCACCCACATGTGCACTCAGTTTAGGAGATTCTAAAAGTGTTTGTAGCTTTTTTTATAGTATAATATACTAAGAGGAAATCTTTAAAGCTGGAATGAAGGGTTTGAACTTAATTTATCAGCTCTGGTGCATCATCAGAGTTTTAAAACAGAAAAGTAAAAATAATCAATTTAATATGGGAATGGTGCATGGTCAGAAGGTGTGAAGAAACTGGCTAGGAGGCTAATGGAATTTTTAAGCAAGAAGAAAAGATTAAACTCATAGCAAGTAGGAATGAAAAGGAGGGGACTGATTTAAAAATTTCTTCACATGCAGACAATCTGATTGTGAGCAACAAAGGAGAGGCGGGTGCGGGGGGAGGAGTCGCTGCTCGTTGATGAGGTCTGAAAGCTAGTTATGGGAGAATGGATGGCACCATTAGTAAGTGAGGAAGACGGGAAAGTTTTTTTTCTTTTTTTTTCCACATCTTTATTGGAGTATACTTGCTTCACAATGCTGTGTCAGTTTCTGCTGTATAACAAAGTGAATCAGCTATATGTATACACATATCCCCATATCCCCTCCCTCTTGTGTCTCCCTCCCTCCTACCCTCCCTATCCCACCCCTCTAGGTGGTCACAAAGCACCGAGCTGATCTCCCTGAGCTATGCGGCTGCTTCCCACTAGCTATCTATTTTACATTTGGTAGTGTATGTATGTCCATGCCACTCTCTCACTTCATCCCAGCTTCCCCTTCCACCACCTGTGTCCTCAAGTCCATTCTCTATGTCTGCGTCTTTATTCTTGCCCTGCCACTAGGTTCATCAGTACCGCTTTTTTAGTTTCCATATATATGCATTAGCATACGGTATTTGTTTTTCTTCTTCTGACTGACTTCGTTCTGTATGACAGACTCTAGATCCATCCACCTCACTACAAATAACTCAGTTTCATTCCTTTTTATGGCTGAGTAATATTCCGTTGTATATATGTGTCACATCTTCTTTATACATTCATCTGTAGATGGACATTTAGGTTGCTTTCATGTCCTGGCTATTGTAAATAGTGCTGTAGTGAACATTGTGATACATGTCTCTTTTTGAATTATGGTTTTCTCAGGGTTTATGCCCAGGAGTGGGATTGCTGGGTCATATGGTAGTTCTATTTTTGTTTTTTAAGGAACCTCCATACTGTTCTCCATAGTGGCTGTATCAATTTACCTTCCC
>NC_041226.1:13152537-13176724 GCF_002837175.3 Physeter macrocephalus | reverse complement strand
GACCATTCTGACTGGTGTGAGGTGATACCTCATTGTGGTTTTGATTTGCATTTCCCTAATGATTAGTGATGTTGAGCAGCTTTTCATGTGTCTGTTGCCCATCTGTATGTCTTCTTTAGAGAAATGTGTATTTAGGTCTTCCACTCATTTTTGGATTGGGTTGTTTGTTTTTTTGATATTGAGCTGCATGAGCTGCTTGTATATTTTGGAGATTAATCCTTTGTCAGTTGCTTCGTTTGCAGATATTTTCTCCTAGTCTGAGGGTTGTCTTTTTGTCTTGTTTATGGTTTCCTTTGCTGTGCAAAAGCTTTTAAGTTTCATTAGGTCCCAGTTGTTTATTTTTGTTTTCATTTCCATTACTCTAGGAGGTGGGTCAGAAAGGATCTTGCTGTGATTTAGGTCATAGAGTGGGGAAAATGGTTTTGACTGAGGATATGGGACTGATGAGTTGTTTGGTTATTTTGTCATTTTAAGGTATTTTAGACACCTTACCAAAAAAGGATATACACAGCATAACAATCAAATAAGTATAGATGGTAAAAGTCAGGATCAGGGAAAAGAAAGCCACAAATGACAAGAGTCCATATTATTGCTATGAATGAGATTTAAATTTGGCTCTGAGCCAAATGACCAGTTCCCTCATTCTCATGAGTGGATAGCATAGAGCATATCAATTATTTGGAGGGGTAGGGAACACAGTTTTTCAACATAAAATTTTTTTTCACTATTCTGATACTTTGGCTCTCTTGGCTGGTCCCCAGAGTCAGTTACCAAAATCCATTGATCCTAAGTTGATTTCCTCTCTTGAGTCCTCATGTGCTCCTCCACCACTCAGAGCTGTTACTTAGGTTTGGGCCATTCCTGTTATACAGGGATCTCTGCAACTGTCTCCAATTAGTCTCCCTCTATTTCTGTCTCCACATTGCAGTGTCAAAGATTAACAAAACCAGACACTAGGTAAAGATGAATTTTATTGGAATAAAGGAGAGACCCCAGGGTATCCTGAGTTCAAATCTTATCTGTGCCTAGGTGACTGGGTGTTTTAAAGGGAGAGTGAGGGAATAGGGAGAGGGAGTGAGTGGGTGGAGCAGAGTCAGGGATGTGAAAAAATTACAAAAAGCAAGTAAGTGGTTCCTGTCTGGGTGATTCGGTCATCAGTGCCTGCTAACACATTTACTGAAGTTAGTATACCCTCCCACAGAGGGTGGGAGACAGGCCCTGTCCTTAGGATTACATTTCAAAGGAACAGCTTAGAGGTCTTTAAAGACACTCTTGGGCTATGGGAGATACAGGCAGAATTTTCTGTAGGACATAAGAAGGATTTACAATTGAAGCTTTTAAAATAAATACTCTCAGAAAAGGGAGGTCAGGGGACTCTCTCAGCTGTTGGCTGGAACAAAGGGTAAGTTCTTTTGGTAACCTGGAGCTTTTCCAGGCAAAAACTCATCACTGTTCCAAACATGCGACCTTAGGCTGCCGGAAGCCACACCAGTTTGGTGCATGGGTTTGCATGTTCTTAGCAGCCAGAGCCATCTTTCTAAAATCTAAATGGAATCTGTTACTCTCCTGCTCCAAACCTTTCATTTATTTCCCATTTTCACCTGGAAAATGGACACACTTCTCAGCATGACTTACAAGGCCCTTTGTGATCTGGCTTCCACTCCTCTCACCAGCCCAGGTCGCATCATCCCCGAGGGAGGGAACAGTTACTGTTGCTTGAGCGCTGACACCCACCCTCTTCCTGTTGAGTCTTGGGTTTCCTGAACCTCTTCTGGCTCGTGAGCTGTCTCTGTGGGGCCGTCACGGAAAGTCCTGTCTTCCTCCAGCCAGCAGCGGGCGGCTTCAACCAGGCTCTCTCCTTGGGGACCTCGAGTCCAGGGCAGAAGGACACAAGGGCAGACACCTGGTTAGGGCGCCTGCATCCTGGAGCAGTGACCTGATACCAGTGCAGATGACCTTGGTGACCAGCCCCCAGCGTTGCCTGCTTCTCTTTCTGAATCTGGCACTCCTGCCCTTTCACTGCTTCTATGAAATCCTGATATCCTTCCCATAAACTGCTGTTTACCTCAGCCAGAGTGGATGGGCTTCTGCTGTGCCCACCAGAAAACCCACCGTTCTTCTGGCCAACTCCTGCTTTTCTTTCAGGCCTTGGTGTAGATGTTGGAATTTTTTTTTCCTTCCTCGTGCAAGAGACAGTTTCATCTGCCTTTATTTCCATCCTTTTTTTCTCCTACTTCCCAGGCTTTGTATCATTAATCAGAGGGGTGGATTCCTCTTACTTACTCATTCTCTAACCCTGTTTCCTTATTTTCAATAGTTTTGTTTTTATAATGAATTTTGCGATCATATTTACAGCAGTTATTTATGCCTGAGTCCCGGTACTTAACTGATTTTGGTTTTCCTATTCTTTAGTTCTTAATTTTGAATCTCCTCAGTCAGCAGGGTATCCATAAGGTGTTTAATTTCTAGATCTTTGTCTTTGCATAAGAACACACTTGGGCTGGGAATAGAATTCTTAATTACATTTCCTCCCTCTAAATCTTTACAAATTTGCCATTATCTTTAGGAACTCAGTGTTGCAGGGAAGTCTGGGGAAAGCATCTTAATTTTGGTCCTTTTAAGGAAAGCTGCTTTTCCTGCTCTCTGCTTGGATATTTGTAGGATTTTTAATTTTTTTTTTTTTTTGATAAGGCATGTCTAGGTATGGGCATTTAGAATTAATTTAGAATTTGCTTGGGCTATAATGAAGCAATTTTCCATATTGACTTTTTTGTTGTTGTTAGCATTTAAAGTTTATACTGTTCTATCTCCTGTATCAGTCAGGGTAGGACCAGAGAGGCAAAACCAGGGGGGTATTATTTCTTTTAGGGAATTGACTATACGGTAGCCAGGCTTCAAGATAGCTCACCCAGTGATCGCTGGTGTTTGTGCCTTTGTGTAGATCCCTCCCAAAATGTATTAGTCTTGGTCTGTATGACCAACAGAACATAATGGGAGTGATAATGTGTGACTTATGAGGCCATACAGACATTGCTGCTTCTGCCTGTTCTCTTGGATCGCTCACTGGGGGAAGCTGGCCACTGTGTTTTGGGGACACTTGAGCAGGAGAGATGAGGGACTATCTCCCGCTAATAGCCAGCATCAAATTGCCGAGTGAGCCATTTTAGGAACAGATGCGCCAGCCACAGTTAAACCTTTAGATTGGGGATTGGCAGATTGACTCACCACGTCAACCAGCCTGCTGCCTATTTTTGTAAATAAAGATCTGTTGGGGCACAGCTGCAAACATTTGTAAATGCATTATCCATGGCTGCTTTTGCCCCTTCACAGCAGAGCTGAGTAGTTGCAACAGAGACTGTATGGCCCACAAAATCGACAGTATTTGTTATCTGGCCTTCAGAGAAAAAGTTTGCAGACCGCTGCTGACATCTTTTTTTTCTTTTTTAATTAATTTATTTATTTTTGGCTGCATTGGGTGTTCATTGCTGCGCATGGGCTTTCTCTAGTTGTGGTGAGTGGGGGCTACTCTTTGTTGTGGTGCACGGGCTGCTCATTGTGGTGGCTTCTCTTCTTGTGGAGCACTGGCTCTAGGCATATGGGCTTCAGTAGTTGTGGAGCGCGGGCTCTAGAGTACAGGCTCAGTAATTGTGGTGCACGGGCTTAGTTGCTCCGCGGCATGTGGGATCTTCCCAGACCAGGGCTCGAACCCTGAGTTGGCAGGTGGATTCTTAACCACTGTGCCACGAGGGAACTCCCTGATGCTGGCATCTTGACTGCAACCTCATAGGACAGAAGTACTCACTAAGCCACTTCCAGATTGCCGACCCACAAAAACTGTGTGAAACAGTAAATATTTCTATTGTTTTGAGGTAATTTGTTGTGCAGCCATAGGTAACAAACACATTGACCTTATATCATTGTGGGAGTTGATTAGAAAGTCTATGTGAGTCGGTATTGTTTCTGTATCTGGTTCTGGGGCCTGACATGCTTGGGGCAGATGGTTGGGAAAGGAAGACGGATGTGAACTGGACCTTGCAAGGCTGAACTGAAGCACCCGGGGAAGGACTAGAATGCACACTGGTCACTTAGCCTCCACCCGTGATGATGAGGCTTGAGGCTGTCCTGTAGGAGGTGCTGGCGCCCTTTGTCCGGAGGTAAATGTGTACCTGACTTAAAAGTTGGAGAAGCTAAGGAAGGATCCTGTAGGAGCTGAACAGTTGTGGGCCCCCCTATCGCCCTCATCAGCCAGGTGAGATGATATGCCTGAGTGCCTTGTGCCCTGCCCTAAACTTTTGAGCATAGAAAGATGGCCCCTACTTCACTTCTGCCTTGTGAATCTCTAGCAAAATGTCTCTCATTGCCTATGCTAACACAGAATAAGGCATGAAAGAGAATCTAGGAAATAACAGCTCCGGCGTACCTATCCACTGTACTTTCTTATCCTCAAAGGGTCAAGCACTTTTATTTAATTAGCATCATTATTAGGTGATGTATCTTTCTACCCTCTCCATTCCTAATTACAAGTGGTTTGAGAAATTGCTCTCAAGAGGTCTGGCCCAGTCTGCAGATCGTTACAGGCTTCAGAAAACACACAGTCCCACTACACAGTGGCTCTGGCATAACTATGTGAGGGCCTACTGTGTAGAGAGATTGAAATGTTTTCAATATTGCTAGGCTGTCTCTACCTTTACAGAATGAAGGATAGAATGCTAGAGGCAGCTGTGTGCCAAGATCTTTGGTTCAAATCCTGCAGAACCCCAAGCATCTGAGCCAACATCGTGGGATCTGTGTTGCACAAAGTAGTAGAATGTTGCAGCAGTGACCCTCAGATCGCTCACAGTTCCCTTTGTCCACACCTTTGGGTTGTTTCCTCCCACACTGACTCTGACCTTGGCTGTGCAACTTGCTATCCGCAATGAGACAATAGCAAACATGACACAATCATAGACTTGAAAAGTGCTTGTGAACTACATTTTTATACTGCTGAGAAAATACTGCCAGGTTATAATGTAAAGCAAACAAGGCAAAGCAAAGATGAGTATGTATAGAAGGTTACTAATTGCTTAACAAGGAGGGCAAATACTGTACTAATTCATTTACAAAAATGCACAAGTAAATTTAAAAACTCAAATATTTCTCAAACCATTTCTTCTTGCATCTCACATTCTCTCTTTTTGAAATTACCCTTTATAAGTTTTTTAGTGAGAGTAGGTTGAAAACCTTCTTGGTTGTTGTTTGTCTGAAATGTCCTTGTTTCATTCTCATTCTTAAGGTATAATTTAGTTGGGTATATGTTTTAGATTGGCAATTATTTTCCGTCAGAACTTTGACGGTATTATTCCACTGTTTTCTGGATTCTGTTATTGCTGTTGAGAAGTCAGTTGTCAACCTAGCTATTGTCTTTTTGTAAGTAATTTGTCTTCTCTCTCCAGCTGCTTTTAAAACTTTTTCCTTGCCCTTGGTGTTCTTCAGTTTCCCTGTGAAATGTCTGGGTGTATATTTCCTTGATTTGTCTTGCTTAAGGATCATTGTGCTTCCCAAACCTAAGGATTCATATCTTGCATCACCTGTGGAAAAGTCTCAGTCATAATCCTTCAAATACATACTTATCTCACATAATGTATGCTCAGTTAATAACTCTTGAAAAATTCTACCACTTTTTGGACAATTACTCCTTTTTTTTCTAGCTTAATGTCTTTTTTTTTTTTTTTTTTACCCAATAACACACTAAATAAATATATTACAGTTATATTTAAAATTTCCATTTCAGGCAAAAACACACTCATCAATTGGCTAGACATGCAGTTCCTAGGCAGAGAATATCAAAGGAACAAGTGTGAATTGCACAATTTTGATGAATCCAAGCTGTTCTCTGTAAGAGAATTGAGGTGGAAGGATCTTGCTTTACATGTGCAGTATTTTCACATTTTGAAGCACTACTATGTTTACCCATAATTTTGCACTCATGATATTTTCCTGTGCTATATTCAGTGCAAGATAATCACAAACTCTCTGAAAGGTGAAGAGAATGATGCAGAAAGAGTAATGCACCATCCAAAGTGCGCCTTTCATGCACCCCTCTGCCATCAACTACCACCTCCTCAAAAGTCTTCTCCCATTAGCAAATATAAATACAAATAGTTTATGAGCAGACTGTTTTTGTTTCTTCTTAAATTACAGTTTATCATGTATATATAGATGCCAGGTAAGAGCAGTTTGTGTCTTTTCCTCTGAAATCTCTGCCTCTAAGTACTATGTAAGTGGAGAGTAGGTGGTGAGCATTCTTGGTGCATGAGAAAAGCCTGTCTGAGGGTGAAGCTACACACAGAGGAAAGCAGGGCTGAGGAAGGAGAGACAAGAGTCCAGATAACATTGTTTGAACTCCTGAATCCACCCTGCCAGATGTGCCTCTTGACTTTTCATTCTTGTGAGCCAATAAAGTCGATTTTTAAAAAAGTAAATAAATTTATTTATTTATTTATTTTTGGCTGTGTTGGGTCTTGCTGCGAGCAGGCTTTCTCTAGTTGCAGCAAGCAGGAGCTACTCTTGGTTGCGGTGAGCGGGCTTCTCATTGCAGTGGCTTCTCTTGTTGCGGAGCACGGGCTTTAGGCGCATGGGCTTCAGTAGTTGTGGCACACAGCCTCAGTAGTGGTGACTCGCGGGCTGTAGAGCGCAGGCTCAGTAGTTGTGGCTCATGGGCTTAGTTGCTCCGCGGCATGTGGGATCTTCCCAGACCAGGGCAAGAACCCGTGTCCTCCGCATTGGCAGGTCGATTCTTAACCACTGCGCCACCAGGGAAGGCCATAAAGTTGATTTTTGTTTAAGCTAGTTTGTTACGTTAAATCTAGTGGAGTCCTGACTAGTACTTAACTTGACTTCTTTCCTGATGTCAGTCATGTGTTTTAGTGAAGGTCCACGGTGTGCACACAGAGGGCTGGGAATTGGGACTGTAGTTTTTCCATTTCTTCAACAATTTCATAAGGTTTCTCATAGTTTCCAAGCCCAGACTATGTGACAGCAATACCTGTCCATAAGAGGAAGGCCATCTTCACTCTTTAGACAAACTCCCCATGCTAATATTTATATCATTTTAACTAGATCTTTTTAAAAAATTACCCTTTCAAAAAAAAGTTAATGGGCCAAATGTTGACCATATCAAATATAAAAACCAAAATATTAAATATATATTTTTAATCCTTTATTTATATATAAATATAAAATATTTTAAAATATGGGTTTGCACTACAGGAAGCAAATCACCACCATCATTTCAGGCATTTAAATGTTCCGAATATGAAATAACTAGAAACAATCAGGAAGTTGCTGTATGCAAGCTTTATTTTTTTGAGGGGTGGAGATGCTTCTAGTTTCCTGACAATTCATTTTATTTCCTAGCTTGATTGGTCCTTCCAAGAGAACATCTCTTAGAGGAGAAATAGGATGATACTTTCAAGGTTCTGAGGGCCTCCTTGTAACCTGAGTCAGGTGTGCATGGCTGCTGTGGGAGTTGAGATAGAAATTCCAGAGCTGAGCAAAGCGAGTGCGGATGGGAGGGCTGAAATGTGCTGAACACAGTTCCTACTCACCACAGGCGCTAAAGTTCCAGAGCAGCGACCTATTGTAGGGAAAGAGCATGCTTGAAATTTCAGGCTTTTCGTTGTAGCGATAATCTTTCTCCAAGACGTACAACACCAGAAAACACGAGAACATTAAGCATTCAGCTCTGTTTGATGATGCACATCAATAAAAAGATGGTGTAACTGGAGGACGACATGGGCTCCCACATTGTGTTAGGGGTTCATCCCCTATGAGTCATCGGGCTTTGTGTGTACCATTCTCATTTTTAGCAGGTTTTAATTCATCTAGAATATGATCCACATGTGACTGAGAAGAAAAGGCTAAAATGAAACTGTCCAGAAGAGAACTGCCTGATTGAAAATGTGATTTATAACTATGGCAGCATGAATAGTCCTGTTTTTATTGTGTCTTCTGATCACCTTCTCCAGAGGCAGAAGCATCCATATTAATGGCCAGATCATCAGACTTTTGCACTTTTATAATAGCAGAGTAAGGATGCAGTCTCTCAACAGCTTTTTTGAATATGTGCTTATTCTAGAACACAACAAGATTGTTCTTCCTTCCATAGAGCATTCAGATACATCAAATTTAGGAGATTTATACTCTCAGCACACTGAGAAGCCTCCACGTGCTCTAAGGGAGTTCTTACTTTTGAAAGCCAGATATTTTGCTGAATATTAAAAAATGAGACATATTAAAAATGACAGGGCTTCCCTGGTGGCGCAGTGGTTGAGAGTCCGCCTGCCGATGCAGGGGACACGGGTTCATGCCCTGGTCCGAGAAGATCCCACATGCCGCGGAGCGGCTGGACCCGTGAGCCATGGCCGCTGAGCCTGCACGTCCAGAGCCTGCGCTCCGCAACGGGAGAGGCCACAGCAGTGAGAGGCCCAAAAAAAGACAGAACTAGAAAATCACCATGCTCTAATTACTACTGTTGTAATTGATTCAGGCAAGAATTATCACTGGAGGCTAAAACTACTCGGAGAAAAGTTGTTGGAAAACAAGATATTCAGTCTTAAAATATCATCCCACAAATTGCTTTAAAAAAAAAACGAATGAGGTATGACTGACATACAAAAAGCTGTACATGTTTGAGATATACAACTTGATGAGTTTGGAGATAAGTATACACCCATGAAACCACCACTGCAATCTATGCCGTAAACATATCCATCACCTCCAAAAGCTTCCTTCCACCCCTTTGTTTATTATTACTATTATTATTTTAATGTATGTATGATAAGAACACTTAACATAAGATCTGCTCTCTCAGCACATTTTTCAGTATACAATACACTATGGTTAACTATAGGCGGTACCGTAGATCTCTAGGATTTACTGATTTTTCATAATTGGAACTTAGTGCCCTTTGACTAATACCTCCCAGTACCTTCCTCCTCCTCCCAGCCTCTGGCAACCACCATTCTACTCTCTGCTTCTAGGAGTTTAACAATTTTGTATTTACCAATTCTGAGGTAATTTTTTAACTTAATGTGTTACTGTTACAAAGATGTGCAGATCTTTAATCACTCACTATGTTAATACTGTAATTTCAAAATACTGTTGCATTCTTTAAACATTTCGAATTAGATACATTAAAAGGAAGTTTTTTTTAAAAAAATGGTACAGTTGCTGTGGAAAACAGTTTGGTGGTACCTCAAACCCATAGGGTTGTTGTGAGGATTAAGTGAATTAATAAGGATATAGTGGCAACCACTGTACTTACTACAAAGCAAATATTCAATACATGTTAGCAATTGTTTGCCTCATTTAAATAAATGCAAATCCTTCATATGTTGCTTTAAGAGTAATGTCTGCTTATGCTGTTATCTATGCAATTCATTTTACTTCATACCTCAACATCTTATGTTAATGATTTCTCACATAAAGGTGTTTTTAAAGGCATTCACATTTTCTGACAGATTTTGTGTGTGTGTTTTGCACCCATGATTCACAAGTATGAATAAGGAGTGCCTAAGCAATTCAGATAAAATGCCTTTCTTGGACTGGAATCAGCATTCCTTTTCAAAAAATTGAAACAAAAGTTCAGATTATAAAATAGTAATGGAGTTGGCTTTTACTCACAAGTGTGAAAACTTGCTGCAATTCAAAAATTATTCATGCATTCAGATTTGGGGGTTGGAAGGAACTTTAGAATGGTATAAGGGGTTTTAAGATAGCAATACATAAAAAAAATTCAACTCTCACTCACAATGACATTTATGTTGTCACCATCAGAAGTTCTTTGAGGCTAAAGATATACGAGATTTTCCTGTCTCTATGGGAAGTTTCTGTTTATCCCATGATTCAATACATAAAATTATTTATTTGAATCTTGCCTAATTTAAGCCATTTACTAGGAATAAAGAATAAGTATTTGTGACTTACAATTTTAGCTTACAAAATACCACCGAGCAGACTGTTGGCCTACTTTACCTGAGAAGAAATTCTGAGACTGTTTATGTGGAGCTGTGATTTGTATCTTGTAAATAGTAAAAGCATAAGGAAAGTATCAGCAGTCACGTGAGGTGGCGGTGTGCTCTCTCCTGTGAATATTATCCAAACCACTCTATTGGGACCTTTCTCGCTCCACTAACCACATTCCATCCTATGGGGTTTTATAATTTCAGAAGTACTTTGACATATTTCATTTAATTGTCATAAAATTTTTCTGAAGTAGGTATTACTATCTCCATTGGGTAGGTAATCATGTTAGGTATCTTTTCCAAAATCATAAAATTACTAATGGAATAGCTAGGGCTCACACCCAAGCCTTCTTAGTCCATCTCCAGGGCTCTTTCTCCCCGTTGCCTCTCAGCTGTCATTGTCCCTTTACACTAAGGAGATTTTGATATGCTCCCTTCAGCGACAAACTCAGGGCTTTGCCCAAGCAGATACGCTCAATGAAGATGAAGGAGTGCATGAAGGAAGGGAGATAGTGGAGGAGACTTTTGAGGGTTCTGAAAGAAGGGGAACTTGATGAGAAAGAGGAAAAGGGACGCTAAGGTAGTGAGAATTCTTTCTTGACCCTTGTTGCACTGTTGCAAATTTTAAAAAAAATAGAATGAAGGAAAAAAGCAAGCACCTCCTCTACTGATGACATCTCCCCATCTAGGCCGCCCTCTTAGGCATTCACTGACCTCCCCTTCTCCCTCTCCACTCCTATCAATTACTGTTCCTTGGCTTCTGGGCATCAAAATGGGATAGTCGATCTATCTTCAAAGAAGCCAAGTTGGCAAAGGAAAACCAGCTTTGTAAAAAGGTGCCATGATAGTGATTCATAGGGAAAAAAGTAACCCTGAGGGGATAGAAAGGATGTGCAAATGCTGAGACGGACTGCTGGTATCTGTTTATAGCATTCTTCACTTAACCATCTGTTGACTTAAAAAAAACTCACTGTGAGCTGAGTTTACTCAGTGTCTTACTGAGGACTGTAGCCAGGGAGACAGCCTCTCAGAGAGCTCTGAGGAACTCTTCCAGCAGGTAAGGGGGGAGGTCAGTATACATATATTTATACGATTTTGGAGAAGGGGGTATATGTAACCAAGCACACATCTTGGTAGACAGTTGCTGCTAGTCACCAAGAAACAGTAATCTTAGTTAATGGTTTTAGTGCTTTTCTAAGAATGGGAAGATCAAAAATACAGGTTCATAAAAAATTTCTTCTGAAAATATATAACTATCTGAAGGCCTGTTCTGCCAGTTTTCCCAGAGCACAGAGTATCTTATCCTGATCTTCACCCTGACCTCCTTTCAGGCTGTATTAAAGGTCAGCAGCTACAGTGGCTTATGACTCAATCCTTGTAGGGCAGGATGGCAAGCAACATATTTTAGTTGTCACATTCTAAGGACAAAACTCTCTCAATTGCCAAATCTCACTTCTCCTTCTAATCATTTTCTCTGAGGAAGCAAAGAAACTCAGCCAGGAAACTAGGAGGTGCAACCCATCCATCCCACCTCAGCGAGGTCCATGTGGGATGCCAGGTCCATTCAGACACCCAGACAACCTGTGCCTGAGTCTGGGTATTGAGGTCAACCAGTTCCATCCCTGGATCCTCCTCATCTCATCCCCATCACCTCCCGTCTCTTCCATGTGTACCCTCTACTCTTCAGCTCAGTGCCCTTCCCTCTGACTCTCACACTTTATTGGCCCACAGTCCTTATGACTAGGTATTTGGGAATCAAATTCTATTTTAAGGAACCCCCTCTTTTGCTTTCACACCTTCATAGAACATTCACTTCACCCTTCCTTCCTACAAGATGCCATATCTTTTTCAGCTCTTTCCAACAGGAAGGACTTTTTCTCTGACACCTGATATTTCAGGCCTGCTGCTGGTGGTGGAGAGTGGGGTTATTCAGTATCAACCAGACTCCCCGTTTGCTGATTCCCATTATTTTACCCATCCCCTCATGGCAGTACCTGTCCTCATTTAATGCTTAGAAACTGACCACACCACCCTCTATCCCTCTCTCCTAACTCTTTTAATTGGTGGGCCAGCTATCTGCAACATCCCCGGGAGATTTTGGTACTTCATTCAGTGATTCCCAGCTACACAAAGAGCCATCCTGGTATATTTCAACCACACATCTGGTTTAATGTTCTGTGACCTTAACTCTATTGATCTTTACTTTCCGTTTTAATGCCCTACTCCTTAGGCATGCCCCTCTCCCCACTGGATTTTATCATCATTGGAATTTTCCATTTCAAATATCTTAAACTCTAACTTTCCACACTATCAATCTGCCCTCAGTTAGTTTCCCAATGACTTCTTTTTTTTATTTATTTTTTATTTTTTTTTTCATTTTTTTTTTCCAATGACTTCTTAATTGCTAAATTCAAAGGATTCTTTTCAGTCCTTTGCTTATCAGTCCTCACTGTGGAATGTGAATTTCTTCTAGAAATTCTGTTTTCCCTCCGACAACTTAGTTGGTTTTTCTGATATCTTTGGCCTCCTTTACCACTGCTGTTGTGTGCCTTTCCATGGTGTTCCCCAGAATTCCGTTAATGACCTTCCTCTCGTCTCAGGTCCATACTCTCTGGTTGCTGTCTTCTGCTCTCCTAGCTCTAATAATATACACTAGGATTCTGGTGACTCCAAATACCTTCAGCTCAGATAGACCTTTCTTTTTTTTTTTTTTAATTAATTTTTATTGGAGTATAGTTGATTTACAATGTTGTGTTAGTTTCTGCTGTACAGCAAAGTTATATGTATACATATATCCACTCTTTTTAAAGTTCGTTTCCCATATAGGTCATTACAGAGTATTGAGTAGAGTTCCCTGTGCTATACAGTAAGTTCTTATTAGTTATCTATTTTATATATAGTAGTGTTTATATGTCAATCCCAGTCTCCCAATTTATCCCTCCCTTCCCCTTCCCCCTTGGTAACCATAAGTTTGTTTCCTACATCTGTGACTGTTTCTGTTCTGGAAATAAGTTCATTTGTACAATTTTTTTAGATTCCACATATAAGCAATATCATGTGATATTTGTCTTTCTGTGTCTGACTTACCTCACTTAGTATGATAGTCTTTAGGTCCATCCATGTTGCTGAAAATGACATTATTTCATTCTTTTTTAATGGCTGATTAATATTCCATTGTATATATGTACCATATCTTTGTCCATTCATCTGTCGATGGACATTTAGGTTGCTTCCATGTCCTGGCTATTGTATATAGTGCTGTAGTGAACACTGGGGGAGACCTTTCCTTCAGATATCAGCCTCATACACCCTACTGTCAGATCTACATCCCTCCATGGATATCCCACAGCCACTCAAGCATATTCCAAACTAAATTATTTATCTTACCCTATGAACTCACTTTTGCTTTTTATTCCGTATCTCAGTTGTTAGCAAATACCTCATCCATGGAACTAAAAACCTGGAAATCATCATTCTGTTCCCTTTTCCTTCTTTCTCACTCCCATAAACAATAAATCATAAAGCCATACTTTTCATCAATTCTCTACACTGTGCCTCCTATACCTCTATCCCCCCAACCCCAGACTAAATGTTCCCTGCACTTTCCCTCTTTCCTTAGCCCATAGTGCAGTTTTTGGTCCAGAGCTGCCTACTATCTGCTTCATCTGCTCTGTCCAGGAAAGAGAGCTTAGCTCTTGCTTGTGATCTAGCCCATTACTTCAGCACCCACTTCCTCAGAGACCAGGACCAGCCCTGGCTCCTTGGATTTGTTTTCATCTCATCTTGTTCATTCCTATGAAGCTCAGGAATGATGCCAAGCAAGGGGTCTAGCTTTTACTCTGGGCTCTTATTAAGAAACTTGGAGACGCTAGACATAGAAGCAGGGACTTTGGGGAGGGGGAGGAGGTAAGTGACCACAAACTACTTTATCACAATGGACAATTAGTCACTGATGGTGGGTGATTTGGTCTTGATAATGATGTACTAGAATGGTACAGACACACCTCTAGATTAATAGTCCATCCTCCTTTGAACATACCTCTTCTTCAAAGCTTAATTGGTAGCCCTTGCAATCTAATCAGAGACATACTAAGGATCCCTTTTGGGATAGGGAGCTCAGGCTAGACATCAGTATATTCAAAAGGAGTGACAAGACACCAAAGAATTGGAACTGAACAAATGAACCATGTGAGCATTTCAATAGAGATTAAAGAAATAGAAATGTCCTCCTCCTCATACTGCATCATTTAGAGTATGGGAAGATGCTCATCATTGTCTCCAAGCTTTGTGGTGGGAGGTGTAAAATCAACGTACAAACAGACAGCTAGAAATTCTGAATAGGATAGAACAAAAGAATGCATTATAATGAACATGTTGGTGGGATGATGTATCAGACAACATAATACTTTTTTATATCAAATTTCTAGTCTTCATTATGTGTGCTTATATTTTCTGTTCCTTTAGCTCAGGAGTTGGCAGATCTATTTTGTCTTTAAAAATATGACATGTGCAATCACAACTTTCCATCAAGTGTGTTGTGCTAAACATCCCACAGGACAGACTCAGAATATTCAAATCAATAACAAATCTTTCCACTTAGTAAGACCCCTAAATTTATGGCTCATTCTTTCTTCAGATTTTTCATACTGAGAAATAACTTTGTTAGTGGTCAAAGTCTTGAAATTTTCAGCCCAAATTTGATACTAAGGAGTTTAAAAAATCATACCAGAAATTGGTCACATATTTTCCCTTCAAATGTAAATTTCAATGCTTTTCCCCTGACGGGTGACCTTGACCCTGGCAGGATGACTTTTTACTAGTAATAATTTGCTTTTTGAGGCAATGATGCCTCTGAGGGCCCAATCCTTGCCTCTTACTACATCCTTATATTTCATACTATGGCCAGCCTTGTGCCTTATATATAGTAGATAAAAATTGTAAGTGTTGGACATGACCATGTAGTCATCGTTTCATCCAACCCTTTCATTTTGGAGAAACGAGTCCCCAAAAGGTGCCTTCACTTATGAAGAGCTAATTTGGTGAAGAGCTACATCTAGAATCCAGGACTCCTGTGTCAAGACCTCCAGTCTAGTGCTCCGTCCACCAGTATGATAGATATCTGCTCAATGAAGCACTAAAACTGCCCTTGCAGAGGTCACAAAGGACCTTCCAATCACCAAACCCAATGGCATTTTTTCATTTCTAATATGCTTCAGTCTACATCCCTGGGAAACAGAGAGAAGAAATATTCCAGCTGGAGCCACTTCAACTTCCTAATTTCTGGTTGATAAAGTTATTTTCCCCATCCTTGCTGCCTTCTCAACCTGCCCAAGATCAACCCTTTTATCTGGGCTCAGTCTCATCCCCTCCAGCTCCTTCAGGAACTTTTCACTGCCAAGTGTATTCCTTCATCCACAGTTACAATTATTTGCATCTTTAAACTCTCCCCTGGGCTGGCTATTTACCTATAAAGTATAAACACACTCAAGTCTCACAGCTCACAAAGTGCCTCTCATCCTTGGTCCCCTCCCCTTCCACTATCTTTCTCTCATTACCATCAATGATAACCTTAAAAGAACCGTTTATTCTTTCTGTGCCCATCTCCTTTCTTTCCATTCACACCTCCGCTCCCTGTGGCTGGCCTTTTCATGTCAGTCCTGGCACTGATCTTGCCAGAATTTCCCGTGATTTCTAATGATCAAATCCAGTGGATACCTTTCAGTCTTTATTTCACTTTTCTTTGACATTTGACATCGTTGACCTGTTGTGGACATTTATCCTCTGTTTTGGTGGCCCAGCATTGAAACCCACTTCCTTTGAGGAAATTTTCAACCTCATGGGGCAGATTGAGGCATTTGTCTGTCTCCCAAATGCTGGATACCTGTTCCCTCTGTGTCTTTTCTTCACCACCCTCTCCTGCAATGTAGATATTCTACAAGGATCTGATTTTAGCCACTTGAATATCTACATCAGTGGTTCTCAACCTTTTTTTATATCCTAGCACACCCAGAAAAATGATATTATGGCACACTGGGGATAAACAAGAGGGAATTTTAGGATGACTATGTCGACTGAAAAAAATGTATAACCTAAAAGTTGAGAATTATGTTTTATTTGGCAGACAAAACTGAGGACTTAAGCCCAGACACAGCCTCTCAGATAGCTCTGAGGGAGGGCTCCAAAGAGGTAATGGAGGAGCCAGGATACATAGGAGTTTTTGCAACAAAGACCAGGTAGTCGGAACTTCAGAAGGTTACTGTTAATTAAAGAAAACTAGGTATCTCAAGTTAAGGAATTTAGCACTTTTCTATGTATGGGAAGATGCAAGAGTCTGGGCTCACTGAAATCATTCCTCTGATATGCATCTCAGCTATCTGGGGCCAGGATCCTGTGCTTTCTCATTCTGAGTCTCCTCAGAGTGCACCTTTGGGGGTGGCTGCAGCAGTTGACTGCTTGATGGCAGGCTTCCTGTTTCTATCCTGAGTTCCCTCAGGGCTTACTGTGGGGTGGCTGTAATGGGATGGCTTGATGTCTGCAGCATCCTTTGTTTACTGATATGGCAGGCAACATTTTTTTCACTGACAAGTACATGGGAGGTTTGGTGGAAAAAACTTGTTATAGTTTCTTTATATTATATAAGTCTGATAAGAGAAATAGAATGAAAACCTCCAAAAATATTTTTTTAAAAACTTTTCGTTGAGAAACTGGAGTTTGTTTCTGTGAATATAACTTTTTAACAGGTTTTATGCTTGAATGACTTGCATTCAATTCTTAACCAAGACTTTTGAAATGATGATCTCTTCAAGTTCTTGATGGCCACCATAGAACAGTGTGGGTTCCACAGGGAACTTCATCAGATCCCACTCTGCTTTAGCCACTCTTCAAGGAACTTCACATTGAAGCTGCTCATGGCTGGAGGTGACTGAGGAACTCTGACCCCTCAAGAACTCACCAGCAGTACTGAAGCTTGCGGGATCAATTTCTTGTAGCAGACCTGCGGCCCACTGAAGGCACAGTGCTGTGGGAATGCTGGTTGGGAAGCTGGGTCTATACCATTTCCTCTCAGCCTTGTTTCTTCTCAGCACACCTGAAGGCCGCATTAGTGACATGGTGACTCACAAGGGCATATCTTTGAAAAATCCTTCTGAGTAATTCTGTAATAGTCCCCAAGGACTATCATTTATGAAGCTGTGTTATTGCCCTTCCTAGTCTGTAATTTCTTTGAGGGAAAACTACACCACAGGTTTCTGTGGCTGCTATAACAAATGACCACAAACTTGGTGGCTTAAAACAACAGAAATTTATTCTCTCACAGTTCTGGAGTCTAGAGGTCTGAAATCAAAGTGTTGCCAAGGCCACGCTCCCTCTGGAGACTCTAGGGAAGAACACTATCATGCCTCTTCTGGCTTCTGGTGGCAGCCAGCATTCCTTGGCTCATGGCTGCATCACTCCAGTCTCTGCTCCATCTTTATACTACTTTTTCCTCCTTGTGTCTGTCTCTAATCTCTCTCTTATAAGGATACATTTAAAGCATTTAAGGTATCTTATTGAGATGTGATGGCATTTAGTGCCCAGCTGGATAGTCCAGGATAACCTTCCCATCTCAAAGTCCTTAACTTAATCATACATTTTTTTTTCCTAAATAAGGTAACATTCATAAGTTCCAGGGATTAGGACTTGGATATCTCTTAGGAAGCCATTTTTCAACCTACCACAACATCTTTGAGTAAGTGTTCTCAAGAGCCATGAGTGATGTTTTCAATTAGAAATATTTTGGTTTGCCTCAGGATTGGTAATATAGAAAGAGAGAACTAGTGTTAAATCAGTGTATATAAAGCAAAGATCATACCTAATTCAATGTTCTGTTCACTAACTTGTATAGAGATATGGTGTCAGACAAACCAGCCCAGACACTGCCTATATGTTGAGAGCAGAATCAAACCCAACCTGCTTCTTTTAGCACAATTTGTTTGCATTATCCCAGGATCAAGGCACACTCATCCCATTACTCTGGGGGCCATCTTTCTAAGCCACAGTGAATCAAAACTTCTGACACATTTAACACCAATTAATTCTATCTTTTGCAGAAAAAATGTTCTGATTTTTGCTTCATTTTGTTTATAAAAAAATTAAGTTCTTGTCAGTGTCAAGAATATTGATTTATTCAATTCACCAAATATTTATGAAGTGCTTAGCACTATGATAGATTAAATGGGCAGACAAAAATGAATTATGTATATATATATATTGTTTATATATATATATAAAATTCAGACCACTTCTATCACTAAACAAAACTGTGAAGTGAAATCTTTAGGGGTACAGTTTTATTTTTCCAAACAATTTGACCCTTTAGGTATCTAGTGCCTTCAGACTTGGGTGAATATTTATGAGTCAAATGTTATTTTAATATAAAGCATTATATTACATAAGGCCACACCTGACAGACTTCTCCAAGAAGACAGGTCTTATCTTAGACTCCAGCTCTCAATTTTTCAGGCTTTCAGAATAGGTGGGAGTGGTATTATTTTTGAGAAGGGAAGCATACCCTATAGGTGGTCACAACAAACAGATGATTACTTTATGCATAAATGCAGCCGTGATTACCATAATCCATATAAATAGTAAGTTAAGACATGTCTTAAATTTGACTTTGAAACTATATTAAACTGGAGAGGGAAACAAAACAGAATGAGGAAGTAGAAAGTAAACCTCCCAGTTTATGATTTCAGAAAATTATTGCACTTTTTTTTCTTCCCTCTTACTAATTGGAAGTTTTAGCGCAGTCTTTCCATTGTACTCGAGCAGAGAAGCAGGAAAATCCATTAGCAGTTCGATAGTGGTGTTAGCAGGCCATTGAGAGCCCAGCTCTGGGGACTGCCCAAGTGCATGGATGGAGCCGCGGAGTTATGGAGTCACGGATGGTTGGTGATATTAGCTCATTTGCAGAGCAATATCCCAGTTCCTAAATCCTGAACCCCGAATACCCAATCGGATCTGTATGTCCAGCTTCATAAGGCATAAATGTACCACTCTACAGTGGTTTGATATTTATTTGGAATCATTATTTTTCCTTCCCCTAAAAAATAACAATACTGAAAAAAAAATCAGCTTCTTGCTAATTAGTCCTCAAGTGAGTGTCAAGAAAGGGAATCTAGTAGTAATGGAGAAGTACAATCATTAGAAGAGTGACTCACCCGTGGGTGGAAGAATGTATGTGTGTAGATTTTATGCTGTAGGATGTTTATATGTCTAATATAGTTAAAAAGAAAACTGAAATTTTCTCTTTACTGTAAATGGTTAGGGTTTTGGCCAGTTCCTTGGTGATTCAAAGAGGCTGCATATAATATATCACATGGAAAACCAGGAGTTGAATAGCAGTGTTCTTTAGCATCCTGTTGACATTAAACTCCTCCCTTCCCCCTCCCCATCACTTCTGTTCGGTGAAAACTCGTCATTCATCCATCCCTTTATTCAACAAATATTTATAGGGCACCTGTGATACAGAAAGCCTGTGAGAGGCAGAAGTGAACAGTCGGGAGAACGGAGGCACCAAAGCACAGGCACCAGGAACGCAGACCCCAGGGTGGGCAGAGAAGCCTTTCCCAGGGTGGCCGGCAGTTCTGCAGCAGGGGCATAACTGCCAAGGCCCAGAGAGAGCAGAGCACCTTCTAGGGGCTGAACTGGGGAGAAGTAAGGGAAGAAGCTGCAGATTTAGGCAGGAGCCATATTTACAGGCCCGAATCAGAATTTGGTGTTAAAATACCCTGAAGTATTTTAACTTGCTGACAGATTTTGAATAGGGAAGTAATACGAGAATTGATTTCCACTACCGAGTTAGAGCTAAGAAGGGCTTGGGCTGCCTTTTCTGACACAAATGGAGAGGGAAGCTTTGAGGAGAAAAGCTGCCAAAAATTTTGGAAAACACTGCTTTTTAGATCCCGTTCTTGGAGATTCTCTATTCATATTAGCATGTTAAGGGAGTCTGAAAAACTGGGAGCAAAGAAACCATTCTAATTTTCTTTCAGCCAGGGTCTTTCACACATTTTGATTACAGATTTTGTTTTGCTTGTAGGATCTATTAACATTCTTTGTAATTCTCAAGAGATAGACTTTGGAAAGGATCGGCCAGTATAACAGTCTCTGCTGTATAGAAATAGATTCCGAACAAAATACCCCGGGTGAGGAAAATATCAGCATGCATTTGCTGAGTATATGTTGGAAGAAGGGCACCCCGTCTTATATTGAATAGGCTGCAAGGCACTTACTTCCTTGGGAACAACTCTCATTTTCACTTTCAACTCTCCCCACCCCCATAAAGATTACTGTGAAAACTAAATACTTGCCGGGGAGGGGGAAGGATAAGCTGGGACAAAGTGAGAGAGTGGCATGGACATATATACACTACCAAACGTAGGGTGGATAGCTAGTGGGAAGCAGCCGCATAGCACAGGGAGATCAGCTCAGTGCTTTGTGACCACCTAGAGGGGTGGGATAGGGAGGGTGGGAGGGAGGGAGACGCAAGAGGGAAGAGATACAGGGACATATGTATATGTAAAATTGATTCACTTGATCAATATAAGTACTTATCAATTTTTTAATGAGACAGATGAAAGAAATAAAATGTGGTTATTTCAATCTATTGATATATATTCTTGACATTAAACTACCTTTTCATTCATAAAAACAAAACAAAACAAAAACTAAATACTTGCAACATAAAAGAGGGAAATACCATTATATTCTTCCCTGATACCTGAACTCTATGCTTATTTTCATAAGTGAATTAGCAAATCCTGCAGATAGGTTTGACTAATCTGCTGCTGATATATCTCAACATTAGCTCTACTAAAACTGAAGAAACGGCAGAAGAACAGACATTGCTTTTCTACCATATACACTGACCAGTGCTTTCTGACTAGATCATCACTTTTTATAACACATTTAAAAACAAATACAATGTTCCTCTTTTCTGGATCTAAATATTATTTGTGTTTTACAATTTTTTTTCCTCTCTTACATGTTTTTGAGCAAACATGGAAAGTTATTTAATTTTTTTTCGGTAACATAAAAGTTGTTTAGTCTTTTTAGAAAGTCTTGGAATGTAACTACATATTACCCAAAAAACTGTAGTTGGAAAAACAATCCTAATTTTATGAAACATTATTTTTGTCTTGGTGTATAGCAGTGCATCTCCTTTAAGCTCAATAGTATGGTATACATCCGGTGTAGAAAAGAAATATTTAAGATTGTATTCAGTTCTTTGGTATTGAAAGTTAGTACTGAAAAGGACCCTAGAGAACATTAATTCAGAGTGGATGAATGAATTGTGAAAACGGTGGTGAATCCTCAGATCAGGTAAGGGTGAGTCTTCCTGTATCCCCCTCTTCTTCCTTGCTCTTTCAGCATCTGCTCCCACTTCTGTTGAAGTTTTCCCTCTTCCATTCTTCCTAGTGGGTGAGGAGATCTGGGGCCCCCATCCTTCACTTTCCTATTTCCTACTTTATCTGTTGGGCAATGACTAGAGAAGAGCTTGATATCATAGTATAAAGGGTCAGGCTCCGCTCGGCTCTCTAAGCTTAAGTGATTTTAGCACAAATTTCAGGGGAGAGGAATGAAAAGACTAGTCTACCTTTAGACTCTGCCGCTAACTAGTCATGTTCCAAGCATGTCATTCTAGTGAGATGGAGTTTCAGTTCTGTAAGTAAACAAATTTGTCGCCTCTTTTGGTAATTTTCCTTTGAAATACAGTGAATAGATGCCTAACTTTGTTCTTTTATTTATACATTTAAAAAATATTTACAAAATACCTACCGAGTGCCAGGCATTGTTGAAAGGTTCTAAGGATACAGAAATGAGCAAAAATTATGTGGTCCCTGCCATATGCTCTTCTAATGAGGAGACTTTAAAATTATGGTAAAACAAGGATTCTTCAACCCCATATTCCCATGACATTTTATTTCCTCTCTATGCGTTTAAATCTTGTATCCTAGCTAGCAGAGTTGCTGACTTCATTTTTTTTTTGTAAAAGAAAATGCATTAATATTTATATAAGAATGTACTGTCAGAATATAATTTTTTTTTAATGGAAGAATTCCACTAACTTCTATATCTGAAGATTAGCACTGGTTTTTCAGTGGTTAAACACTGGGATACCACAGATTCTAACAGCAGCCTTTTGATGTTTCTTTTTCTTTGTAGATTTATCATTACACGTACTAAATATTTTCTATCTTCCAAGTGATCTTTAATAAAAGGAGACTGTTGTCTTTGACACTTGCCCTAGGCATAGAATGAAATTTTAAGCTGAAAGCATTATAGGGTTTTAAATTTCATTATCTTTTAGAAGAATTACCCCATATTGTATGTCATACTGTTAATAGCATTTAATTCCAAAGATTTCAATTAAAATAAGGTTTCAAACATAGACTTTGGGGGAAGAAAACTGAGCAGGCAAAGTTTGTGTATGGTAATTCATCATAACTAGGCTCCGGATCTTGGATCAGCAAACTTACTTCGTTGAACCTGACAGTCATTCCTGCGTGGTGTTAGGCACATGGATAGACTTTTCTTTTCTTCTGCATGTAAGTTCCATGGGAGACTTTTGCCTGAATGTAGCTCCTTTTGCGTGCTTAGGAACCACGGCACAGAGTTCTCCTACCACATTCACTGCAGCGTGCTTATCAGTTACCACAAGTTCCACTTAACATTTGCAAATCTGACAGCTGCTGTGAAGTTGAAAACACTGTGAGAACAGAATTTGGAAAGGAGGAGAAGGGCAGCATACATGTTGAGAAAAGTCTCTATGTACTAAGAGAATATATTGCTGGTATCACTCAAGGTGCCCAATAGTTGTTTCCTTCAAAGAGATACACAGGAAATAAGCCTCCACGCCTTATTTCCAAGACAGACTTCTTTCCTCCCTTTCTTCCTTCCACAGGAATTAATTGAACATGTGTTATGCTGAGGATAAAGAAGCCTCCATCATCTACCCTTACTGTCGATCTATCATTCAGATATACATACATTTTGATCATGGACTCTTTTTATTTTTGTATTGTAAAATATACATAACATAAAAGTTATCAGTTTAAGTGTACAGTTCAGTGACTTTAAGAACATTCATATTGTGGTGCAGCCAACTCTTCCCAAACTGAAACACTGTCCCCATTAAACAATAACTTCCCATTCTCCCCTTCTCCACCTCCTGGCAACCACCATTCTACTTTCTGTCTCTATGAATTTGACTGCTCTAGGTACCTCAAATAAGTGGACTCTTACAATATTTATCCTTCTGTGTCTGGCTTATTTCATTTTGCATAATACCTTCAAGGTTCATTCATATTGCAGCATGTCTCAGAATATCCTTCCATGTTAAGCCTGAATAATATTCCATTGTATGTATATATCATATTTGTTTATCTATTCATCTGTCAGTGGACATTTGGGTTATTTCTACCTTTTGGCTTATTGTGAATAATGCTGCTCTGAACATTGGTGTACAGGTATTGTTCAAGTCCCTGCTTTCAATTTCTTTGGGTATATACCTCGAAATGAAATTGCTGGATCATGTGATAATTCTATATTTAAATTTCTGAGGAACTGCCATACTGTTTTTCACAGTGGTTGCACCATTTTACATTCCCATCAGCAATATATGAGGGTTCCAATTTCTCCACATTCTCACCAACACCTGTTATTTTCTTTTTTTTGAAATAATAGTCATCTTAATGAAGTAGTATCTCATTGTGGTTTTGATTTATATTTCCCTAATGACTAGTGATGTTGAGCATCTTTTCATGTGCTTATTGACCATTTGTATATCTTCTTTGGAGAAATGTTTATCCAAGTACTTGGCCCATTTTTAAATTGAGTTGTTTGTTTTTTGTTGTTGAGTTGCAGCAGTTTTAAAAAATATATTCTGGCTATTAATCCCTTATCAGATTTGCAAATATTCTTTCCCATTCTATAGGTTGCCTTTTCACTTTTTTGATATTGTCTTTTTTTTTGGCTGTGCTGCGCAGCTTGCGGAATCTTAGTTCCCTGGCCAGGAATTGAACCCTGGGCCCACAGCAGTGAAAGCACCTAGTCCTAATCGCTGGACCACCAGGGAACTCCCTTGATATTGTCTTTTTTTTTTTCGGTACGCGGGCCTCTCACTGCTGTGACCTCTCCCGTTGTGG
>NC_041226.1:13127653-13152523 GCF_002837175.3 Physeter macrocephalus | reverse complement strand
GGCATGTGGGATCTTCCCGGACCGGGGCACGAACCCGTGTCCCCTGCATCGGCAGGTGGACTCTCAACCACTGCGCCACCAGGGAAGCCCCTATATTGTCTTTTGATGGACAATTATTGTTATTTTGGGGAAGTCCAATTTATCTATTTTTCTTTTGTTCCCTGTGCTTTTGGTGTCATATCCAAGAAATAGTTGCCAAATAGTCATGTATTTTTATTTATTATATACATGAATTATGTACCAAACAGAAAAAAAAATGAAATTCTTAAAGGATGAGACAAAGATGAAATAAGCAATTATATTAAAAAATTTTCACTGCATATCCCTGTGATTGAATATGCTACATTGTTTTTGAAAAACATGATTTTAACTTCTATAATAATTATTCTATAATAAGTTCAGTTTCTTTCCATAGTTGGATCTAATGGTGGTCCTAGTGAAAAAGATACCTCACAAAGATACATATATCCAAATTGGATATGTTCATGGTTGGTTGTGCCTGCTGGGTCGTGATGCTGGTTTTTCGATTCCATTCACTGATTATGCAAAGATTTTAGTTGAAAATTGCCCACCAGATGTCCATCTTCCCTGATATCAGTCAACTGTTTGTTCAGAGTCATCAAAAGGTCCTGAATTTTTTGTGTTTTTATAAATGGATATAGTTTCACTGAAATCTCACATGTGGATGATTTAAAAATAGGTTTGAAATATTTATTTTCAACTTTTTAAAAGTGAGCACGTAAGAGAGTTGTTACAGACAACACACATTGTTTTCAGTTGTCTCATCAGGTAATTATGGAAATAATTTCAAACATTCATTTTTCAAAATATTCTCCCCAGAGTATGTTTCTTTCAAGAAGCAGTTATTTTCTCAACTCATTATTAAAATCAAAATTATCAAAATGGCAGCTCTACCTTGAAGGAAGTGATTAAGGGTGTTTATGTCTTTGAAAATATCTTCCAGACAGCATATCCTGACAGCCACTTGTCATCCCAGAGAAAGACAGCAAATTTGTAGCATGCTGTTTGTATAATAGAGATGTATAATACCTTGATAGTCAACAAGTCTTTTATGTATTTTGCCACGAATAGCCCCCTAGAATCCTCTGTGTCATTCAAAAGATTATCATGGTTATTCCCCACATCATTACAAAGTATTGTGAAAGGGTCTACCCTATTTTAAAGGTCTTGTCTTCATACAAAGTAACTATATTTTTGACATCTCTAGCACTTGATACACTTCTAGCTTCAACTTCTTTGCTGTAACATCTTGACTATGAACGAAGCAGTGCAGGGTTTCATATGTGGAAATGTCTTTGTGACTTTATCCCAGAATATTTTTTATTCCACTTAAAGTAGCTATTCCATTAAGCATATTTTTCCATAAATCTTTGTTTTTATTAAAGAAGTTACTGTTGAGAATACACCTTTTTTGGTACATGTTTTCCTTTAATTGTCCATAAGAAAATGAATTATTTTTGTATTTCTTTTTTGAACCCGACTAGAAATCTCATACACTGACTTGTTAGGAATATCTTTACTCTTTTCTATATATACAGAAAACCTGCTGTGATGTACAATTTAACATTTATCTCTTTACATTTTAAGCAGTGTTTGCTGAGAATCTTTCAATGATATTTGCAGATAAATGAATGTGTTTTGGATTGTCTCCATATTTGTTTCCTTGTATTTCAAGTATTTTACCATAATAGGAAGAGTTAGTGTTTATCCAATCATATGTAGCTTTTTGCCTTTTTAATCTTTCAGTATTAAGTAAGGAGGCTCAAAAGAGGCTTCTAAATATTCTCATTCATTTTAATGATATTTTGTGAAGTACTGGATTGACTGTTGTCCAGCTTGATTCATGGCATGGCTGGAAGTTCACAGAGGGCGTGGCTAGGGGAGCACTGTCCGGGCAGAAGAAAGAGCAGTTGCAGATGCTGTGAAAAAGGGGGCAGCTCAGAAACCTGTCAGTTAGTCTGCTTGGTTTACCAAAGGATGAGATCCGGGGACCATCACGTGATGAGACTGGAAATGTCAGCAAGCCGTATCTGAGGATTTCTTTAGGTAGAGTAAGCAGTGAAATGAGACTTAGCCCAGGTTCTTTACCAAACAGAACCCAAGGCAAGGATTAAATGCTCATGCTGTCCTGGGAAGGGTAATGTCAGGGAGTGTGATAGAGGGAAAGTGAAATGAGTCATGGACGGATGGGAGCTAACACAATGTCTTACGTTATGGAGCTGGCTGTTGTTTCATGAAGAAGCAGCCAGTTTCTCAGCCACATGAAACACCCCCAAATAGGCTATACAGAAAAACTGTGTCTCAAAGCTGTCCATCAGAGGGTGTATGGAGAGGGAGTTCATCTAGCTAGCACCCTCCCTTCTCTTGTCTCTCATTGAACAGAGTTCACCTGCAGAATGTTAACTCCCTGGACTTCCGGCTTGCCTCATCTGGCACCTTCTGGAGAACCAGGCTCCGTGCCTCATAGTGTGGTGCTTCATCTGAGTCTAGGAATAGGGACCAGAGACTCCAGGTGTCTGCCTTAACAGCAGGACTGCATGAGCCCACATGGAACTGGTCATTGTGGCAGAACAAATGGCCAGTATAGGATGTGCCCTATATAGATGACCTCTTGTTCTCCTCAGATCTGCTTGTGACCTTCCATTGTATGTGGCTCCGTCATACACTACAGGGCTTACATTGTTGTGAGAACAGGCTGCGCTCACTGCTTCCCCAAGTCAAACAGTCACAGAGCCGCCTTCAAGATGGTGACTAGTTGTGATTTGTTGTGATTTGCAGAAACACTTAAGGCAAGTGGGTTGGTCCTGAGGCTCTAATTGACATTTATCATCTCTCACCTCTATCAGACGTTCTGTGTTTCCCTACCTGCGGCCAACTGTCAGCTGGTCTAAGTTGCTTTCCTGCTGGAGTGACCCAGAACTTCAAGTGGACTGACCCTTTATTTGTCCTGTACTTTTTGGGTCATGGTTGCTGTATTTTCCATTAACCATTATCAATGGGCATGGCAGTGCTGACAGAGACCTAGTGAATCCCTTGGGTTTCAGATATTATCCCCTATGACCCCATTTTATGGAGGGTCAACACCAACTCCTTAATTACATCAATCAGACAGTAAATAATTTCCTTGCCTGTTGAACTATTTGCATGAAAGCCCCAAGTGGTCAGGTAGTCGTTAACTTTAAGTACAATGAAACTCATTATTCACACAGGCAGAAATGCTCCTTCCCTGGGAACTAGGACCTGTAACTGAGCAGGACCTTAGATTATAAGGAATAAAAGCACAAATATTTCAAATGGACCCCTGTGTGGTGAGGAGGCTACTTCTACTTCACTTGGTTCTTGGACCCATATATTCTTACTGTTGGAGGCATAATACCACATATCAGCTATTGATTTGGCCAGTATATCACTTCCTAGAAGACAGCAACCAAACCCTGCAAGATACTAGACCCATAGCTAAGCCTTCAACAGTCTGCTTATCATTCTGTTGGTCTGGCTGCTTTTAGATGGTGAGGTACCTGGTATTATCAGTGAGTCCCCTGGTGACAAGCCCATTTCTGCACCTCCTTTGCTGTAGAAAAGGTCCCGTGTTGGAGTGAACATTGTGTGGAAAACACGTTGAGAGATAAAGTGTTCTGTAAGTGCTTTGGTGGTGGTGATGATAAAGGAAAGGCAACCCCACATCCAGAATTTGTATCAGTGTTGGTATGGAGTAATAATTACTCTCTCCTCCAACGTGGAAAAGCTCTGATGTCATTGACTTGCCACTAGGTAGGCTGTAGGATGACACCTCAAAGGATGGCGATGTGTTGAGGGCGCAGCTTCAGTCTCTGTTGCTGGCACACTGGCCACTCAAAAGGGGCTGTAACCAGATGGGCCGTAAGACAAGAAGCCCTTGTTATTAGGCCCATGCACGGTCTTCACCCCTGCTACCCTGGTCACCCCTGGTCTGGTCATGGGCCTAGTGCACAAGCACTGGCTGGACAAGGTCAGTCATCCACATCAGACCATCTTTCAGGGTTACTGACAATTGGGGCTGTCATGTGACAGCTGTCCATTTCCAGCTCCACCAGCACAGCATTCTGATACATCTGTGAGCCAGTCCTGTCTTTTCTTCCTCTGAGAGT
The DNA here is from genome assembly GCF_002837175.3 of Physeter macrocephalus. Taxonomy (NCBI): domain Eukaryota; kingdom Metazoa; phylum Chordata; class Mammalia; order Artiodactyla; family Physeteridae; genus Physeter; species Physeter macrocephalus. Next base: position 13,148,375 of record NC_041226.1, on the reverse strand, counting down.
TGGTCAGTGGAAATCCATGGGTTGAAGGAGAGGCATTGATATGGTAGAAGTAGGTAGCATGGCAGTCTGGACCAGAAGTTACTGGTAATTTACTCATAGTTTTGGACCTGCTCCAGCCCCATCCCAAATGTGCCACTTCATCATACATTGGGTTGCTGCTACGTCTGCCCAACAGTACTGCTTGGTGGGTCTGAAAATATGCTGTGCTGTACAGAGGCCACACTTCCTTCTCTGCCCCAGTGATTGATCATAGCAGAAATATTAAGACAGATCTATTCCTAGGAGACAGGGGACTCCTCTCACAGGAGATTTAGCTTGAGAACTTCCCAGTGGCCCTGCCAAAATTTCCTTAGAACTGCACTGCAGTCTAGGACACTTCCATCCACACTTTCATCCTTCTCTCCTTCTGTCAGGATCAGATCTGCATTGCATGTCTATTCACATCTTGGCATTTGATTCTCAGAGGACCTGGACTAACACGTGGTGCTTCCTCTGAGTCTGGAAGTGGTGGAGTGGAGTTAGAAGCTCCAGGCCCTGGGTTCAGGAAGAAGATCTCCACAGGCATGTGCTGAGGGGTTGTTAGTGGCCATGGTTGAGGAGACAGGGAAGCTGAAAGATCTAGGAGGGTGCATAAGTTTATGTCCAGTAGAGAGGGTTTCAACAACAGATTGAAGCTTGCAACTTTAGCAGATCACCCTGGTGGGAGTAAAGTGAATGGGCTGGAAGGGAGCAAATACAATGACAGGAAGACTGGTTAGGAGGCAGTATTCCAGCCAGGGGATAATGAGTGTGTGAACTACAGTGGTGACAATGAGAATGGAGAGAGGGGACAGGTAAGATGGAGGGAAATCCACGGGACTCAGTGATATTGAGGCTAGACTTTGGGGAAGAGAGAGGAGACAGAGCTGATCTCTTGGTTACTGTTTAGAGCAACTGAGAGGATAAGAAATACAGAAGGAAACCCTTTTTTTTTTTCTTTTTTCTTTTTTTTTTTTAATAAAGCCTTTCTGGTCACATTGAGTTTTGAGGTGTCTGTGGAACATCTATGTGAGGATGGATGAAGAAGGAGTTTGAACAGCACATAACAGATTTTGGGATTCTCAGCCTTGTGGGGAGGCTGTGGGTATGAAGAGAAGGGGCCCCGTAATGAAGTCTGGGGCTCACCAATGTTTAATGGGAGGATCAACAAAGAGGAGATGGGGGCAGAAGGTGGAAGTGGGATGCAGCAGGAGAAGTGGGGTCCTGGAGGCCAAGGGAGTACAGAAACTCCAGAAGAGAGGGAGTTATCAGTGGAGCCGGGTGCCCTGGAGACGGCCAACCAGGTGAGGACTAAGACATTGCCACCTTGCTGCTGTTGGTGATCTTACCAAGAGGAATTTCACAGCCAAATCCAGGCAGAAGCCAGGCTAGAACGGGTTTGAGAATGAAAGGGAGGATATGGAAATGCACCACTCTTTCATTGAGTTGAGTGTGAAGGGAGAGAGTGAGTAACTTGTTGCCAAGTGGGTAGGCAGAATTCAAAGAGGACTTCCTTTGTTTTCTGTTATTCCTTTTTTGAGATGGGAGACACATGTGTGCAGATTTAGGCTCATGGGAAAGAGCCAGCTGAAAGGGAGAGGTGGAAGTTACAGGAGAGAGAGGGAGTGAGGCAGGGGAAGGCTCAGGTCACAATAGTTTCTGCCTGTTTTATGAGGGTTTCTGGATGGAAAGAGAGAGAAAAGGGATTTCTTCAGAAAGATCCTCGATGTAAATAAACCGATACAGTGATGTCAGGTACTAGTCCTCAGCTCCCTGTGGATCCCGCACCCCTACGCAGATAATGGCTATGGCTGACGGATAGATTTTTACAGCCTCCACTGAGCTTTCATGAACTAGTCAGGTTGGATCTGCATAACTCATCTATACAGAACTCCTGCAACAATCTGATCCTATTGCCATCCCAGTCTCAGTGCAAGCATCTCAAACAATTGAACATTTTATTAGAGGAAGAGTTTATCCAAGATCTCACTGTACAGAAAGCTTTTGTCTAATCTCCCCTGTGTCACATTTCATTATGACAGACGTGTCTGATTCCAGGTTCTTATTTACATAGCAGGCAGACATATTGTCATTACAGATAATTAGTCTTAAAAGCACCAGCTTTTAAAACACTCAAGTCTTAAGTTTCCCATTCATCCATCAGCACGGTAAGGAAAAATATGCCTCTTCCCCCATTAGGTTCTGTGTCTGATTTTTTTTCTGCTCAAGCTTTTTATCCTTCTCTTGTTTGCCAGTGGAGGGGAAGCACAGAGGGGCCCAGACGAGGCTATTGTTCCAGTATTCCCAAACTGCTGACATTCTTTTCTGTGAAGATAACTGACTCACCAAATTTGATGAAAGGTCCCTGAACTATCAGGAAACAGATTTTCCGTGGAGTCTATGAATATAACTATTAATTTTAAAGTCAAAGATCTTGCATTTTTTTCAGCTTGGCTGTTTCCTCACTGAGAAGCATTTAACAAATAAATTATTGGGGCTTCCCTGGTGGCTCAGTGCTTGAGAGTCCGCCTGCTAATGCAGGGGATACGGGTTCGTGTCCCGGTCTGGGAAGATCCCATATGCCGTGGAGCGGCTGGGCCCGTGAGCCATGGCCACTGAGCCTGCGCGTCCGGAGCCTGTGCTCCGCAACCGGAGAGGCCACAACAGTGAGAGGCCCGCGTACCGCAAAAAAAAAAAAAAAAAAAAATTATTGCATATTGACAAAAAATATAACATGGGCACCTTTTTGTCGAAGAAACACATTGCAATATGAAAATCTAAGTAATATAAACTGGTCTTGAAAATTTTCTAAGAGATTTTACTTAACAAATACACACTGGAGGATTTCAGTCATTCTGATTCAATTGGTCTAGGCTGGGTTCTGAGATCTACATTTCTAACAAGTTCCACAGACCACCCTTTGGGGGACTCTATTGATTAGTGAGAGAGCTGACTTCTCAACATCAACAACGGAGATGGAGAACAATATTTTCAAAATGGTGAAAATAAAAAGAATTGTCTATCTGGTAATATATATCTAGTTAAAATTGCATTCAAGAATGAGGGCAAAATAAAGACATTTTCAACAAACGAATTTTGAGAGTTTATTACCAACTGATCCTCATTAAAGCTTCTAAACAACTTACTTTAGGAAGAAGAAAAGAGAAACTAAAGGTGTGTCTGAGATGCAAGAAGAAATGATGAGCAAAGGTTAACATATGGTTAAATCTAAAATGTTGAGTCTATGACAAAAATATTTAATTTTGCAGGTAGAAAAAATTAAGTTTGAAATGGAAATGGGGTAAGAGTATCTGGCAAGCAAGTGGTTTTAGTTAAAACTTTCTAAGATCTTTTATTTGTTAGAGAAGGTGGAGATATTAACTTTAATTTTAAGTTATATATAAATATGAAGTTAAGGGTTAAATAAAATAAAAATATAGTGAATAACTTTCAACATTTCAGAAGGAAATTAGGTAACTTTAAAAAATGGAATCAAAAGGCAAAAAGGAAGGGAGAGAAAAAGCATCAAAATAGCAGGACAAATAGAAAACAAAATAGAGCAATAGAAATATTGTCAAGGATATTGCAATAAAAATAGATGTAAATGGTTCAAACTTGCCAGTTAAAAGAGAGTGTCAAATTACATTAGAAAATAAATCAGGATTCTCAGTAGGGGATCAACTCTGCGGGGCTGGGCAGCAGCGGCCATGCTGGGGAGAGCTGCCCCCACTCCCAGTGGCTATGCAGGAACTTCACCCAAGGGACTTGTCACTGGGGGTCCAAGCTGCCACTTTACACATACAGGGAGGGGCCTCAGGTCTGCATATACTTCCAGCAAGGCTCTGCTTCCATGAAGCAGGACCTGCAGCCCCTGGTTGCCTGGAGTGAGGCAGCCGCCATTCAGACGCACATGTTACCCTGCCAGGGCTCTGGCTGGAGCCAACCCACAGAAGCTCTGGGCTCACCTCCCTGTCCTCTGTGGCATCAGGAATTGTGTCCTATTCAGTAATTTGTAATTCCCAGACATCAAAATAATGAAGTAATTATTCTGATAAGTTTCAAGTATATTATTCCAATTGAGTTTGTGCATGTATGGTAAAAAATAGTGGAACAAAAACAAACTATCCAATGCTTTGGACACAATCTTTCTATTATATTTTACAAAAATCATTTGGAAAGATAGCCATACCTCTGTATGCCACTCAAAGCTATCTGAAAAAAAAAAGTTAATATAAATACAACAGTTGACATAGATAGTGTGTTTAAGATTAGCAAACAGATTGAACACATGCACAGATGTGTAACCAAACACTATTTAGAGCCAGCCTACCTGGAGTCCACAAGAGCATCATCAAACCCCCCAATTCTCCCACATATAACCTTTAATAATAGGCTGTTTTGATTATCTTTAGACTTTTTGTAAGTATTAAAGACTTAACCTATGCAGATTGATGTCTTTAATACTTTAGTTTCTTCATTAAACAGAGTTTAGGGAATAGAGGTTGTATTAAAAATTAAACTCCTTCAATTGATAATGAGCAATTAGTGGTTTTGGTTTTAGTTTGTTTGACTTTTGCTAAGCTGTTCTCCGGTCATCTCAAGTAGAACTTAAACTTTTATGAAGGTGACAAGTGAGATAATTAATCAATTTCGTTTGGTATGAATGCTGTGGATTGTCGTTGGAAATGTCAATGTTATTAGTCTAGAAAAAAAAAGAGAGCTTTATTTTCGTCTTGTGGTCCACTGCTGATAGTTTCCATGAGATTTTGAGATTTTCTTGGAGAGGATGGTTCAGGTGTTTTGGGGTTCTCTCACAGGAGTTTGGTGCCTCTCTCCTGTTGTTAGGGCTGACCTAAAAGCCATGATGATGTTGAATGTATTTGAGTGCCATGCCATGAGAGTGGATAAAGGGCATCCTTGTTTGCGGTTAGTTATATCTTTTGTCCTCTTGTAGAACAGTCTGTCCTGGAGACCTACAGCCCCTTATGACCAGAAGTTCCTTGCCAGCTTAAGGATGTTGAGAGGCAGATGAGTTTCGAAGACACAGCAGCCTTAAAACTGGCATAGTGACCTTGCCTGCCTGGGATTCTCCCAGGAAGAGGCCATTGTGGGGAGGAAATGGGCAGAGGGGCTTGGCCAGTTACTCCTGCCCAACAGATCCTTGCTCTTTTTTCCCTCTTTCTCAACCTTCACTGCAACATGAACTTCTGAATTGCTTTTTTTCCTGTTTATCTTATAGAGCCAAAATAACATAGCTTACATTTCCTTTACCCCAAATCTGAGACTGTTTGGAAAGCAGATAAATAGTTTGAGTAGCCTCTGTGGCAATGTGAATAAAATTTAGTACCTGAGAGATTCCTTTAAATGGAAGTGGAAAATTGTTATTCACTCCTGATCAGTTTTCATTTTCATTTTTTCATTCTCACTTTAATTACTGAGCTTCCTTTCTCTGAAATCAAGTCTCTAAAACACACCTTAATTATCTATTTTTAACTGCGGGAAGATTTATTATTCAAAGAACAGCTAGCAGTCCAGAATAGATGTTATTCTGTTCATATTATAAAGGGTTAGTCAAATATTTCTTCTAATGGAAACATTTTGTACCAAAAGCCTCAAGACAAAAAGATAGATAGCCGAAGAGATAAAGATTTAAAGTAAATCTGTAACAGAGGAAGATGACTAAATCTTTTGAAATCTTTAAGGCATGATCCCCATGGAGTAAATGAATTAAATTAACATAATTAGAATGAAACAATCTTTGCATTCATACAGCATCTTATTTTTCCAAGATCTCTTTTTGCCTTATATCTTACATAAATAATCCCTCTAAGGTAAGTACTTTTATTTATTTATTTATTTATTTATTTATTTATTTATTTATTTATTTATCTTTGGCTGTATTGGGTCTTCGTTTCTGTGCGAGGGCTTTCTCTAGTTGCGGCAAGTGGGGGCCACTCTTCATCGCGGTGCGTGGACCTCTCACTATCATGGCCTCTCTTGTTGCGGAGCACAGGCTCCAGACGCGCAGGCTCAGTAGTTGTGGCTCACGGGCCTAGTTGTTCCGCGGCATGTGGGATCTTCCCAGGCCAGGGCTCAAACCCGTGTCCCCTGCATTGGCAGGCAGATTCTCAACCACTGCGCCACCAGGGATGCCCTGGTAAGTACTCTTAAGCCTATCTTGTCTTTTAAAGAATCTATCTAAATCTCTTTATGTGCATCCCTAAAAGGGATTTTCCTTATAAAATTAGCCTTTTTAAAATCTATAGCCTTAAAATACAGAACTCTATCTACCTTAAGATGTAAAAGTATCATCATTTTCCTTCAGTTCTCTGTAGCCTGGTTTATAAAGTTTGTTTGCCAAAGAAGCTTAGAAAATTATCATTTTTGGAAGTCTTTAAAAGTAGCAGAGCTCTTTATCTCTTGGTCATGGTTTTAGTGTGGTTCTTCTGGAAGGGAAATGTAAGACATAGACACACAGGTGTCTTTGGAAAAGAGATAATGAAAATTAGTTGTAGAGATGTCGTACCAAGTGTTGGTGGTATCCATAAGTGGAAGCATCCCATAGGCAGACAGAAGTCAGAACCAGAGCTTGGTAGAGAGGTCAGTACTTACATATGGGACTAATCCATACAGGAATCATAGCTAAAATTGTGAAAGTAAAATATCTGTTAAAGAGATGAGAATCCAGGGTATATCAAGGGTGAAGGAGGGAGAGGAGGGAGGAATCCAAGTGAGAGTCTGAAGGGTGTGCTTGAAAAGATAGGAGAAAACAGGGGCGTTGTGGTGTCCTGAAAGAAGACGATGGGGAGGAGAGCATTTCAAGAGCTGGGATAGATCATCTATGTCAAATAGAAATTAAAGTAAGGCCATTGCATTTGGTATCTCAATTTTTTTTTTTTTTTTTTGGTTAGATGACCTTGAGGGAACTGGGATAACAGTGGAAAGCGTGAAGGAGGAAGCTGAAAGGGGCTGTGGAGAAAAGCCTTAATAACAAAACAGAGGACATACCAGTCAGTATATTGCCCACCGGAGCTGTTGAGTGAGAAAGTTTAGAAATACTGATGTTAGCTAACAGGAAACTAAGGTCAAGTGACTCAGGGTGGGGGCATCTGTGCATAATTATAGATAGACTGGAAGACCCCAATAAAGAGGGAAAGATGAATATAATATTATAAGGACTCAGAGAAGAGGCTGGAAGGAATGGAATCCTTCTAAGTAAACCTTAGAAATGAGAACCTTAGAAGTGAAGAAACTTCATTTCTTTGTTAGAACCTTAGGAATAAAAGACCTCACAAGTGATGGATTGGCTCTCTCATTATAGTAGAGGAGGAAATAATTCTAGCAGGAAGATATTTTATTAGGAGGTGGGGAATGGGGATAGGGAAAACAAGGAAGAAGAGGTGACATTTAGGTCATGCCTCTTCAGTAACATCTTATGTCTAGCTATTTCACAACCAGTAATCATCAGTGATTTGCTTATCAGTGAGTAATAATATACTGCTATACCTTTCTCCACAGCCCTTTCTGACTTCCTTCTTTGACACTCTGTTACATTAATTACCTCAAGATTAGCTGTCATCTATCAGGTAGCCAAAGATCATAGAAAGAGCATTCAAGGAAAGGAAATAGTATTCACTGAAACAGAGTTGTTAAAATGCAGCAAATAGGTCAATATGGCTGAAGTATAGGGTATTGGGTTGGATGAATGGTTAGAAGTGAGCACAGAAAAGTAATCTGAGAGCTCAATTAGGAAGAGAAAGGCCATACTGAAGAGCTTGGATGTGATTCTCAGAGGGGAACTCATGTAGATTTCCCTCCTCTGGGTACAGTGTATCATATGGATTGTGCTGATGGTACCTGACAAGATAGGGTTCTTCAGGTGCTTGGAATGGGAATTGTGTGGGGGATGGGAGTTTCTCACTGTGGTGGGGGCTAGAGGTGAGGCAAGGACTTCTCTGCAGCTGAGAACCTCTCTCTACCTCAAGGCTATTAGGCTTGTTTTCCAGCGAAATCTTACTCCTTGGAACCACATGGACCATGAGGTCTATCACATGGTTGCTGTAGCCAAATTCATACCAACAAATAAGCTTAACAAAAGGGTCACTGAGGGCAATGCCAGGCCCCACATCAAGGTGGAGAAGTGAGTGACTCTGTTAAAGTCACAGGAGAGCGTCTAGTCCTCAGTGTTGCCCAGGATGCTCTTCAGGGGCCCTCTGACACCTGCTCCACCACATTTCTGACGTCGAATTTAGAAGCTCTCTCTGGATGGCAGGTCAGATCCAGAACACACTCTTGGCAGTGCCTTTGGTTGCAAGGATGATGCTCTGGACAGCACCATGACCCTCACACCATGGTTTGCCAGAGGGACCACCATCAGTCTCTGGGTAGCATTGATGGCATGGACTGTGATGGTGAGTCCTCCGTGATGTGAAAGTTTCATGGATAATCTTGGGCAGGAGAGCCATTGTGGCTGGTGGTTCAGATGGCATTCCTGACGATCTTGAGAGAGCTCTCAGGTTTCTCATGGTTCACTCCCATTGCATGCACATGGGGAATCAGCAGAAGGGGCAAAGATGAAGACTTACCTTCAAGTAAACCTCAGCCTTCTCAAAAGCAAAAGGGAACTCCACGTCAACATCACCCCATTTGATGCTAGTGGGGATGAGGCCTACAAGAGATTTTAATTTAGTATGCATGGCACATAGCTAATGTGTTCCCTGAGGTTACTCACAGTGATGAGGTGACGGATGAGGTGGAGAGTTTGTCTAGAGGAGCAGTTGTAGAGTTGGGCTGAGGCACAGGAGTCCAGGGTTATCACTTGGGAAGCATTCTTGCATAGTTCAGAGGCCTAACAGGAAGCTCAAGTTCACATCAGGATAGTCCTGTGGAAACTCGGAGAGCACCAGCCACGACCAGGTCACCATTCCAACTCTACAGACGTGCAGCCTCTTCTTCTGTCTGGTTCCACTCCTCACCAAACATGGCTCAGCCCTGACCAGAATGTCTAACTTGATACTAATGGGGTTCTCTGCCTCCGTCTTTTTTCTTTCTTTCTTTTTTTGTAGAGACCTGGGCTGGTTATCTCTGCAAATTCCTGCCATTTAATTCAGTTCCATGCACTAAAAATCCACAAGAGTTTAAGTGAACAGTTGGAAGAACAACTTGTTTGTGCCTTATGCACTTGGAATTGTAGCTATATGCCTTGATCTTTCCTGGTTACTGCTTAGCTGAGAAGGAACAATTCTCAATAGTGACCTGATTATTATTTAGCTAAGTCCAGTGATATTCTTGAGAATTTAAAGGAGCATAAATGATGGAGGTGACAGCCCTCTCTATGGGCTCTCTTACAATATAGAGATCACTTATAATGAAATTCTAACCCGTAGATTATAGTTCCTCCTATTAGGGATGAAGAAATAAAGATTTATGCCTAGCCTTTAACATTATCACTTTGAGTTTCTATACTGTCCTTCTGTTTTAAGTTTAAAAAACTTAATATGACATTTTCTTAGTTTTGAAATCTCAAAGGAGCTTTGTTTGTTGCAAAAAGATTTATACTTTATATCCTAAATTGGGTGAGAAGTGATGCAGAAGGAAAACATTCCCCCATCTAGTCATTAAAATATTGAATCTTGGGCTTAATCCTTGTAAACAAGTTTCCCAGGACAACACTTAAATGCTACCTGAAGCTTAGATAAAACAAAATATGATTTTGATTAAGTGTAATACATTAGCAAAATGTCAGTTTGTGATATTTTTAAATGAGATAGGAAATGCATGATGGCTGATAAATTGCCTCTCATTAAAAGAAAACAGTAGGACTAAGTTTTTTCTAAGTATTTATTTCTGAATTTGTATATGTTTGATATACTTGTCAACTTAAAAAAATGCACAATGTAAAAGCTGTGAGTCGAGTTTATTCAGCATCTTACTGAGGACTATAGCCCAGGAGATAGCCTCTCAGATAGCTCTGAGAAATTGTTCCAACAGGTAAGAGGGGAGGTCAGTATATATGTGAGTTTGGCAAAGAGGGTGCAAGCAACCAAGCACGCATCCCAGTAGAAGTTTGTTGCTAGTCATGAAGAACAGACACCTTAGTTAATGGTTTTAGGGCTTTTCTAAGTATGGGAAGATGCATGAGTTTGGGTTCATAAAACTTTCTCCTGAAAATATCACACTGTCTAAAGGCCTGTTCTGCCAGTTTTCCCAGAGCACCGAGTGTCTCATTCCTGATGTCCACCCTGAACTCCTTTCAAGGTGTATTAAAGGTCAGCAACTTCAGTGGTTAATGAATCAATCCTTGTAGAGCTGGATGGCTAGAGACATTCTTCAGTTGGCACACTTATCAGCCATACTTATGTTTTCTGATTTATTAAATGGGAAAGTTAAGCAGCTTCATAGAATGAAACAAACTATAAACCAATTAAGCTTCACTAATAGACAAAATTCCCTTTTGCATTTTTCTAATCGCCCTTCTTAGGGTTTCATGGCCATGCGGCTCTACCACTCTCCCCATCCCACCAGTCTTCATTTATTGAAGATTTTGGCACCTGACTCACAGGAGTCGTGACTTCCAGAGCTCCTGCCATAGTTATAGACAGCATTCACATCTGGTGAGCAATCCATCAAGCTTCAACTTCACCTCCTTAACTTACAAAACCTGGACTTCTATCCTCCATGAGCAACCCATCCTCAACCTCATTCTCACCAAGAACAGCTTCATTTCTGAAGCTGGAAACTCCAATACAGAAATAATCTCTGCCCTCAGCTCCTTCGTGGTCCAACTTTCACCCACCGTGCCCCACTGAGTTCTTCAGTCCCTCAAGCTCCTCTTCGCCTCATCGCTTCCCTCCCTTCCCTGACTACAAATCTCTTTCCAACTATTTCCTCCAATGTTATCAGCCTTCCACGTCCTGACCTCAGCTAAATGTAGAATTGGTCTTTTCTGCCCCTATCCCTAGGTACTGAATGTCACTGGAGGAAAACACAGATTGTTGTTACTATATGGTTTTGGTCCCCAAATCTCAGTGAGACCCTCAAAGCAATACTTTCATGCTTCTCTAGGGAGAAGTCTCTTGCTTTCCTCCCAGGGATCATTCACTTTTCCTTAAGTCCCAAGCTCCCTGCTGCCATCTTCATTCTCAGCGGGTGACACTGCACCATGTTTCACAGTGAAAAGTTGAAACTTTCAGGCATGAACATCTCCACTCTTGTTCCTCAAGGTCCATGTTTTTCCCCACTACACCTCTTGGCTGACACATACAGTAAGATCTCACCTAGACGTAAGGGGATTATGCTAAACTGAAGCAGAGCCAGGATCATTATGTCAGGATATAGGCAAACACCATTTAATGGTTATTTTTGTTTGATTTTATAGCAACAAGCCTTCCATCTCACAGATAATGAGAAATAGCCCTGTACTAAGCACAATAAACCCAATATATTATCAAAATATCTGATTTATGTTTCGTAGGTGCTCATTGAATGAGTGAATTAGGTAAACGAATGAATAAATGTGGTAAGCAATCTCTGGAGTGAATTAATAAATGAAGAAGTACAAGAAGTTTAGGAAAAGTTTTCAGCCCGGGAACTTATAATCTAGTTTAGAAACATCTGAACAAGATGTTATATAATAAAGTTTTGGACTGTGTGGAATAGAAAATTAGAGATAAGCTAAAATATAAGAAGGTGTTAATTATTTAGGCCAGGGTAGTTCAGACAAAATGTTTCTGATTTGTTTTCTGTTTTCATTTTTTAAGACAAGAGAGATCACAATGTCCCCAGCATTGGATATTCTAGGTTCTCAATATATCTCAGGAAAGAAAGGTGGAATAATTATTCTTCATATTGCTAGAAGATAGGAGTGTTAGACCATGAGATTTAAGGCAATATAGAAAGAAAAAGAGAATCCCTTCTAGGCAGTAGGGCCAAAGGAAAACCATAAATACAGGCAAAGGGGGAGGGGCAGTGAAAATTGTGTCTGGGGAATGACAAGAAGACCAGTTTAACTGGAACATTAAATGTGATATGTAGGGTGTGGGTGTGTGTGTGTGTGTGTGTGTGTGTGTGTGTGTGTGTGTGTGTGTAGGGTGTGGTGTTTGCAAAAGCTGGGCACAGAAATTTCAACTTAGGGATTAGTTTGTTAGAAATGTATTAGTACTGTCGGGAGCCACTTTAAAGTAAATCCTATATTGGTGCACTCATATTGGAAGAAAAACCCTTTTGCTTATGATTTTATGCCAGGAGCTTGCAAGAATGTCATTCAGTCTTGTTCAATTGTCACTGAAGAGTCAGTGTCTTTAATAATTATTCAACAAACTTGCAGATTGTCTCCCAGATGCAAGCTAATGCTCTAGATGTTTGGGGAGGTATAAAGATGTATTTTAAAATCTCATGGTGGAGGAGTGAAGGAATGCATAAGCAGTTTGTAATGCGTGAACACCTGGTTTATGAATATTTCATACTTATATGTGATCACCACCAGGGGGCGAATTCCCTCCCGCTTGTAAAACTAGTTGTCAGCGGGAAGGAAAAAGTGCTTCCACCAGAGCCCATGAAAAGAAAAATCCCTGATGTCTTCCAGAGTCACAGAAGGTAGTAAAAGTCTCTCTTTTTGCCAGTGGTAGGTTTAAAAAGGTTTCTAACATTAATTGTATTTCCCCATGGAAATATTGTGCCATGAATAATGGTTAGGTTTTGCAGGGTGATTCCAAAGACATGTTTAAACTAATATTTCATGTAGTTAGAAAAAAACAAGGCCAATATATGTAATAAATATTATTTATATTTTTTACGGAAAAAATTTCCCAAGTACAAACTTTCAGAACTCAATCCATTTATATCAGTGACTGCCTGTTACTTCAAGGCATAATGCCGAATGAATAGAGGTATGTATTCACCCTTAATACTTTCCTATCTTCTGAAATGTAGAACTACTTATTAAAGAAACAATAAGGATTTACCAATACAGTTCAAGACAACCGATTTTCCCTTTTATGAAAGAACAAATGTTCAGCTTTATTTTTGCAGGTGGATAAAAAGAGACCAGCCTCTCCTTTACCACAAGCCCCAAGCATTTGATCACCATTGTCTGGGAATAAATTATAAAAGTTTCAAGTCAGGTTAAAAATGAGCTGTGCTGTGCTTATCAAACAGCTTCAGGCTCTGCAAATAGCCTCTGTGCTGCCAACACAAAGGCACGTTTATTGCACATTAATTTTTTCAGCCTGATTTGCTCCAAAGCTATCACAGGTAGAAATTCCTGTCATTAACACTATCCTCAAATGGCAGAGACAGACGCTACAAGCAAGGTCCTTTACTCGTTTTGTAGCAAAACTCTGACGTTACAGCCATGACCAAGGTCCGTGGCCCTCTGTCCCCAAGACCCAGCCTGTTTTAGATTTCAGGATCAGTTTGGTGCCTGCTACTTCCTCTGCTAAAAGGCAGTTGAGGTTATAAGCCACTAATGAGCATTTTGTTCCCAGTTAAGCCAATAGAAGAAACACAATTCTCAACTAGCAAACATTTAAGGCAAAATTTTTCCTTCAGTGTATATTAGTAGGAGGCATTATCCATGCAAAACCCTATTCCTATAAAGGGGGACTAATTTACTACCAAGAATGACTCATCATCCAATTTGGGTTTCTAGATGAGGGATTATAAATTTGAAGGCAGGCAGGACCCTCAAGGGGTCGAATGGCCTCCTTGAAGTTATATCAGTGTTGCATTAAAGTTCATTTTTGTGGAAGAGGGACCAGAGTTTCCTCAGATTCTCAGGTTGTTGACTCCAAAAAACTTAACAATCACTGATCTAGATCCCCTGTTTCTCTTCTTTTTGTTTTTCTTATTGATTTTACATCTGATTAAGTGTATCGACCCTAGGATTGGAAACTCAGGAACTGAAAGCCTGATTTTTTTTTTTAACCACTTAACGTTACGTGATTGTGGCAAGTTTCTTCATTTCTTTATCACACAGCTTCTTCACTTGTTCAATGGGGTGACAACTAATTGCAGCCCACAGAGCAGGCAGATGTTACATGAGCTATCGAAGTGGTTCTAAAATCAAGAGTGTGTCAGAATCACCTGGGAGGGCTTATTAAAACAGAGATTACTGGGTCCCACTCTCAAAGTTTCTGATTCAGTAGGTCAGGGATGGGACCTGAGGATTTGCATGTCTAACAGGTTCCAAGTTGATGCTGATGCTGTTGGTCAAAGGACCACAATTTGAGAACCAGTGCTTCCATCCTGAAACACCCATGGAAACCTGGGCCTCGTGGTTTATTTGCCTGTTTCTTTGCCCATCACCTTGCTCACCAGGGTAACTCCTATTGCTTTGTTGTTTGTGTGACCCTTCATCTCAGCATCTAGAATCTAAATTTCCAGCTCAGCCTTTCAAAGCTGGCATGCCTGCTGTGGGGGTTCCATCCAACTCTAGTAGTTAGGAAAGGGTTGAGTTTTCACAATTTTAATGGAACACTGTCTAGTAGGAATATAATGCATGACACATATAAAATTGTAATTTTCTAGTAGCCACATTAAAAAAAAGAAACAGGTAAAACCAATTTTAGCAGTGTTTTTCTTTTTCTTTTTTTTTTTTTTTTTTTTTTTTTTGTGGCATGCGGGCCTCCCTCTGTTGCGGCCTCTCCCGTTGTGGAGCACAGGCTCCGGACGCGCAGGCCCAGCAGCCATGGCTCACGGGCCCAGCCGCTCCGCGGCATGTGGGATCCTCCCAGACCGGGGCGCGAACCCGGTTCCCCTGCATCGGCAGGCGGACACGCAACCACTGCGCCACCAGGGAAGCCCTAGCAGTGTTTTTCATTTGATCTAATATATCATCATATGATAGGATATTATCATATTAACAAGTAATCAATGTAAGAAATTATTAATGAAATGTTTTACATTTTTTTGGTACTAAGTCTTAGAAATCTGGTGTGTATTGTACATTTCCAGCACATCTCAATTCAGACCAGTCCATTACAGGGGCTTGTGGCCACTCCACTGTACGGCACAGTTTTAGAGTATTTGTGAGGGGGAGAGAACTGGAGAGTCCTTCGTGTGTTCCAGAATGAAAAACTCCCCAGAGAGTACTGGGTTCTTTATGCTACAGATTCTTCTGTCACAAGAGCGACGCAACCTCTCAAAAGGCCAGGTGTCCTTGTGTGAGAAAATGGAAGTCTTGGGTCTGGGATATTTTTATAGAAAGTCGCACGTTTCACCAGGAAGAGAGAAACATCCTTAGATATATGTTACGGCACCCCTAAAATATTCGCATTTCCAAAATTAGGCTCTTTTCCCTTGAAAGAGCATGTCCATTGATTCTGGTCTTCCAGTCAAGTCCAGAAGTAGTGAATTAGCTGCTTTTAATTCTTCCTGGAAGGGAAGCTGGGAGACCATTTGGAATAGAAACCTCCAGGCAAATTATCACATGAGTAAATTAGAGTCACCGGCTTCCAATTCAGCTTCCCCCCAGATGGCAATGGCAGCCTGTAGCAGTCAAACCTAGGAAGTCAGTGCCTGGGTGAGAAAGCCCACCCACCCCAGAGAATTTCCACAGTGGATGTGGTTGAGTACTTATGAAAGTGCTCAGTTGAAATTCACGTTTTCTATTCAGACAACACTGAAACTCCTTCAGCCAATTATTCTCATTTCTGCTCAAGTGGTCCTTAACCCACAAAACATACCTTTCTAAACATCTCGGGTTGAAGATCATTTTCATTTTGTCTCTGCACAGCCAAGTTTTTAAGATTCATTACAGAATAGTTGTACTTTCAAAGTTTTTCAGTCTTTCTGTAATCTTTTTTTTATAATGTGACTCTATTTCAGATATATAATTCAGGGATAATATTGACTATATTTCAGTGTTTTGGATTTGCTATGGAATCACTGAAGTTGTGCTGTTAGTTGAGAATAAGACATGACGTACGATGTGTCTCTGACTAGCATGCTACCCTGAGTACACAGATGGTGATGAATTTGGTGTGGTACCTTTAATAAATGTGCCTAGATAGGAACCTACAACATGGAATATTCATGATTTATTTTCCTGAGTAGCCGAGTCTCACCTACTCTGATCTGCTTTGTTTTCTTGACACTTCAAGCCATCATCCTCACTGCCCATCAGTGCCCTTGTCTTGCCCTTTCACTCCATTACCCCATCCTGTCTCTTCTGAATTCCGATCTTGCTTCCCTTCTGAATATAATTTTGTCTTTTTCCTTGACTCTGCATTCACAGATAACTCTTGGGATAAAACTCAATCTAATTCTACCTTGTTTGCTTAATATTATCAGTTCTCTTTTGGTAAATTATCTTTAAGCTAATTGTATTTTTCATTGTTTTATTTTCCATTTTGCTTTTTAAGCAGAAAGAAGAGGCAATAATAGTTGCAGGAACTTCCAAAAGTATAATTTATGTCATAAACTAAGATGAGGGCTTATGAGGATGGGCTGAGAGTCTTTTTAAAATCCCTAAGCCTACCTTCTATGGTTTAGAAAAAGCCCATGCTCAAATTCTCAGCTTTAACTTCAGGATAGCAGTGAGCCCAGTCCCAATGACAACTCAGGAGAATTGCCAGAGTATTAACACTGTGTAGAATGAATGAG
This sequence comes from Physeter macrocephalus, assembly GCF_002837175.3. Taxonomy (NCBI): domain Eukaryota; kingdom Metazoa; phylum Chordata; class Mammalia; order Artiodactyla; family Physeteridae; genus Physeter; species Physeter macrocephalus. The sequence continues at coordinate 13,131,755 of NC_041226.1, read as the reverse complement.
GTACAAAACGAGGAACATTACTCTGTGGTTTTGAACCTATGAAACCACCTGGCTTTCTACAAGTTGTATAAACCGTGCATAATACAGAAGGAGAAAAATGTGGGTGGAAAGGTCTGCCTCGGAAAGGGCTTCTTAGCATAAAAACATAAAATTTAACCCAAGAAAATCCTTAAAAATCATTGACCATGAAACCCACAGAGGAAGGTTCAACCAAGAATCCATAACTGTCATTAGAATTTGAAATATGCCAGATGGGCTTCATAAAGACTAAAAATTGACTAATTTCCACAAAGCAGGACTTTGATTCATTTAGCTTAGTATGTAAGTGTTTGTAATAAAAAATATTTATTTTCCCCTTACTGGATGCCAACCGTGGAGCTGAGCTCTGTATATACAAAGGTGCAGAAGACATAGTCCTGAGAGGGAGGAAGACAGACACAGGAGCAACCGATGACATTTACAGGGAGATGAGGGCCTTGAGAAGCGTAGGAAGGAGCAACAGATTTTACTTGGAGTCAAAGAGGAAGTGACATTTAAGCGAAATTTTGGAAGATAAACAACAGTTCCTCAGGTATACAAAGTAGATGAGCACTGTTCCAAGCAAAGAGAACAGAGGCACAGAAACACAAAAGAGCTCCTTAAAGAACTGCAGTAGTTTGGAAGTGGCAAGAGTGCAGAGTACATGTGGAGTAGGGTGGAAGCAGAGTAGAAGGGGAGGATGGAAAGGAACCAGGTCGTGAAGGGCCTTGATCTTGCAGAGGAATCTCAACTCGAGCCCTCAGATAGTGGGATTCACCAATCATGGGAGGGATATTCCTAGACACATTTTAGCAATGTCACTAAGAGTAGGCTGGATTGGAGAAGAGCGAGACCGAAGGCATGGGAACTAATAGTCCAGGATAGAGATAACAGGGGCATGAATTAAGTAGTAGAAGTGGCAGGAAAGAAAAGAAAATATTAGGAAGGTTTTTAAGAAGTGAACTGACCACTTGGTGATTGATTAGGTGTAGAATATGCGAAAGAAGGAATCTAGAATTGCATTTTCATCTACTTCCTTGATGTAATTCTGCATCCCTGTTTCTTCCAATCCTTTGTTAGTTTATTCAGTTAACATGTATTGAGGGCCTATTATGTGCCAGGTGTCATAGTAAACACTGAAGGTACAAATTCTGTTATTTGACAAATATTTCATAGACACCTGCTCTCTGTCAGGCATTGTTCTAGACTCTCCGAATCCAGCAGTGGAGGAAACAGACATGTTGAAATAAGCAGAAAATCCAAACAAACAAAAAATAAAAGGTTTCTCTTTATTAACTTGATGGGCAGCAAGGAAGACAACCTCTAAAGCAGCTGCTTCAGAGTGATGAAGAAAAGGAGTCAGTCTGAGAGCAGGTAATGGAAATTCTGCCAACAGAAACCAGAGCAGTTTCAAGCATTCTGGGCTTCAACTTTTAGCAAAACAGAATATTGGTGATATGGGTAGTCACAAGCAAGAACAAAAGGACCCCAGCAGTTTCCCTGGGAAAGGTGCTAGTGGTTATTTCTTGGGGACTCAACGTTAGAGCCAGGTAGAATGGAAAATTATGAGACCAGGGAAATGGAAGACAGTTCAGAAAACTATGGGCTTTCAAATTCTTGCCCTCCTGCAGTTTACCTCTAGTGGAGAAATAGGTGATAAACAAAATAAGTTAGTAAATTATATAGTATATTAGAAAGTGATAGATGTTATGGAGAGAAATATAAAGCAGGGAATGGGAACAGGGAAAATGGTGTGTGTGTGTGCGTGTGTGTGTGTGTGTGTGTGTGTGTGTGTGTGTGTTCACAGACAAATGTGTGTGTTCTTTTAAGTGGGATGGCCAGGGAAGGACACACTGAGGCAGTGACAGATGCAAATAAGAAGGAGGGCCAGTCTGCAAAGAGTTCAGTGTCCTGGTGAAGTCAGACAGGTGCAGTACCACATGAGACGTTCTGAGCTGGAGGAATGCATGGTGGTGTGGCAGCTCGTGCATTGGGTACCTGACCCAGCCAGGCAGCAGGGAGTGGTCAAGGAAAGCATCTCCAATGAGGTGCCACTTTAGCTATAACCTGAAAGTTGAGTTAGAGTAAGTCGAGTAAGATTGATGCAGTGGGTTTTGTTCCAGGAAGAAGGACCATCGTACGCCAAGGCATCAAGTTATTTATGAGAGTTTGGAAATTTCAGAGAACTTCCAGTAGCTTAGAGCTACTGAGAGCAGGGTGTGCATGGAGGGGTCACGGTGACAAGAAAGGAAGGGCTGGATCATGGATGGACTTGGACATCACAAAAAGGGATCTGGATTTCAGACTGAAGGCCATGTGTGTGTGCATGTCCGTATTGTGCGCCCATGCACGCGTGAATGCCTGTGTGTGCGTGTGTGACTGCAAGATTTTAAGTACTAAAAGGATTTTAAGCAAACGAATATTGGATTGGTTTTTAGAAAGATTCGGCCCATAGTCATGTTATAGATGGATTACAGGAGACTAGGGAGTAATAGAATCCTATACTAGAGTTAAGGAGACCAGTTTAAAGCTCATTAGTAAATTCAGGCAAGACAGGAGGAAGGCCCGAAGAAGTCAGAGGCAGTGGTAATTGAAAGGCGATAGCAGGCAAATTCAGGAACTATTTAGATGGTCTCTGTTGATGGTGCAAACTCTCAGGCCTTCAACTCCATTTCCCCATCCATTCGCTTCATTGCTGGTGGTCAGGAGCCCAAACAGACTCTTCCACTTCGAAACCTCAGCCCAGATGAATTGATCCATCCATCTTTGATGTTACTTGAGCAGCTTCTCTGGAACAGTGCCTCCTGTAGATTATGGTGTAAATCATTCCACAGAGCCGTGCTAGGCATCATGCAGGTGGGTACGAAAGTGAGTGAAACATAGTACTACTCACCCTGTGCAGGTCGAGTGAGAGGAGATGGACCGACAGACTCCAGAAAGTGCATTATGGCGAGAGCATAAGGGACTGAGTAACGGAAAGCAGGTGCTCAATAAATATTTGGAATATGAAGAAGAGAAGCCCAGCTCTGCCTGGGGGAGCTAGAGGAGATTTCACTGAAAGACATTTGAATTGGGTCTTGAGGGAGGAATATGCGGTTTCCAGGGAGCACAGGGCCAGCATTCAACAAAGACAGACTGGTAATGGCAATGGAGACAAGCATAGTCAGCTGTGAAATTCTTTTTCTGTTTTGAAATCTCGCTTAGGTCCACAGCTACACTCTGTTACCTAAATTCAGCCTTCTGATGAGGCAGGAAGGAAATGATTTCATTCTGAAGGCAGAGACATAAATAATCACAGAAAACCAAAAATATGACGCTATTTATTTCTGGTTTTTCTGTTAATGTATCATTAACATTTAGAATAAAAATCCAGGGGGAAGCTAATTCTAATATTTGAAATGATTGAAGAAACAGACTGAGGAGAGTCTGCGAAAGGCCTGGATCTTCTGTAAGCATCTGAGGAAGGAAGATGTTTAACTTTAAAGTTAAGCCAAGAGTCCAGAGTTCCATTTCTTTCCACATCAGTCGTGTCTCTCCTCAATGAGTCGAAAGTATTAAACAGACACTAAATGAGGTCATGGAAAGACTTTCAGACAACATGAGTACATGAACTTAAGGAGTTGGGGTTGACCGAAACTTAAAGTTCCACAGCCATAAACTCCCCCATCATTTCTTCTCATTAGCTTTTTATCACCTTTAAAGTAGAGCACGGATTCCAATCCAACTGCACATAAATGAGAAAACAGTGAAACTTGCCAGAGGCAAACATTACATTTTGGTTAACACTGAATGAAGTTACAGAAGTTTCTCTGACTCAACCAGTTATAGATTTGCATTTGCTAAAGATGTAATGTGACAACTGGGTTTGTAGTAAGAATGTTAGTAACCGGTTCTCCAGCTGCTGATATTCAACCGGAGATAAAGTTCTGTGGCCTCAGAGCTAAAGGACAGGTACACACTATACAATCAAGAACTCAGCAAGGGCTTCCCTGGTGGCGCAGTGGTTGCGCGTCCACCTGCCGATGCAGGGGAACCGGGTTCGCGCCCCGGTCTGGGAGGATCCCACATGCCGCGGAGCGGCTGG
>NC_041226.1:13122373-13127552 GCF_002837175.3 Physeter macrocephalus | reverse complement strand
GCCGCAACAGAGGGAGGCCCGCATACCACAAAAAAAAAAAAAAAACAAAAAACTCAGCAAGTGTTTACATCTACTACTTTCCTTGCCCTTCCCTAGGTTTTATAGGAAACACAGAAAGAAATTTAAGACATATTTCCAAACGGGCCCTCCAAACAAAGCACAATTAAGTACCCTCCCCCTCCCAAATACTACCTAGTTTTGACTTTGTCTGCCCCTGGCAGGAAGAGTGCTCAACAGGGACTGGAAGAGTTGGACAACCTGTGGAAGGCGTAGAGCTTACCTTGGCCCTGGAGGGATCTAGGAGGAGTTGGGAGGGGGTTGGAGCGGGGAGGGAGACATATCAACTGGAAGGGGAGTGGAGATAGGACAGGCTAGGCATCGGGGCCCTGCAGAAAGGAGATGGTTCTGTCCATGAGGAGGGGGCCTGGGAGGGCAGGAGTATAAATAAGTAGCAGTGGAGCCAAATTCTGAGGGTCTTAAAAGCTGCACAAAGGAATTAAAGACTTGATGTGGAAGGCAGTAGGAGCCATTGAAGGTTCTTGAGCAGGGCTTCGAAATGGTAAATAATGTGTATGTTTGGAAGATTTCTCTGGCAGTGTGGTACAGACTGGATCAGACATGGGAGAAAGCAGTCTGGAAATTGTAGTAGTTTTCCAAGTTATTGCAATTATTCAGTTCTGGCTGACCATGTAGGGACAATGGGAATGGAAGGAAAAGAAATTCTTTTATCATCCCTTATTATCCAAATATTGGGTGGGGGTGGGGCTGGGAGAAAATTGGTGTTTGATTAGGAATCTGGGAAAACAGCTAAACAAGTTTATTCACTAAACAATTTGGGACGATGTCACGATTCTCCAGTGTTCCCTAACCTGTAGGAACAGTCACTTCATTTGAAAATGACTGGCTTTGCATTCCTGTCAGTGGAATCCTGGACAGGGAACAAAGTGATATTTCAGCTGGAATACAGAAGCCAGTGTCTGCAGAAATGCAGACTTTCCAAGTCAGAGAAGAAAACTCAAATCCAGAGGGAAGTGTGAAGGCTTGCATTTCTGTGACAGAGAGCTGTGTGGTGCAGAATCTGCTCTTATCTGGGGGCCAGGGTTACCCAGTTGCCTTGGATGGCACTTGGAGGACACAAATGGAAAAGGTACACCCTCCTAAGGGATTTCTGAATTCTCTACAGAATATATTTCTTAAATATACAGAATTTATATTTCTTTTTTCTCAGTCACAGGATTCTTTTATTTTCAAAAGAGTTTCTTAACAATCTCCCTCTTTTCTTCCTGTGGTCTCTATCCTCATCCTTTGTATTAACACCAAGTTAGAAGAGCAGATTTCCACATTTCATTCTTATTTTTATGCATTCATCTTTATTTATCCATGAATATATCCTGCATTATAGCAACATGAGAATCTTCATCGTATTTGAAAATAACTTAATTTCTACAATGCTCAATAATCAGTTTCCTTTTTCAGGCATAACATTTAAACCATCAGCGGAGAAAGGCTTCTGCTATTCATGGTGAAAAATCAAGAGAAGGCTGTTTTAGCATGTCTACTGCAAAACCATTGTTGATGACCAAAGTTCAATTTAGTTTACTAGACTTATTATTTTTTTAAATAGAATTTTCTAACTATGAAATTAAGGAACACTGATGAAATGAGCTATGTTTTGATAACGCCCTAAATATAATTTCATTTATTTAATCCACAAACATTTGAGTGTCTCTTCTGTTTTAGCAACATTCTCAGTGCTAGTGATTCCAGTTTCAAAGGAAGAGATGACCCTCCTCTTGACCAGGGCTGATCTCAACCATCTGTACTCTGCATCTCATTTCCTCCCATCTTCTCTGGGATCTTTTCAGTATTAATTATTTAAATTGTTCATTCATTCATTCAACAAACATTTCTGAAATGCTATACACAGCCCTTTGCTAGGTCTGGAAGTGAAGGGGTGAAAAGACAAACCTGGGCCTGCCATGTTAGATGGATCTTGCCATCCAAGGAGAGAAGACTGTCCCCTTTCTGGTCCATCTTCTGCCTCTCCACTCCATCAGACTCCTTCTCAGCCTATAACACAGCCAAGCTCTTTCAAACTGAAAGTCAAAGTTGATGCAGCTCTCTTTGGACACCTGCTTCTACTCTGCAGTTTATATTCCATGACACTGTGTTCTCCCGCTCCTTGCATTTCACACAACTCCTGCTTCATCTTATTGCTGGATTCCTCTCCTTTTATGTGCCTTTTTTTTTAAAAAAAGCTTTATTATAGAAGTAGTATTTATTGGGTCATGCACTGCATTGAGCAATTTTATTATGATATTTAATTTTTTGGAAATCCTATGAAGTAGGTATCATTTACTGCTCTAAAAGGTTGAGTAGATTATTAGATCTAGGGTTAAAATCTAGTCTGATTCCAGGAGTTGTTTTACTCATAATTAATTCAATACATTTCCTCTCACTAGATTATTACAAAACAAAAGGGATTTTTACCACAATTAAAAAAAGAAAGAAAAGGGGAAAAATCTACCACAGAATAATAATTCCAAACAAAAGGAATAAATGTAAGTTTATATACTTCAGCCATTAATTGGCTTGTATTTAATAACTCCACTTTGAGAATAAACTCATTATATTAGCTAGGTATGTGTTTTATATAGTTCTTTTTTTTTTTTTTTTTTTTTTTTTTTGCGGTATGTGGGCCTCTCGCTGTTGTGGCCTCTCCCGTTGCGGAGCACAGGCTCCGAACGCGCAGGCTCAGCGGCCATGGCTCACGGGCCCAGCCGCTCCGCGGCATGTGGGATCTTCCCAGACCGGGGCACAGAACCCGTGTCCCCTGCATCGGCAGGCGGATTCTCAACCACTGCGCCACCAGGGAAGCCCTATATAGTTCATTTTAAGGTATAAATCAGAAAGCTGTATCATTGAGCTAAAAATCCTAATGGTTATTGATTGAAATGACTTTATGGCCAAGTTGAAGGTATAGTTCACTTTTTACAGAGATCAGACCTCATTTCTAACAGTTTTCTGTTTAAAATTGAGTCATACTCCCTTATAAAGTATTGAGGATTTTACTCTCTGCACTGGAATAGATATAAAACTACATCTTAAGAAAAATCTTGGCTGTGTTTTTCAGTCTTCCTCCAACCTACTCCTCAAACAGAAGCCCATCTCCACACTGAGATGAACTTAAGTTTGTTTCTTTCACAGGACCAAAGCACAGGGGTATGTCTTTAAACTGCAAATGAAATGACTATGTTCATACTTACCAAGAACACCTCAAATGTATGGTTATCAAAAGAAGACTTCACTGTGCATTTATTGTTCTACCCAGAATTACTTTCTGAGTAACTCACACAACCACATATATTTATACCCTGGCATAATTTCTTTGGTTCTCCCATAGAAATTACCTTTATGAAAGCCATTGCTTCTATTACTCTAAAGATTCAGGATTGGTGAAAAATCTTTTAGGAAAAAAAAAAAAAGGTTATCAGATTTGTAGGCATATGGTTGTTCATAATACTCCTTTATTATCCTTTTAATGTCCATGGGATCATTAAAAGGATAATAGGGATCAGGAGGGATGGCTCCTCTTTCATTTTTAATGTTAGTAATTTGTGTCTTCTGTCTCTTTTTTTAAGTTAGCCTGGCTAGAGGTATATCAGTTTTATTTTATTTTATGTGTGTTTTAACCCCAAAGTTCAGTCGTTAGCCTCTTCTCTTCTGGATTTGTACAGAACATCTAGGGAATCTCATTCATGTCTTCAGCCTGGCATTCCTGTCAACTCCAGACCCGTATTTCCAGCTGTCTAAAGGACCTCGTCAACAGAGACATCAAAATTGGACCTCCAAATTCATTATGTCCAGCCTTGCAGACCTCCTTCCCACCTTTCTATTTCTTATCCCACTTGATGATATCATCACCGCTCAGTTACGTGGGCCTACCTCCTTCTCCAGCTCCTACTGCTCTTATCACATTGCTTTGCAGCAAGTTACCACCAGGATAATCTTAGGGAACAGATCTCTCTGAGCCTCTCTTTCTTCTCTGACAGAGCTAATGATTGCAACCACATGGAGTCATTGTGAGGATGAAGTGAAATTATATATAACATCTTACATCGTGCCTGTCCTGCAGCAGACACTTATAGCTTGTGTTTGTTTCTTCCTTTTCCTTTTTCCTTCCCCTCCTCCCCACCTCCACCAGACCGTGAGCTACCTGAGGACAGGGTCTGCATCCGTGAGGAGTAATTATTTAGTGAATCACAGAACCTATATAACAGGGACCTAAAATATGCAAACCTTCTAAATCTGTATTTTTAAATCTTTGAGACTACCAATCTTTCAGCTTTCTGTATTTGTACTGTCGGGAAGTACAAAGAGGTACAAATTTAGGATAAACTCTGTACAGTGATTACAGTAAATATTAAGGGTTTTACATAGGGTGTATTTTCACACGTATTAGAAACTGACCACCTATAAAACCTATAGTAATGCATTCAGAACACAACCTGTAGCCCACATTTCTAAAATCCACCAAAGTTCTCAATCTGCACATTGTATGAACTAGAGGCTTTCTTGTCCTTGCTTTTAATGGAGTCTTTTGTTTTCATCAAATTTGCATTTCATTGGATGCCAAGGTATAGATTATTTTTGGTAAAATTGCATCTTTATCCTGCGAGAAAGAAATCAGAGTAGCACCATTCCTTCATGAGGAATTCTTTGTTGTAGTTTAGCATTCACTATGACAACGTGGCCAAGCGTGGCTGAATTGCCATCTAACCCTGAAAAAAAATTATGATTCTAGCTATGTGCAGCTTATAAGCAGATATTTTCTAATTATACAGAGATCTGTTCAGTGTTTTTCTAACTTGATTGTTGTGTGGTATGTAGTGGTTAATTGTGTTTGCTTGAGCAAAAAAGTCCACTTGTTTAAGAAGGCAGATTGTAAGCTGCTGAGTCACAGAGCTTCCTTTGGCAAAGAGAAAGTGGACCCAAAAGAGAATCGCGTCTGGAGCCTGTGCTCCGCAACGGGAGAGGCCGCGACAGTGAGAGGACCGCGCACCGCGATGAAGAGTGGCCCCCACTCGCCGCAACTGGAGAAAGACCACGCACAGAAACGAAGACCCAACGCAGCCAAAAATAAATAAATACGTTAATTAATTAATTAATTTTATTTTTT
>NC_041226.1:13116663-13122207 GCF_002837175.3 Physeter macrocephalus | reverse complement strand
GCACAGAAACGAAGACCCAACGCAGCCAAAAATAAATAAATACGTTAATTAATTAATTAATTTTATTTTTTAAAAAAAAAATAGAATCAGTGAAGCTTGGAGCACACAGTCCATAGGGAGGGCGTAGGATGGAGTGTGAATATTCTCCTCTGGCCTCTAGAAGCTGAAAGGAACAGGTCCAAATCCTTGGGCAGCCTGCAGATTTGGGAAGTGCAAACACTGGAAGAAGCTACTCTGAGCTTTAAGCAGTTAAATGAGTTGGGAAAACCATTTAAACTAAGATTTTTTTTTTCCTGTTTTCACTCGTTTTATGAGGCATTGTGTAGCTTATAAACAAATATTTTTAAATGAATTTTGTTTGTTACTCTAAATGAATTCTGTATGGAATTACTAATGAGCCTGAGGGAAATTTAATTCTGTGTTTCTTGGATGACACTCAATCATTTGTGGGCTCTTTATGGAGGGAACCTCATGTGCTGGGCCTTGGGCTGTGAGAGTAACTTGCAAGCTTAGAGTATCATGTGCCCAGGAGGCAGATGAATCAACACAGTGATGTGTGCTGTGTATTTACCAACAGAGAGCAGTATGAAACCCATAAGAAATACCTGACCTGGCCTGGGAGGGTCACAGAAGACCCACAGAGGAACTGACATCTAAGTGATAAGCTAAAGGATGTGTATGATCTAGCCAGGCCTTAGGGAAGGGGAGAGGTATTAGTGTTTACAGGCAAAGGAGGCTGCTTGTGCAAAGATGGGAGGGGAGTGGGGGGTTGGGGGGGTATTGCAGGTCCTTCCTTACCTGTTGGGGTGGGTGGAGCATGTGCGCAGGACTGACTGCAAAGAGGAGAAGAGAAGGCTGGGGGAGCTGTAAGAAATAAAGAACAGAGGGGCATTGCCTGAAGGCTTTACAACCAACCACTGGAGAGATTTTATCTTTATTTTAATGGAAAGCCGCTGAAGGATGGTAAATGATGGATCAGATCTGAATTTTCTTAACATTACTTTAGCTGCAGATTGGAGAAGAGATTGGAGGAGAATGACTGTGGAAGCTGGAATTAATTAATTAAATTAATTAATTAATTAAGGATTGGAGCTAAGTTGCCTGCAATAGAACAGCGGTACTGGGGAGAAGTGAGTGAATTCAGGAGATCTTTGGAGATCTGATGGTCAGGCTTTTGAGACTGTTTGAATGTGGGTGAGGCCGTAGGAGGAGCCAAGCATGGAAGATCTCAGAGGGGGAGCAGTTGTGGGGCAGAGGGCAGGAAGATGAGGACATGAGGGTTGGATGTGCTGAGTTTGGGCCCCGAGGTAGTTGGACTGTAGGTTGACTGAGAGTCGTAAGTAAGCATGTAAACAGAAGTGACTCCATGGGAGCGGATGTGATTGTGGATGAAAAGAAAAGATAACCAATGACAAATATCTGAGGAACACTAACGTTTAAATGAGGAGTCCAGAAAAAAGATGCAGAGATAGCGATTGGAAAACAGTGGCCAGAGGAATGCCGGGGGAGTGTGGGGTTGTAAAGCAAGGAGAAGAGAGAGTTTTCAGGAGGGGATGTTCAACAGTGTGTCAGACTCTGCAGGGAGTCCACATGGCAGGGGGAAGGATAGAGATGTATCCACTGAATTTAATGACAAAAAGGTTGTTGGTGACCTTCAAAGAGCACAGCGATTTTAGTAAAATGTGTGTGTGTGTGTGTGTGTGTGTGTGTGTGTTTTCAGGAGCCAGACTGCAGCAGGTTGATGAGTGAATGGAAGCAGAGGAGGTGGAGACAGATATTTTGCATAGTCTAGATGACATGAGGAAGAGAGTGGGTGAAGGCTGAGGTCTCCTTGCTGCTTTGGACCATTTCATTGGCTCACTCAAGTGCCCTCCTAAGAACCACTCTTTATAAACTAGATAATTTCCCTCCATAACTGCTCTGCCTGTTCCTAGCAACCTTGGTTTCCGGAGCCATGTTCCCAGGGTCTTGACATCTTTCCTATTTGCTCTCTCCCCACAACTTAAGTTAAGACCAGGGAGGCCCATCCAGAGAATAAGAGAGCATATCATAAGGAGAAGAACAACCTTTAAAAACGCTACTCTTCATACATGATGACATTCCTTTGCTAAATTATTGTGTCAAATTTGACATGCTGAACATGGCATTAATGTAGGAAGAAAGAGTAGTATCAAGATTAGAGTGAACTGTTTCTACACATATTTTAGTTATATTTTGGAACAGAGGTAGTACCAAGAATAAGAAAAAGCCATTCCACCACCAAAACAAAGCTGATCATTCTAAATGTTTTTTGTGAAGTTATATCAGGTAGTGAGCTCTGTCACAAAAGATGGGACCATGCATATTGATGTCATAAATCAATTTCCTCCTTCAATAAGTTCTCATGGCAGTGTAATTGAAAATTAGATCCTATGGAGAAACCTTTATAGACTGGAGTATAAATGTCTCTAGATCATTGGCTTTGCTGGGATCACAGTCAAGACAGTTTGAAGTGGCCCAGGGTGCAGAAGAACAAGCCAGCTGGTGTTGTGGATTCTGAGCACAGGGCAGACAACTCCCTGAATGAGAGGCTGCTTGTTCCTGGGAAGAGTTGAGGAAGCCAATGGAATCGCTGGAGAAGAGGAACCTTTGGGGTTAATGAAGGACAATATCAGAAGGAAGGGGGAGGGAGGATGTAGCCGAATACACTATTCTCACAAGTTGGAGGGAACCCAAACCAGGAGACAGTAAAATCTCTAGAGGGGAAAAAGAATTCAGGCAGAACTGTGGATTTCATTTAGCCTTATAAACAGTGTAGGATAAATTGTCTGCAGGATCACTGAAGCAAAGAGTACAAATAAGCTTGAAAGACTCTGATATTTATATGGAAAAGCTGATTGAGAGCTGCCCTAGCACAGACAGCAAGAGAGGTTTAAAGTCTCAAAGATGCCAGATTTACTGAACCGAATAAGATGCTTTTCCCTGTTCAGCAATTTATTGGGTTCTTTGGTTTATTACTACTTTCCTCATGTCCTCATGAACATTTTCATGACATATGGTGTATGTCCTGCCTTATCAAACTCCTTCTCAATTAAAAAACTCAGTGATCCAAGCTGTGGTTACATATCTCTCAGCCTGATTTCTTTCCACTGGCTTTTCTAAGCAAAAGAGTATTTTCTAGAACTTCCAGGATGAAATTGACACGTAGAAAGATTCTTAGCCTCAGATTCAAGTCGTTGCCACTGATTTTTTGGGTGGTGCCCATGAAATCACTGTGATCTGTTCTCCTCATGGGATTCAGGGTTCTCATGCTGCCCTTCTTCTGGGAGTAGAGGGAATTTGTTCCTGCATGGTTGGTCTGTCTTTCACTTCCTCATGCATTCTGCAAACATTACTAAGCCATCGTATGGCTGGAAAAAAAAAGACTTTAAAGTTTGCAAAGCACTTGCATATGTATTATGACTCCAAGTTTCAGAAAGCTCAGGAAGCGTATGGTCATGTCATTCCCCTGCTTATGAGGGCTCCACAGCAAGCCCCCAGCTACAAGATAATGCCCCAACCTCCTGTGGCAGACAAGGCCTGATGGTTTATGTCCTGGCTGGCGGGGACCATCTCCTACCACGCCCTGTAAGAGCCCTGCCTAGCCGTTTTGTCATCCTGGGGTCCAGCAGGAAGCTCACCCTCAGATCCTCAGAGATGGAGGTGTATGTAGGAAGGTGGCGAGGAGGATGGCCTCTTTGTGCATGGCCGCTTGTCCTTGATCTTGGATTTCAGGTTCCCTCTCTCCACCCTGTAAAAGTGCTGCAACGGGTATTGAGCTACAGGCTTAGAGATGCCACTCAGACACGAGGACCCCAGGAATTAAGATGCTGCACCAGGCGCGGAGGGCCTAGACACTTTGGAAGCCGGTCCAGTGCTGATCCGCCTTCCTGTCTGTGTGTTATATGCTAATGGCATGGAACACTGTATGATTCCTCACACATACTAAGCCCTCTTGACCGCCACGGCTTTGAACTTGCTGTTGCTGCAGGAATGCCGTCTTCAGCGCCCATATACATGGCCAAGAGCTGGCTCAGGCGTCCTCAACTTGGAACAGGCTTCTTCCTCTGTGTGTTTGCTGTACCTTATACTTACTTCCAGTAGAGCTAATTTTACGGCTTTGTAAATTCTAATAGCAGTTTGTTCCCACCTCTAACCATTTAGCTGAGGCTGGGTTGGCATGACACAAAAGTGTGCATTCGCGTCTATGAAGTGAAAAAAATCACCAAGACATTTGGAAATGGATAGCAAAAGCAAATGGTTAATATCATTTTTAACTTTGCAACCAGTTGTTTTCATATGTTTATCCTTTGTGTGAATAAGCAGAGCATATAGACCAAATCAATAGATGGAAGACAGAGGAAGAAGAGGTCAATTTGATGTGTGAGGAATTATTACTTTTTTGTTCCTTTTTTTTCCCCAGGTAAATCTGTGAAACCTCTGTTTTGATTTGTGGTCTTTTTGTTGGCTGACTTTGAGTGATTGAAATAATAGAGATTCAATAATTATTTTTACACTGTAATCCTCAGATGATCATCCTTTGGGATGTAATTTCATTTTGGGGAAAGAGAGCCCAAAAAGATGCTCTTTGCAACTCGAATAGCATCGTCTCAGAAAGGCCTCTCTTTCCACCTGGTCTAAACTTCCAGTTACACTCAGTTCTTTCTATTTCCTTTTCCTACTTTATTTTTTCTCCTATGCACTTAAATTATCTGACCTACAATGTATTTTACTTATTTATCATGCTATTGTCTGTTTCCTCCACTAGAATACAAACTCCTCAAAGGGCTTTGGTCTGTTTTGCTTACTGTTGAACCCTAAGAGCAAAGAACAATCCTGGCATATAGTAGGTGAGCAATAAATACTTGCTGAAGGAATGAACACCTCTTCTTTTCATTAGGAATGAGTCTGCCCCAAGGAGGGGCTCTCTGTGTGCCTTGTATGTGTGTTCTCTGCTCCCAGCTGCTGTGGAGCTGAGACATCTTCGTGTCCATGCTCTGGAAGTAGGGCCCTTGCTCAGTGTTCCTGGCTCCAGCTTGGGCACGTGTGTGAGAAAGGAGGCTGTGTGTGGGACCTGTGTCCGTGGTTAGATAAGACAGCAATAGCCTGTGTTCTTCTCTCCATTTTCAGCAGGTACACATTTATACTGGCCTGGGACATATTGCAAAGTTTAATATTTGGCTATATAGTTATTCCTCAGTCACCTTTGTGAGTAAACATCTTCCCAAATATATCTATTAAAAATGACGATTTCTGAATGAAAGGAAGAGAAGAGAAAAGAGCAGTAGTTAAGTTGCGGAACTTAGAGCCTGATTTTTTGGGTTGGAGTTCTGATGATTCTGCCACTCACTAGCTTTGTGACCTTCCTCAGTTTCCTCATCTGTAAAATGGGAATAATAATAATAGTATCTATTGCAAGGAGTGTTAGGAGTGCATACACAAAGTTCTTAAAAGAGTGATGTGCCGGGCTTCCCTGGTGGCGCAGTGGTTGAGAGTCCGCCTGCCGATGCAGGGGACGCGGGTTCG
>NC_041226.1:13097850-13116598 GCF_002837175.3 Physeter macrocephalus | reverse complement strand
GTCCGGAGCCTGCGCGTCCCGAGCCTGTGCTCCGCGACGGGAGAGGCCACAACAGTGAGAGGCCCGCGTACCGCAAAAAGAGTGACGTGCAATAGTGACTATGTAAGTGTTGGCAATTAATGTTATTTGTCATTATTATTATTCCTGCTTGAATAACGGCCTTGAACTAAATAAGTTTACTTTTATTGCTAGTAGTAAGCATGTTTAGATACTTTTAATACTATTACAACTGATATTATAGTAAACAAATGAATCTGGCATTTTATTAACCAGAACTCCCTCCGGACTGGCATTTATGCCTATAGAGCTAAAAATGATGTTTATAATGATAATTCTGGGTCACTGGGAGATCTTGAATTAGCTTCTGAATTATCAAAGTTACTACAGCTTTGGGGTTGAGTGGATTTTGTTATAAAGAAACTGTAAAATACTTTTTTGAAATATAATACTCCAGAAGTAGCAATGTGCAAAAATTCTTCAGTAAGTTTACATTCTTGAATGCCAGGGAGAAGTAGTACAAAGACTCCTCGAAATATAAGGGCATAAAGACAGTCTGGGAACCAGTAATATGGTGTGCAACTAAACAGCACATACTGGGAATCCAGAGGTACTGGTTCATTGGGCAGCACTGGATGATTTGGGCAAATATGCAGAGGCACCGTGTTGCCTGACATCTCCAGGCACTGTCTCATCCCACCCTGACTTTCCTAGGGTGATTCCAATTTTGACTGTAACCCCAAATCTCTCCAGCATATTCGTGATGCTTCGTAAGTCAGAGGGTGCTCACCAGTAGGCTTCATTCTTGAACTGTCTTTCCACCATTATTGCTCACATTATGACACATGACTGTCCCCAAAGCCTGCAGACCTTGGGAAGGGGATAGGCTGAAATAAGTCAACAGGGCCTCGTGTTTCTTCGCTGAGGCCACGGGAGCTTAGAGAGGGAGTAAGGGAAGCAAGATGACAGCAGAACAGGTAGGGCCAAATGAATGAAAGGTTAAGTTGGAGGTGTGAAAAAAAGAAGACTGGAAGAGGAATTAAATTCATGAAGGTAGAGAGAGTAGATAGTAGGCAGGATAACACAGGGATATTTGAACTGTCAGGAGCCAAAAGTTCTACCCAGTGTTTGCTTGATATTTGCACATACAGTACTACTCACCACATATTAAGCAATGTGGTGTTAGATGGTTTACATACCATTTCTGCTTAATTTTTACAACCTGTAAGGAAGTTACTACTCTCTTTACGTTATTAAGATCATGGAGGCTCAGAGAGGTTGCCTAAGGTCACAGAGGTAATAATTAGGGCTTAAGGATTTGAACCAGCCTCTGAATCCACACCCTGTGTTCCATGGCACATGGAGTGAGTTGAACAGGGCAGGCAGATAACTGAGCATAAACTACCCAAGAATGTCAACTATTCACAAGAGGCTAGAATCATAAAGAATAAGCCATATAATAGATAAAGCATGACTGCTTTTTCAGGAATGGAATTTTGAAAGTAGCAAAATTTTAAACACTTCAACTTTACTGCAGTATTAGAGTTTTATTGGAACATTAGGCACACATCACGTTAAAAATACTGGAGTAAGAGTTACATGGGCTGAAAATGATTGAAAGACTTTAGACCAGGGCCAAATGGGGACAAGTGAGGAGAGGAGAGGAGGGGAATCTGAGAAGGTGGGGAGGTGGGGGGAGAAGGAGAGGGAGAGAGAGAGAAGGAGGGAGGGGAGAGGGAGGGAGGGAGAGAGGTGAGCGTGTGGAGGAGGAAGGGAGTTGTGTGGTAACACTCGTTCTAAGCTAAGACCGTTTCCATGGCTAGAAGATGAACAGATATTTGTAGCAGGGAGAACAACTCTCCACCCACTCCCATACCCCACCCAGGGTGGATCCGAATAGAACTTTGTGTCCATCTCTGGTCTATTTTCCACAAAGCAGCTAGAGTAATCTTTCTTAAACATAAATTCAGTTATTTAACTTCTCTGCTTAAAACCGTTCAATGGATTCCCCCTGCTCTCCAAATAAAACTCAAATTCCTACTATAACCTACTAGGCCCTGTATAATCTGCCCCTGCCTACCACTCCATCTTTATGCTGTGCACCTTAGCACTCTGACTTTCCTGCTCACAAGAGCTGAGATCTTTCCTGCCACAGGGCCTTTGTACATGCTACTCCCTTTGAAAAAATACTCTTCCCAGAGTGTTTCAATGCTTACATGTGATCTCATCAGAAAGGCCCTTCCTGACCACCATATCTTAAGTCAGTTTCCCTTCTTGTCTATCATTTCACCATTTTATTCTCTTCGTAGAGCTAACTGTAATTGTAATTATACATATTGTTTGTTCATTTGTTTCTGTATTTTCTTCACTAGATTATAAGCTTCCTGAGGGCAGGAACTATATCTGCTTGTTATACTTAGTGACAATGGACTTACTTGTTTATTTAATAAATACCTGATGATAATGATGTCTCCCTACAGTGTTCAGGGTGGCACACCCTCCCTCAGAAAGGATCAGAGCTAAGATAAAGAAAAGCAGTCAGTACTTGGAGTGGTTTGATGAGGGCTCTGAATAGTCAGATGTGAAGTGACTACAGCAATCAGTGAGCTCTGTTGTAATGAAAGGAGCGTTACTAGGAATTGTCTCTTACAAAGTAGAGATGTTTAGGCATGGTTTTGAAGTTGAAGAATGGATAAGGAGGAGCTAGTGTGCTCTGCTCACTGTTGAGGGCAGGGTTATAGTGAAGTCAGTGGACTGTGTAAACTGTGTTGTCTTTGAACACTGAGAATTGTTGTTTGTTCCCGGGAGGTTTGTGTGTGCGTAAGAGTGTATGCTACACACACACACCACACACACACACACACACACACACACACACACACACACACACACACACACACACACACACGTGTGGGATTCTGAGAGCTGCCCACTGGTGACCAGGAAGAAAGAGCACAGTTGCCCTCTCAGGGGCATAGACTGAAGGGAGCTGGCCTGGGAGCCCCAGAGCTCCCCTTGGACTCTTCTGCTTCAGCCTCCCCCCAGTCACCCATGGGAACTACCGCCTCCCCGCACACCCTGTTCTGAGAGTAACTCAGGTTCTGGGAAGTGCAGTGCTGAAGCTTGGGTTCTGAGTGTTGTACCAAGTAGGACGGATCCTAGAGGGCTTCCTAAAGGCCAGGGGGACCTGGCATTGGTCTGAAATGGGAGCCTCTTCAGTGGGGAAAGGCAGACCTCAGGCAGCAAGTCTAGACACTGGGGTTTTTCTTGGAGAACGTTTCCTTTTCATTCGCTGTTCATTCACGTGCTGTTGTTTTCCTTTGGATTGTGGGGATAGTCTAGTTTGGATACCGTGTAAAACATTTTCTCTCATTTGATAAACCTCATCAATTACCCCCCAGTCCTCTAACCTAGCCTGTTATAGGCACGTGATCTTGTGAAAGGGGTGCTGCG
Organism: Physeter macrocephalus; assembly: GCF_002837175.3. NCBI lineage: Eukaryota > Metazoa > Chordata > Mammalia > Artiodactyla > Physeteridae > Physeter > Physeter macrocephalus. Next base: position 13,113,148 of record NC_041226.1, on the reverse strand, counting down.
GGGAAGAAGGGCTGTGACTTTCCTTACGTCCCTCTTCCACGGAGCCCAGTGTGATGGCAGCTGCTCTCCACCTAGGAAGGTGGCCTGGAGTTCAGACCCGCACCCCCCAGTGGGCAGGGCTGTGAGCCACATGAGGGGCGAGGGGACACTTTGCTTGGAGAGACAGCAGTTACTTAGGCAGCGGTCCAGAGGTAAGACCTCCCTGTCCTCCACAAATATGCTTGAGCAATATATGCGACCCTTTCTCTGCCACAGTGTGTCCTACTGACCGTGAGCATCACCCAAGGTCCTTGTTAAAAATACCAGTTCCCTGGCTCTACTCCTGAGGTCTGGACTGTGGCCCCGGAACCTGACTATTTCCCAAGCATCCAGGTGATTCTTCTGATCAGGGAAGTGTGGGTCTCACTGCCCCAGAGGGAGGGGACCCTTCAGAGGTGGGGAGAGGCTGACATTTGGGCCACTAATTATTGACCCAGCTTCAGAGAGGACGTGAAGGAAAAGCCTCCCTAGGAGAGAAGCTTGCGGACCACCTCACTGAGAACAAACAATAAGAGAAGAGCCAGGCTTTCAGTGGGCTTGATTTCTTTATTTATAAACCAGTCTTCCAACCTTTCTGAACTTCTCAACACAAATTCATCTCAAGTTGTACAATCTGTTATCCTGACAAGCTGGGAATGACAAATCCTATTTTACATCTTTGAATGTTGCTTCCAATCACTCTAGTTAACCTTGAGAGCTCGAAACATCATGGCAGGGGGAGGGGGAGGGGTGTGTGTGACTGCAATTTTTTTAAAAAGTTAGTTTTACTTTTAGAAGCCTCTTCCAAAAGGGAAGAGTATAAAGTTACCCCTTAGAACAGATCATACTAAGATTGTACTGTTGTGTGGCAAATTTGCTCCTTTATTTTTTAAAATCAGTTCATCCAAGTCCTTTCTTCCTTGGTAACCAAAATAGCACAAGATTAATCAAAGAGCAAAAGTGGTAATATAGATGCCTCTGTAATCCTGTGCAGCTTTCACACAACTCTTAATTGGGAGTGTGTGAATATATATATTATATATTCTGAGAATGTGTTGTATACAGACACACACACACACACACACACACACACACACACACACACACACACAGAACGCTATAATGGTCTAAAATAGCAGAGTTTTTCTGGTCCAGCATTTATACTACATAATAACATTCTAACACACTGCCATGCTTTAAATGACAGCAGAGGCAAAATTTTCACTAATTATACATTTTAGGGCAGCAACTCTGTGCAGGTCTTGTGGTGTTTGAGGACATTTTTGATATATATAAGCCTTTCAGTGTGGTCTGATTTAAGTGAGGCTTATGGATTAAAAAAAAAAAACCTTCTGATCCTCACTTACCGATCTGTATTTCTCTCAGCATTTTAGAATGACAAAGATAGACCCTGTGAAAATGGCGGATTCTTTATCCCATCCCAGTTCTGGATGGAGATGCCACACAACCAAACCAAAAGGTGGGTTGAAGGCCCACCACTTAAGATTAGTAAATGTTTTGGACAAGAAGGATCCAGTTGCCATGGGCAGACGGGCATGTTGATGCAGTGGGCTTCTTAGGCTGAATACATTCAGTGTTTACGCCGTGGACCATTTATTTTAAAAATTAAATTAAAATTCTTACTCTTAAGAAGCCACAGTTTGCTTGCTTTGTTAGGTTTTTAGGGGCAGCTTGATTCCCTCCATATTCCATGTCTATGTTCAGGTGTGTGGCTCATTTCATGGACAAAGCCCGAGTTCAGGTGTGCTTGGCTGACCACAGTATGGCAGCCCCAGGATCACTAAGCTCCCAGCAGCTACCCAACGTGAGTGTTTACAATTTTAAACATAATCCACATCCTGGAATCCTAATGTAGAGTATTATGTTAACACACAACAACAAGTTATCAGAGACTTGTAACATTCATGGAGTATATAATAACATGGATATTAGCTATTGAGTCTTCTAAGTTTTGCAACCTAATGTGAGTGAACAAACATCTGACATCTTGGAGTCTTACTATAATTCTGCACTAAACTTATAAAGACTGTGAAACTGAATAAAGGAACATACACAACTGTGAGGAGTTATTACTGTACAAAATACAACTAAATGAGTATTTTCCATATGTGTGATTCCATTGATGGGAATTATAGATATAAAATAAACGTCCTGGTGTCTGTTCTGACGCTTCTCTTAGTAATAGCAACAGCAATTATCACAAAGAATTCCACCATGTAGGGGCATTATGACTATAACATAAGTAGGTAAAAACCCAAGAGGCAGAAATACATTACAAATGGCATTATAACACATATTTGTCTTGCTATTAAAAGTTAAAGTCTTCCAGAACTTTTCCACATATGACTTAATTCATCAATAAATGTGATTTAGAAAACATTTAATATATTTTTGCCCCCGGTTTTAGAGATGTTATACATGAACTCTAAATTGACTCTTTTTTTTAAATTGGTGTTTCCACTTTATCTTTTAAATATGGATAATATCTTCCACATTGCTCGGACTTCACTTAGCCAGTTTCTGCTGACTCCATTGATTTTACGGTTTTGTAAGAGAAGCCAAATGCAGAGCCCTGATCCAGCATCCTCTGCTAGGCCGCCTCAGGTGAGTTCTGCCTCAGGTGTCCAACACGGTGGCCTGACCCACTGAGAAGAAGCCAGCCCCAGATTCACCAAGCAGTCTGGGTGAAATTCTGCACCTTGCATGCATTTCTGTCAGCATCAACTCCGACATTCACAATGAAAAGCGTCATGAACAGGAAAAGAAATCAGGGCTGAAGGAGAAGGAGAACTGGGTCTAATCAGTGGAAAAGAACAAAATGGGCGTTTCTTTCCTGAAGCACCTACTTCATGCGACACTTCCCCAGGGAAAACTCCCCGAGGGCCGCAGCATTGAAGGATTCTTACATTTTCTTCAGGAGGAAAGGTTTGAAAAAGTGGACCTTTGCGAGGAAATACTGCAGACTTCCAAGTTGGTGAAAGAACTTCCAGCGTCGCTTGGATACTCCGGGTAGGAGGAACTGGAGGAGATGATATTTTTGAGCCTCTGGAGGGCAATGATTAAAAGTAGAAGCAGGAAGGCTAACAGGCTGAGGAATATGGACACATAGATGTAGACATTTGACAGGTGGCCTGAGGACGGGTCCACCGATGTGGACAGGGATGTGGGAAACAGCTCGAGGAAAGTTCCATTCTCCATACTCCCCGAGAATACAGATGAAGAGTCAGGTTCAGACATCTTTATGGAAGGTCAAAGAATGCACAGTATATGAAAAGTCAGTTTCACACAGGGGTCAACAGGGACAGAATCAGCATTCTTTTTGTCATGATAGCATCAGCAAACATTGAGAGTGGTTAAATCAGTACAACAAAACTCAGTTTCCAAGCAAAGGCAGCAGGGTATCAGGTGTCCATCACTGCAAAAACAAAGAAAAACCCAAAACAACTGAGTGCATTATTCAGAAAAAATTACATTTGAATCTCACTTCCAGTTTTCACTTCAGCAAAGGCTTAATTATAAAATCCAGGGAGGGAAAAGCATGAAATAATTTCCCCAAGAACAAGTAATGTTTCTGTCTTTATATTACCAATGATGATATAAAAATGCACTTTTATTTGATCTCCACAGTACCCTAGGTGCCAGGTTTCTCCAAGGAACTAAAAATGAAATAAAAAGGAAAATATATTTCTGATACGTTCCATCTGCTGAGATTTCAACAGATGCTCCAAGTGCATGCTCTGAGAATAGGACCCCAAAAGTTAGCTCCAAACCTTCCTCCTCCAGAAAATGAATTCCCTGCACTCTCCAGCCCACTAGCATAATTCCAGACCAGTATTTCCTTCTAGTATGCTTTGGAGAATCACTGCACATGTAAGTTTGCTTTTCATAATTTGCTAATTTGTTTATAAAAATATATCTTCTTGAGCTTGGGGGCCATTTCTACATATTTCTTTTCTTTTAGGTCTACCTCTGTACTTTGTTCTGCATATTTTAGGCATTCAGTAAAAAACCTTTAGATTAACTTAGAAGAATAAAGGTTGGATTTCCTCTGAATGGTAGAAAGTGTACTAGCTTTGCTGTCAAGAGACTTAAGTTTGAGGCCTGAATTCTCCTTTATCTTTGGGAAGTTGGGCAAATTGCCTACATTTTCTGAGCTTCACTATTCTCACCTGTAAAATGGTATATAGTACCTGCCCCATTCCCTCACTGTGTTACGCAGGGATCAAGATAATAGACAGGGAAGCACTTTGTAAATTGTTAAGATTGGGCCAAAATGAGTTTACTGTGTGTGGGTTGTGTGTGTTTGTGTGTGTGTGTGGTATGTGTGTGTGGGGGGGGGTAAATGGGTGCTGAGAAAGAAATGCTCTTGGCCATGTTCCCCCTCCTCACGGGGTCCCTGTGAGGATCACTGGAAACAAAGTGGACTGAATCAGGCAGGTAGCCCTGGGGCAGAGCATGATTCTGCAGGCTCCAGGCGTGGGGGCGGGTGCCGTGTGTCTCTGACACCCTCGCGTCCATGACTGGGGAAGTCATAGCCAGCTTCTGCCTAGTTTGTGCGGGGGCGAGGGAAGCAGCCTGAGGAAGAATGATCCCTCCCGATGGATGACTGTCTTTCCTCAAATCCAGAAAAGATGCTCCTCCTAGCTCTTTATGGCATTAGATCATTTTGTTGTAAATTTCCAATTTCCTTGCATCGGATGTAGGGAAATGCTATTGCGAAAATATCCACTCTGCCCTGGCTTTCCCTTTCCCTAACCTCTGCCCTGCATTTTACCTTGAAAACTTGCCTTTCCCTTCCGTTCCGCAAATCTAATTAAGTGGCTGATTCCTTGAGGGGCTGACAGTGGCCGCTGTGGCTGTGGCTGAGTGGTACTAATGATCCCTGGGAAGGAGGGGACCCTTCTGAGAGGGCTGCCCTGTGGGCAGTCAAGCAGGCTAATCATCTTAGTGACTCCTCAGAGGAGGCCACGGGCAGTTTTAGTACTTCCTAAAATAATTTGACTCCTACTCCTCATTACACTTTGCTTGGTGATTTTAATTCCACTAGGCTGCTACAGGCTCCTAACAATACTTAAAAAGAGAGAGAGAGAATCACAGTGGGACTGCAAATGTGTTACAGTGATCTGGCAATACCTTGTCTTATACGGCACATAAATGCTTTAGCCACTCATCTTTAGGGAAAACAGCAGCATCTCAGAGACAGCATGATGTATAGGCAAGAAAACTAGGAAAGAATCTCATGGGCTGAAATCAAAAGAAATCTTCAAGATGTTTTGGTAAGACCTCCTAAGTCTAGCTGAGGAAACTGGGAACAAAGAAGCTGATCAATTTGACAAAAGAAATGTAGCTAATTAGAAGATAAGCCAGGACTTTCAGCTCTGCCCATCCTTACCCTTTATACCATCCGGTCTCAATTTTCCTATCGTTTGGTAGTAATGATTTTACATCCTCTTTTTCTGGAATGGGCAAGAAGGAAGGGGCTGTGCATTTTATTTTGCTCCTCACACAAACTAGTTTGTAGGGAAGGTAGAGCAGGAATTATTATTCCCATTTTGCAGATGAAGAAACTGATCAGCAAAGAAATTGTGATTTACTCAGAGTTCACAGCTAGTCAGCAACACAGGACTGACAAAAACCCATGCCTGAACAGCATTCTTAGTTTCCTCAAATATGGTAGGAAGAGAAAATGACGAGACTCAGGTAATTAGTTCCCACCTGCCACTTATTTTGAACAAGCTCACAGTTCAGTCTTGATATTTCAGTTTTCCCATTTGTCCAATGATACCTTTCCTACCTCTCCACGAGATCCTAAGTTAGGATGTGATACCGTGTCCAAAATCATACTTCGAAAATTGTAAAACGCTATCCAAGTAAAGGGCCGGTAGACAGTTCTTTCTCAATGCCTAGAAAGCCTAGAGGAACTTCCAGGTCTCTGCTAGTCCAATGCTTCTGACACGTGCAGGTCATCGATTCAGCTGGAATCGGCTGATTTTTCTAAAACCACCTTCGCTACCCAGAACTGTATAATTTTCTGGAGGTGAGGTTGGAGGCACAGATAATGTCACTGGCAATTCAATGGCAGGGCTCACAACTGGTTGCCAGACCACTTGTTAAAACAAAGGTATCTCTTTACAGTGTAAATATTCAAGAGCACTTTTCACATCCTGAAGATCACCTTCTTTCAGACAAAAGCCCACTGTGAGCCTCAAATGTCTATGGAATAGTTTATAGCAAATGAGGTTAAGATTTGGGGAAAGCATCTGATCTTCCAAGTGACATTGGAAGATGGTAGAAATGAACAGATGAAACCTTGTGTCCTTATTTGACATTTCACAATTAAGTATCTTCTCTAAACATCCTCCCCTCAATACTTTAGATTTAATATTACTTCCAGAATACTTCTTAATTTAAAATGACAGATATACAAATTTCATTTCACTCTTCTACTCTGAAACAATGGAGCATATGCAGTGTTAGAAATCATTTTAATTTGATGACATTAGTTCTCATTTTCTTATAGATGTTTTAAAAATTGATAAATCTTCTTTCTCTCTGGTGAATGTTTTGACAGTCTGTGTATAATGCTGAGGACGATCCAAATTGTATGGGTTTAGGCACTGGGACAGTGTGAATGAGGCCCAAGGCAGTACTGTGGAAACAAAGTCAAACAAGTGTGTTTTAAGATGCTGCTTTTTGGGCTGTTTCTTCCAAACAGATTGGGTTCAAAGGAAAGAAGAAAGCGACTTCATCTTAAATGCATAGCCTTGACCTATCTAGGGGCAGTGACAGCAGACTCTCATTTCAGGTAGCACCTAAAGCCGTGTGGGGATTGTGATGCTTTTTTTCTGAGCCATTCTCAGAAAGTGATTTTTGAGAAAGGAAAATGAGACAGTGAGATCACAGTATTATAAATGAAGATCTGTGGAGATGTTTAAGTTCATGGTCAGCCATCTTTCCCTTTGTCTCTTGGAATAAAGAACTGTGCTGAGGAGAAATCCACAAAAGGCAGTCACCTCCTGAAGTGAGCAAGGACTGACTATAATCTCACCATGAGCCCAGCGGGGTGGGGAGATGCAGGGACCGCACGGGTGAGTCAGACCTTGGCAGGGGGTGGGTCTCTGCTTCCATGTCACTCAGCGCCCAGCCACTGTGACTCCTCTGAAAGAATGGAAGCTTTCCTTCCCATGGGGTGATTAGGGCTATAAAGTTTTGGAGGAACAAAGCATACTCTCTGGTGTGTACCTTGCTGCTTGGTAAAAGGAAGAGCTGACAGGCCCTCAACTCTGAATTCTCTCACCTAAGCATCTCCAGACCCCTGGCCGCCAGCCTGTGGGCAGAGCCTCTGCCAGGGCCTTGGCTTCTACAATGCAACGTGTATAAATCTCTGCCTACAGTCAACCTCAAATCTGTCACAGCAATCTCCTGAGTTTCTGACCTTTATTTAAATATATTTCTATGTGAATAACAACTCTTTGAAAGTTTTTTTTGTTGTGGAAAACTGGGACAAGCTGCTTTGTTCCCTTGCAGACATTATTCAAAGAGTCCCCTAGCTGTTATGATGTCAAATCAACATTTCATCCTTATCAAGCCCTGCTGTGTCATTCTCCAGAAGGTGGTCTCCCAAACCATTAGCAACGATTTGATTAAGTATTAACGTGATATGGTAAAGGCTTTTTCTGGTCTACAAATGTAAAATTTAATAGTATAATGTAATGAATAGTTCTAGATGATACACTGGGTTTCTTTCTCTGTAGAATACAGAAACTACCATCTCCAGAATCTAGAAGGGAACTTGTCACATCTGAGCACAGCTGCTTTTAGTTCTACTTAGAAAACAGCATGTTTATACAAGACCTTGTTAAATGTTAAATGTTTTATACAAGATCTTGACTTTCCTTTACAATTTGCATTATTATCTTTTCCCTTAACACTTTCTCTTTGCCTAGTGGCCTTTTAGGTTGTGCTGGGTGAGAGGAGATTGGTGCTGACAATACAGACTAGCCACTCACTCTTCTCTAAATGTAAATCTTGACTTGCAGTCAATGGCAGCACTTACCCCTGGGCTTGCAATAATGAAAATAAAGTTTATTATCTTACTACTAAGCTTATTCAGAGCTGATTAAGTCCATCCATATATTTGAGAACTGCTCCTACTTAATCAATACAATGCTTTGAGAGAAGAATTTTGTGTGAAAATGAGTAGAATCTCACTGTGATTCCCTGTATCAGCGCAATAAAAAACAAAAGCAAGTGAAGAAAAAAAAAAGCTGAGTCTGTCTGCTATCTCTAGGGTTCGAGAACCTTCTCATGAAAAGAAGTGTGAAGAGATGAAGATTCTGAATAAGCCCTGGAATTCATGGTCTAGACTGGACAATGGCAGCCAAAAAATTAAAATGAACAGTCATCTTTATCTGGGGTTCCAAAGAAGGATCAGAAAATGTAATCAGAACTTTTTTATGGCACTTTGGTGAAAATTAAAGAAATGTCAAAGTAACAGCTTGGTATCTGTGATTTATGTTAAAAGTCAATCTCTAGGGTAGGTCATTAGGTGGCTTTGGATTCAGTCCAATCTCTTATTATCTCTCTTTACCTTGGTGATGACTTTTATCTCTCTGGATTAGCCTCGGGCTCAGCAAAATAATTAAATTATATTATATTCAGAATACTTTTCTGTTAGACTAATTATTTTGTCCTAATTTTTAAAAGTTAGTTATCCACATAAGGTATAATCCACAGACATTCAGAATATACATTTCTTGACATGCAAAACAGTGTAGATTGAGTAAAGCTACAAAAAAAAAACATACACACAAGAAAGTATTTCAGAAGGGAATGTAACTGTTTTGACCATCTTATCTTTGTATAGCCTAAAAAGTAATTATATTGATAGATAATGACTTCCCTTGCATTTATATAGCAGTGTTTTCCTGGGGAAATCAAGCTATTATTCTTAATAAATTTTTGCTGTATCTAAATGTCTTGTGAAGATTTTATGTCCAAATCACTGCCTTAGTAAGAATAATTATTTGAAAATGATACTCCTTAGAAAAAGAGTTTAAGTGGATAATTTTCTGGATAAAAAGGTCAAATATAAAACCAGTTCTAGGCATAGTATTTTTCATGATTCTTTTATGATGTCTAGAAAAGACCAAGGAGGGCTCTGTCCTGCGCTTTGGTGGAACTGGACCCATCTTGGTTAACACACTTAGTCTAAATCAAAATGAGAAAAGTGGCAACGTAAAGGTTGAAGGAAGCATGAACTGGTTAAGAAGTAGCAAAACAATGAAAGTCATTTTTAGGTAGCAGGAGAAAAGGCTATTGGCTAAACACTTGATTTAGAGAAAAAAACAAACAGCCAAAGAAATAATGACTTGAAGATCATAGGCAAGGTTGAAATGAATCAGTGTGAAGAAGGATGGTTAAGAAGAAAGATCAACCTTTCAAGATGTTACAGCATTTTTAATGAGGACTTTTGGGTTCAGTTCTTTCCCTCCACTCAGCTCGGATCATTTCTAATATTTTAGAAGAGTAGTAAGAAAAAATACTCTTTATTCTTGGAGCAGCTAGAATTGGTTAAATTATAGCATTAGTATACACAAAAGCTTGCTTATTTTTAATTATACTAGACATGTTTTTGAAAATTCTCATTCAACCATGCTCTGGTTGGAGAATGGTGTTTCCTCCTTTTCCATTGTCTTTCATTCTGTCGCCACAGTTAAAATAATTTGTATCAAATATAGTTTGTTTGTTTGTTTATTTTTGTGGTACGGGCCTCTCACTGTTGTGGCCTGTCCCGTTGCGGAGCACAGGCTCCGGACGCGCAGGCTCAGCGGCCATGGCTCACGGGCCCAGCCGCTCTGCGGCACGTGGGATCTTCCCGGACCGGGGCACGAACCCGCGTCCCCTGCATCAGCAGGTGGACTCTCAACCACTGCGCCACCAGGGAAGCCGCAAATATAGTTTTTGTCCAATCAGGATCAACCACTGTGCCACCAGGGAAGCCGCAAATATAGTTTTTGTCCAATCAGGAAATGCTCTTAACAGTCTCCTTATAGAGTATGATACGTGGAAAGATTTTGTTCTCGTAAACTTAATTTTGTGATTGTCATAACTCTTTTTTTGAAACCTTTATAGGTAGACCACAAGGTATCCCCAGTCTACTCTCTCACGCTCCAGAGGCCTTTGGGTGCCTCTAAAGCTGCTGTAAGTAAACAGGGAAGAGCTTGGAAATATGGGTTTTCTATAAGCATTTGATGAAGTCCACCCTAAATTTAAGCAGCCTTCTCAGAACTGGGCAGCCATGGGCCACTGGTGCCACACAGTATAAGAAGAAAATAAGAGAGCTTGTACGACTCGCGACAAATGCCACTCCTTCTTTTCTTGTTTCTACTGTTACCTCCCTCTTTAAATACATATTCCTCTGTTTGTGGCTAATTGTCACCACTGACCCCTCTTTCTCTGAATTCCTCACTCCATTTTCCTTCATCTCCCATTGGCTTCCAGGTTGATGTGTTCAGTGAAAACCTTTCTGTTTGTCTATGTTTCTGTAAATGTCTATTGTTTTGTGTAGGTTCTCTTGTAAATATTCATTTGTCTTGTAAATTTTCAGCATAAGAATGGATCTATAGTAAATGTTTCATTCACTCCATAACTTAAACCCCAAACTTAATTTCCACTTAAAATATCTTGAGAATTGAGGCATATGGAAGAGAGGAACATAAATTATCTAATATATCCACTTTTCTAATTTTGCACTTAAGAATATGCCAAAACTAATAACCATAAAATAAAATATAAAATAACATGTACAGGTACAATTTGGAAAAAAAAAGTGATGACATAGGTTGTCTAAAAAGAACTTCAGTATTAGCAAATTAATGAAACAGGCCACTATTTATATTTCTCTATTGACAACTATAGTCATGTATTTGTTTAAAGTAAGATGTATTGTAGCCTATTCCTTAGAAATGGATTGGAATATGACAAGTATGTGTAAGGGTTTTAAGTCTTGCATTTCCCAGCGGGGACTCAAGCTCATGGAGTCATCTACGTGATGACATTTTTAACCAAGGCATAGTGTTTACTTGAAATAATGAACCATCGTCCCTTATAATACAACTACAAATAGAACCTTAGTTGATTACATAGTGTATACATTGCCCATCCCTTCTCGATATTAGCCCAGTGCTCAGCACTTTGTACATATGAATTTTGCTAAATAAGTTCTCTCATTCTTCCATGGCTGGCAGTCAATGTATGATGATGCTTTCCATAGTGAAATGGATATTTAAAAAGAATAATGCTTAGTAATCGGCAGCTTAGGCAGGCTAAGTTCTGGTTACATACAGTTTTGGCCATATTACGTTATTTAGTAGTCAGCTGAATAATCAGAGAAGAAAAAGTAGGATGCAGATTTCAAGATTTATCCTCTAATGTGATGAAAGATCCTTGGACCAATTAAAAGAAAAAACAACATTGTTATAAAGGACATTATTAGGATAATGGGGAAAATTTGGACATAGACTGTACATTGGATAATTGCATTAAATCAATATTAAATTTCCTAAGTGTGATATAGGAGACTGTTCTTGTTATTAGGAAGTACATGTTCAAAGTATGTAACTATAAAGTGTCACAGTTTCAGCAGCTAACCCTCAAATGGTTCAGCCGAAATAAAAAAATAAGTACACGTATACATACAGAAAGAAAAGATGATAAAGCAAATGTGTTAAAATGTTAACAACTGATTAGTCTAGTTAAAGGATATATAGGTGTCCATTGTTATTATTCTTGCAACTTTTCAGTAGGATTGGAGTTTTTCAACATACGACTTGGGGAAAAATGATTTATCCCCAAGGATATTAAGAAATATGCTTAGTATAATATGCAGTAAGTCAGCCAAAATGTTAGAAGCTTCTAAAGAAATACACTGATTAAGCTTGATTCTTCAATGGGCATTGGAGAAGTTCAGATATTTGCTGCTACCATCATGCCCACTAATCCACAGGTACAGGAGGTGAAGCGTCAGAGAATAAGTTAGAGGAAGTTTAATATGCCCAAGGGAACTGGATCCATGGTGGTGGGAGATGCTGCCTGAAGACCAGGAATGGTGACTGGCCAGCCAGCCTTGCTCATGACTTCACTCTGCCACCATCCACTGGTCTGAATCTCAGTCTGGGCCTCCAGGATCATGGGATCCAGTTATGTTCATCTTACATCATCAGTCATCTTCAGAGGAAGCCAAGGATATCTTTCTTGCAGTTTAAATACCCGGTCAAAGGGAGGGGCTTTGTAGTCATCTTGAGTCAAGAGAGAGTAGTTTTCTTTCTTTTTAAAAAATTGAGATATAATTGACATATAACATTGTATTAGTTTGGGGTATACAACATAATGACTTGATATTTGTATACTGCAAAATGATCACCACAATAAGTCAACATCTGCCACCATCCATAGTTACATTTTTTTCCTTGTGGTGAGGACTTTTAAGATCTACTGTCTTAACAACTTCAAATATACAATGCAGTACTATTAACTATAGTCACCATACTGTATGCTGTATCCCCAGGACTTATTTATTTTATAACTGGAAATTTGTACCTTTTGACCACCTTCACCCATTTCACACAAACCCTACCCCCTCCAATCTGTTCTATCTATGAGCTTGTTTTTTTGTTTTTGGTTTCTTTAGATTCCACGTATAAGTGAGATCGTGTGGTATTTGTCTTTCTTGGTTTGACTTATTTCACTTAGCAAAATGCCCTCAAGGTTCGAGAGAGAGTTGTCTTCTAATGAGGACTAATGTGTAGGTGGACTCTGGGGAAGCTCACTGAGATCCCCCAATAGCCAGTGAGCTCGAGCTTCCACACAGGGCCCGAAGGAAACAGCAGCAAATAAACACAGTACAAGTGGGAGACTTGATTTAGGCAGTAAGCGCCAAACAGTCTTCAAACACCAAGTTCAGCAGATTAAAGAACCCACACTCCTTACAACTCTTAAACTAGCAACCACCTCTCTGACTGCCCTGGTTTGGGTGAATCCTCTAGTGTGGCAAGAGGCTAAACCCAACCACATGAACTCTCTTACAGTCCAGGGTCCAGTATCTTTTGAAATAGGAGCCAATAAACAATTTTAAGAAAATCTAGTTGTCTCAAAATGGAGCTGCAAATGAAAAGAAAATATGGAGCATTGATATTAACCGTGCTTTTCATCAGTCATCAGCAATCATATGACTGAGGCTCTAGGTAGGTACCCTAAATTGATGCGTATCAGATGAGTCAGATTTTAGGCAGAGGTTACATAAAACACCAACCCTATAAGGAGACAAAGTGCTCTCTCGTGGCTCTGAAATTACTCTTCTACCAGGACTTCCAGGTTCACCAGGGAAGGCAGAAGACAGAAAAGAGGACATTGTGTCCTTCATCAGGAAAGCAAGTTCCCATGTAGGACTTCCCACGGTCCTGCTAATCCTTTGTATGAACAGAGCAGCAGAGCTTGCCTTAATATTCTCTCATGCATCCCCTCTCTCTCTCTGTATCTCCCTCTCTCTCTCTCTCTCTCTCTCTGTCTCTCTCTCTCTCTCCCTCTCTCCCTGTCTCTCAGGAAGCACAATGAACTCAAAAGTCTGGCTAACAAAGAGAATGTCTACTTGTTCCTTGTAACATGGAACAAAATGACATGGCAGGCTATCAAGTGTGGGAGGAAATCAAGTCCCCGGCAGCCTGTTGTCATATGAGATAACAACTCAAGACCAGAATCTGTCAAAGACAATATGGATGCAGTAAACAAGTGTAGGCTCAGATTCTCCCGGAATGTATTTCAACTTAAAAATGCAAGGAGGTCAAATTGGAAAATAATGAGTAATTATTTGTAGAAAACAGACTGCTACACTGATGACCTATATAAAAGAGTTACACATTCTTTTAAAAATATAAATAAATATGGTTTTACTCATGGAAATCATGAGTATCTTATACAAGATTTAACAGACTTTGGCTTTGCCCTTTTTCAGGGTTGAGCTCTTCACCTTACCCTTTAAGGTTGTGTGCCCTGTGCTTTTTATTCAATTGTAGGAATAGCCTTGGTCAGAAACACACGTTCACACATCACTCACTGCTCTTATATCTAAGTTCTCTTTTATTTCAGTCATGTGCCCTTGGATGTAGGGGGCACATCATGCCAGAAGAGTGGTGGGAGGTAGAGGGGAGGGGATGGTGGGAGCATCCCCAAATCATTGTGGAATGGGAACAGAACATGACAGGCAGGGCGAGGTGGACCTGGGATGCTTGTGTAGGAGAAGGAATGTCCAGACAAACTAGTTTGGAAAAACAACAACAAAATGAATGACAGCAGCCAATATGTATTAAATAAAAGCATATACTAGTTGTGTGTGTGTGTGTGTGTGTGTGTGTGTGCGCGTGGTGCAGGTGTATATTCTTTAATCTTCACAGCTCTTTACTCTAGTTATTATTATCCCTCACCTTTCTTTAACCAATGAGAAAATTAAGAATCAGAGAATTTAAAAGCTTGCCCAAGGTCACCCAGCCACATAGAAGCAGGACTGGCATTCAAATCTATATCCCTATGTCTCCAAATTTTATGTTCATTACATTTCTTCTCTCTGGGGAGGTTGGAGGTGAAAGAGGGATAAATTTGAGACCTCTAGTCCTTGGTGATGTTCACATGTTTCTGCCATTCTTCCCTCTGTCCAGGTATGTTGTAGGGCTGCATGTTTCCACCCCCTCTGAAATTAGGGTGGCCACATGACTTGTTTTGACCAATAAAATTTGGGGAAAAGTGACATGTGTCACTTCTGGGTAGAAAATGTAAGACTCCGTGTGAGATTTGCCATATCCCTTCCCTCTGCTGCAATAACTGTGTGAGTTTGAGCCAGCTTCTGTCAGTATTATGTTAAGTGCCCTCTATGCCTACTTTCTGGAGGGTTTTTATCATAAATGGGTGTTGAATTTTGTCAAAAGCTTTTTCTGCGTCTATTGAGATGATCATATGGTTTTTCTCCTTCAACTTGTTAATATGTTTCATCACATTGATTGATTTGCGTATATTGAAAAATCCTTGCATTCCTGGGATAAGCCCCACCTGATCATGGTGTATGATCCTTTTAATGTGCTGTTAGATTCTGTTTGCTAGTATTTTGTTGAGGATTTTTGCATCTATGTTTATCAGTGATATTGGCCTGTAGTTTTCTTTTTTGTGTGACATCTTTGTCTGGTTTTGGTATCAGGGTGATGGTGGCCTC
>NC_041226.1:13096337-13096865 GCF_002837175.3 Physeter macrocephalus | reverse complement strand
CTCCCGGGGAAGCTGTCCCTGGATCACGGGACCCTGGCAGTGGCGGGCTGCACAGACTCCCGGAGGGGACGTGTGGAGAGTGACCTGTGCTTGCCCACAGGCTTCTTGGTGGCTGCAGCAGCAGCCTTAGCGTCTCATGCCCGTCTCTGGGGTCCACGCTGATAGCGTGGCTCGCGCCCGTCTTGGAGCTCGTTTAGACGGTGCTCTGAATCCCCTCTCCTCGCCCACCCGAAACACTGGTCTCTTGCCTCTTAGGCAGTTACAGACTTTTCCCGGACTCCCGGCTAGCTGTGGTGCGCTAGCCCCCTTAAGGCTGTGTTCACACAGCCAACTCCAGTCCTCTTACTGGGATCTGACCTCCGAAGCCCGAGCCTCAGCTCCCAGCCCCCGCCCGCACCGGCGGGTGAGCAGACAAGCCTCTCGGGCTGGTGAGTGCTGGTTGGCACGGATCCTCTGTGTGGGAATCTCTCCGCTTTTCCTTCTGCACCCCTGTTGCTGTGCTCTCCTCCGTGGCTCCAAAGCTTCCCC
>NC_041226.1:13094056-13096246 GCF_002837175.3 Physeter macrocephalus | reverse complement strand
ATTGCTGGCTAGAGTAATCTTGGTTGTAGGTTTTTCCCTTTCATCACTTGAAATATGTCCTGCCACTCTCTTCTGGCTTGCAGAGTTTCTGCTGAAAGATCAGCTGTTAAGCTTATGGGGATGCCCTTGTATGTTATTTGTTGTTTTTCTCTTATATTAGGGAAGTTTTCAACTATAATCTCCTCAAATATTTTCTCAGTCCCTTTCTTTTTCTCTTCTTCTTCGGGGACCCCTATAATTTGAACGTTGGTGCTTTTAATGTTGTCCCAGAGGTCTCTGAGACTGTCGTCGATTCTTTTCATTCTTTTTTCTTAATTCTGCTGTGCGGTAGTTATTTCCACTCCGTTATCTTCCAGGTCACTTATTCGTTCTTCTGCCTCAGTTATTCTGCGTTTGATTCCTTCTAGCAAATTTTTAATTTCATTTATTGTGTTGTTCATCATTGTTTGTTTGCTCTTTAGTTCTTTTAGCTCCTTGTTAAACGTTTCTTGTATTTTCTCCATTCTATTTCCAAGATTTTAGATCATGTTTACTATCATTACTCTGAATTCTTTTTCAGGTAGACTGCCTATTTCCTCTTCATTTGTTTGGTGTGGTTGGTTTTTAACCTTGCTCCATCATCATCTGCTGTGTGTTCAGCCAGAGCACCAAGACCCTGTCAGCCACATGGCTCAGAAGAAAAGGGAGAAAAAAATAAAGAAAGAAAAAAATAAAATATAATAAAATAAAAGTTATTAAAGTAAATTTTTTTTAATTATTAAAAATAAAAAGTAATACAAAGAAGGAAAGAAAGAAGAGAGCAACCAAACCAAAAAACAAGTCCACCAATGATAACAAGCGCTAAACACTATACTAAAAAAAAAAAGGACAGACAGAACTCTAGGACAAATGTTAAAAGCAAAGCTATACAGACAAAATCACACAAAGAAGCATACACATATATACTCTCAAAAAGAGAAAAAGGAAAAATATATCTATATATAAAAAAAATGAAGAGAGCAACCAAATCAATAAACAAATCTACCAATGATAATAAACTCTAAATACTAAACTAAGATAAACATAAAACCAGAAACAAAGTAGGTGCAGAAAGCAAACCCCAAGTCTACAGTTGCTCCCAAAGTCCACCGCCTCAATTTTGGGAAGATTTGTTGTCTATTCAGGTGTTCCAGAGATGCAGGGTACATCAAGTTGATTGTGGAGATTTAATCCACTGGTGAATGTGGAGATCTAATCCACTGCTCCTGAGGCTGCTGGGAGAGATTTCCCTTTCTCTTCTTTGTTCACACAGATCCTGGGGTTCATCTTTGGATTTGGCCCCGCCGTTGCGTGTAGGTCGCCTGAGGGCATCTGTTCTGCGCCCAGACAGGATGGGGTTAAAGGAGCAGCTGGGGCTTCCCTGGTGGCGCAGTGGTTGAGAATCTGCCTGCCAATGCAGGGGACATGGGTTCGAGCCCTGGTCTGGGAAGATCCCACATGCCGCGGAGCAACTGGGCCCATGAGCCACAACTACTGAGCCTGCGCGTCTGGAGCCTGTGCTCCGCAACAAGAGAGGCCGCGACAGTGAGAGGCCCGTGCACTGCGATGAAGAGTGGCCCCCGCTTGCCACAACTAGAGAAAGCCCTCACACAGAAACGAAGACCCAACACAGCCAAAAATAAATAAATAATGAATTTAAATTTTAAAAAAAGGACACAGCAAAAGCAGTAGTAAGAGGGAAGTTTATAGTGATAAGAGCCTACATTAAAAACAAAGAAAGGGGCTTCCCTGGTGGCGCAGTGGTTGAGAGCCTGCCTGCCAATGCAGGGGATGCAGGTTCGTGCCCCGGTCCGGGAAGATTCCACATGCCGCGGGGCGGCTAGGCCTGTGAGCCATGGCCGCAGACCCTGCGCGTCTGGAGCCTGTGCTCCGCAACGGGAGAGGCCACAGCAGTGAGAGGCCTGCCGCGGGGAGGGAGGGGTACGTATGCGGGGTGAGCCTACGGCGGCAGAGGCCGGCGTGACGTTGCAGCAGCCTGAGGCGCGCCGTGCGTTCTCCCGGGGAAGCTGTCCCTGGATCACGGGACCCTGGCAGTGGCGGGCTGCACAGACTCCTGGAGGGGAAGTGTGGAGAGTGACCTGTGCTTGCCCACAGGCTTCTTGGTGGCTGCAGCAGCAGCCTTAGCGTCTCATGCCCGTCTCTGGGGTCCAC
>NC_041226.1:13034042-13093762 GCF_002837175.3 Physeter macrocephalus | reverse complement strand
CCCGAAGCCCGAGCCTCAGCTCCCAGCCCCCGCCCGCACCGGCGGGTGAGCAGACAAGCCTCTCGGGCTGGTGAGTGCTGGTTGGCACGGATCCTCTGTGTGGGAATCTCTCCGCTTTTCCTTCTGCACCCCTGTTGCTGTGCTCTCCTCCGTGGCTCCAAAGCTTCCCCTCCTCCGCCACCCGCAGTCTCCACCCGCGAAGGGGCTTCCTAGTGTGTGAAAGCCTTTCCTCTTTCACAGCTCCCTCCGTGAGGTGCAACTTTTTTTTTTTTTTGTCCAGTAGCAGGCCTCTCACTGCTGTGGCCCCTCCCGTTGCGGAGCACAGACTCCAGACGCACAGGCGCAGTGGCCATGGCTCACGGGCCTAGCCGCTCCGCGGCATGTGGGATCTTCCCGGACCGGGGCACGAACCCGCGTCCCCTGCATCGGCAGGGGGACTCTCAACCACTGCGCCACCAGGGAAGCCCCCGTCCCTTTCTTTTGTCTCTGTTTTTTCTTTTTTTCTTTTGTCCTACCCAGGTACGTGGGGAGTTTTTTGCCCTTTGGGAAGACTGAGGTCTTCTGCCAGCGTTCAGTAGGTGTACTGTAGTTGTTCCATATGTAGATGTATTTCTGATGTATTTGTGGGGAGGAAGGTGATCTCCACATCTTACTTCTCCTCCATCTTGAAGGTCTCTCCAAGGATTTATCTTTCTATCCATGATTCAGCACAGTTTCTGGTATAAAGATGCTCAATAAGTATTTGTTGGATGGTTGCAGGATTGAAAGGATAAAGGAATGAAGAAACTTGAAGCTTCTTGGAGAGGTAGTCCCTATTTGTTCTATTTTTGGTTGCACGATAATATTTATTGAATGAATGAATACATGATCTTGTATTAATTCATATTGATTAGTCAAAGGGTAATTATTCAATAGTAAAGAAAAATTATGAAGTCACTAAATTTATAAATATTTCAGTTATGGCAATAAAATTAATAGTTCCAGGCTCCAGAGGAAACTCTGACCATACTTTTATCAAACGATTGTGTCTCTCAACAATATTCAACAAAGATTTTATTGAGTCAAGTGTCCACCAGGATAATTGAGGAGAGGATGGAGGAATCCGCTGTTACTACCGAAATACATTATCATGAACATAGCTGAGTCCGCTGTTAATACCGAAATACATTATCATGAACATAGCTGAGTGGTTGGAACGAATGTATTCTGAAGAGCACAATAGAAATTGAAAGGGAGTTTACCACAGTGAGTCAGTGAAGATGTGACTGGATGTGGAAGTAAGATGCATTGTTTTTTATTTAAAGTGTTAAGTTAAATTCTATGATAATCCCATCCTTTGAAAATTACCAAGTCCCTTATAATCACAACCTTTGTCCCTGTGCTCGTCTGTGGAGATAAAAAGGGTCAAGGACAATACGCTGATCATTGTAGGGAAGGGTATTATAATTTACTGCATTCAGCAACATCATGTACCATGGTGCTGTTAATCCCTCTGTCTCAAGGATGAACACTCCCTCCCCTCAAATAACCCCCAATTTCAATAGAAAATCAGTACAGAAGGAGAAAATGTTTACATTTTTATAAATTTCTCAATTTAACTGCAAAGCCCCACATTAGAGATCAATGCCACTCAGAGTAGCCACTTGGCTCCCTCGGGATTATATGGGTTATGAGTCCTTGTGAGAAGAGGAACTTGCAAAGCACTGCTTCCTTCATCAAGAAGGTCTTATCACCAAAAAAGCCATCTAAACTAAAAAGTGTGCTTCAGGCCTTACTTGATTTATATCCTGACTCAAGTTCCATCTCTCATGGTGAATGAGTAATTAACAATTCAAGGGCTGGCACTGGTGCGTGAACTGTACTTTGAGTAGCACTTCATCTAGATCATAGCCGTGGTGATGTGAGCAGTGCTCAGTATTGTGCTCAGCCTGAGAGTGATCAGCATCAGCAGTGTTGTGCTAGGACACTGATCCAGACCTCAGCTTCTTAGAAAAATAACACAAGGAATGAAAACACATGGGCAGAATAGAAGCAAATATTTTCTCTTCTCATTCATTGTGGAACTAACTTAAAACACTTTTCATGTATCGAACTCATTCCGTCTCTCCTATGGTCACTCAATATTAACTTTCCTCTATGAAGAAACAAATCTAACAATACCAAAACGAAAACCAAACAAGAAACAACAACCACAACATTAAAGGAAAACGTTTTTCATAGAATCGAGGAGCTGGAAGTCCTTAAAAAATCAAGAAACTGAGGTCTCCAAAAGTTAAGTAAATTGTGAAGGTCATTATTTGTACTCCTTAAGACAAAGGATGGCAGAGGAGATAGCTGGAGACAGAAACTACAAACTGAGAGCCCAGGATTCCTTTTCCAACTCTAAATCCATCTATACTCATCTGAGCTGGGTGGCCAACAAGAGGAAATCAAATGAAAAACAAGTTACTCAGTTTCTTTTGTTATTGAAAGTTTAATTTATCATATCAATCCAAATATGAACCAAGCAGGATCGAATGGATAAATATAAGACCAAAATTGCTAGGGATGATAAAGTGATAAGAGGACAGAATGAAGGATCTTGGAAACTAATTCTGCTGAACCAGGCCAACTTTGTTGACAAGGAGTCCTTGAAGGTCTGAGAAGCATCAGTCAATATTCCACTGTCAATCTTAAAGGCATAGTTCCCATAATTTAGCCCTCGACTGTGAAAATCAAGGTCAACAAACTCACGAAGGACTTTCTCGTGAGTAATTGTTAGAATAATCAATTAGTTGCCAAGGCACGTGAAAAGCACAAAGGAGGGGATTGGTAAATATTTTATTTTTTGCCCTGGATTCCATTTATATGAGTGTGTTCAAGTTGAACACATAAATAATAAATTATGTATTTATGACTTGTGTGTTTTCTCTATGAATGTTAAACAGCAATAAAAATTGTTTGTTTTTTTTTTTTGCGGTACGCGGGCCTCTCACTGCTGTGGCCTCTCCCGTTGTGGAGCACAGGCTCCGCGTCCCCTGCATCGGCAGGCGGACTCTCAACCACTGCGCCACCAGGGAAGCCCTAAAAATTGTTTTTTAAGTGCAAAAAATAATGTTGGGCATATAGAAGACACTCTGGGTCACAGTGGGGAATATCTACTACTTGTTGGATGAATTACTGAGTGCTTCCTTTTTTACCCAAAAATATATGGCATGTAGGCTAATAATATAAATAATGAATTCTGATAATTTACCCTATGGGGAAAAAATCAGACAAATTTAAGATGCACATACACAGTTGTACGCTGTAGCTAAACATTGGAGCTACCAAGACGACCACGAGTCAAGGATTCGTTTAAATGAATGATGGAAGAGTCATACAAATGGAGGATTCTGGTGTAATCAAAAGGATTATATGTTCTAGCATGGAAAGATGTATGGCAGAGTAAAAAAGTAAGCTTCAGACTCGTGCATAGTATGATTCTGTTATTGTAAAAAAAAAAACTACTAGCACGGCCACTGCTACTACACATGCGTCCACAATTTTAGAGGCATGCAAAACCAAACCAAACCAGACTAAACTAAACTAAAGGAAATAAGAGGTTATTCACCAAGCTGCTAACATATGATTTGTTAGCGGGTGATATTATGGGTATGTTCATATTCTATTTTGTGTATGTCTGTATTTGAATGTTGGTACAAAGAATATGAATTGAATTTTAATCAGAAAAACAATATGGGTATTTTCATTAAGAAATAGAAATAAAATTTAATTATAGCTTATGCAGTGAAAACATAACAGATTTTTGAGCCCAGAACTCTTTCTCTTCCTCCTCTTCCTTCTTTTTTTGTAATGTATACACTTAACACAAGCCTTTGAAATGATTCATATGTACCTTTTATTTCAAAGTTTAAGACTCTCAGGCTGAGGCCAGTAAGTCAACCTGCCCAATAGGACTTGGCTGCACTTTCTGTTACAGTTGCATTTTACAGCATGTTCTGAATGTTCTATTTAAGAAATGAGAAGATAAATCCCTCTGCTATAATCCTGGTCATAGGAAAATTGAAAGTGAGTAAGAACCAAACCAGCTTAATTGGCAACAGTTGATAGATAGCCAGACACTGTTGATCAGTACTAGACTACCGTGACAAATGAATCAGGAAGGCTGCTGTCTTGGCTACCCCTGGGGAGGGAATCTATATGTTAAATGTTCCCTGAATGAATTACTTTAGTATTTTAACTATGGTTAAGTCATCTTCCTGTCTTTCTGAGTCTGAAACAGGTTCTTACAGCCACCTATGCTTTTGTTTCCCATCAAAAATTTTATTCAGGGCTGTTACCTTCTTAAGTCATGCTTTTTAACAACTGTTATAGGCTAACAATTTCCAGACCTGTTCACTGTTGCCTGTAACAACATCAGCATCAACATTCAAGCCCATAATACAAATCATAAGTCTGGACCGACTGATCTCCCATCTTAATACAACTTAATAAATAATAATTTAAAAGTTAAGAACTCAGGAAATATTAATGACAGTCTATCCTGTTCCTGATATGAATTCAGAGGATTGAAATATTGACACTGTTCTGGCTGGATTGTGCCATGTCGTGTTTAGAGATACTGTTAAATTGTATATGGCTACTTGACTACTCAGAATCTCCATTTTTTTGTGGTTGTTGTTGCCAAAACTTAGTGTAGACTAAATAATAACTATTTCCTGGTAATGCAAGTGCGAGCATGGATTCTATTCGTAAGGAACTCTTGAAGAAGGCGTTCTGTGTCACGCGACTGAGCATCTCAGAGCGCTCTCTCCCACAGAGACATCTGCCACAAATCAGAATCAGAGGTGACAAGGCCCTAGAATGTGGCTCGGTAGCCTGCTACCCTGGACCTGCAAAGACCAGTGGATGCACAGATGGACTTTCCAGTTCTGCATCAAAGGCTAGTCCGCATGTGGGTATCATGGACTACTGAATCTAAGCCTCTGGCTTGATTTCTGTAGGTACATCTGTTAGCTAAAAGGAATCCTGCCAACTCAGGCACTTAATTTGAGCTTCCTCTCTGTTGGGTTCCCTAATTCCATTAACTAACTTGAAGGCTTTATTGTTTTTTTAGTTGTCATTATGAACAATAATGAAATAGTCTATAAAAGTTAAGTCTGTGATGCTTTGTATTAATGTAGTAATGTAATTTTACAGTATGTTCCGTATATATCTATTTGAAGAAAATTCTTCTGCCACACTACTTTTTGGCTTCTAGTTTCATTTAACAAATGTTTACTGAATGGTTCATGGGTGCCAGGAGCCAGGCAAGTGGGACCTACGCCAGTGCCTGATGTCAAAGGCTTTTCATAATTTTCCACGTTCTTAAATTACCATTTAAAAAACCCAAATGAGCAAAACATAAAACTTCAGCCATAATTTTACTTTTTGCTTTTCCCTAATAACTAAGTTAATCTTAAAAAAATATTTAAATATAAAACAGTTAAATATAAATTCTACAAACTATACAAGCACAGGGAGAAGAGTAAGCCCAGAGAAGAAATATTATCAAATGGGCTGAGGCTTGATCTAGAGTAGAGACCAAATCAGAGAATTTTGCCTGTGATGGCTTAATCTTTCATTCTTAGAAAAAATGTATGACTCCAAGTTTACTTAATGATTAGTGTGATTAATCATTCTCACCAATCAGCTCTGTCATCCTTCATCTGCCCTCATTAAAAAATAAAAATAAAAAAGAAACTAAGGAAGCCTGCAAATAAACCTTCTGATAGATTTGAAGCCACACACCAGCATACCGTTTTTTATCTCTACATCACAGACATCCAGTAAAATCTGTTGAACTGAACTAACCAACAGCAGGGAGAACAGAATGGATCTTACCTTACGTGAGGCTTCTTTAATGAGAACCGTAAATGTGTGTGTGGTGAGCTCTTCAAGCACTTTGCCTTATGTAGAGGAATCAAAAATAGTAAAAAAAAAATAATAATAATAAGCCAAATAAATAATAAACTTCAAACACAAACACAAAAATGGAATACCCCACCCATTTTCTGGAACTCACTATTCCCAGAATACTTCTGAGGTTGGCAAATGGTTCCCCATCCCCACAATGCCCAGCATTTGAAGGTGACTGGGACGTGCTCTGTGGGGTGGTGTCAATGCGAGACAGTCTCACTAACACACGCTTCGAGAGCCCATTCACGTTACCTATGAGCTACGTACGTGCTGATTATAAAGGGTGTAAGTGGCAGGGGGTGAGAGTGGGGCAAAATGCCTTTATACTTAGCAAAATAAAGCAGTTTAGTCACAAAATATATTTAAGCATGTCTAGGAGCTAGATCACGAATAAGCTAAAACACAGGCTAAATACTGCTTTTTTTTTCTTTTTTTTTAAGGATGCATTGGGCTGCAAGACTGCATTATGAAGTAAACCTTTGAAGAAGAGTATTGCTTATCTTGACTCTTCTCCCGTTGATAGGCAATTGTCTGACAATGAATCTGAAAAATCTAAAGTGAAAAGCACCTGAGAGGAAAGATCTTGGGGAATGGTCCCTCGGGTCGGCCTGGGACTGCCCAGGACGTGATCGCTGCCTATTTCCCGCCCTTTGCACCTGGAGTCTGGACTGAACCAAATGCAATGGCTTTGAGACGTCATGCAGCCATCGGATCCCATTATCCCCCGCAAAGAACCACCCAAGTGCTTAATACTTCAGCAGAGAATTTTCCGAAGGAAATTTAACGGGCAGAGGAAACGAAGGACAATAGGAAACGGACCCTGTCTCTGGAGTCTGACACCAAACCCGGGACCAACGGGGCCCCAGGCGTCTGGCGGTGGCGGTGGAAAGCGAGCAGGTGCAGCCCGCTAACCTGGTCTGGTACTCAACAGATGTTTCTGTGAATGAAGGGGTCCTTCTACTCCCCGCAGGACGGCACATCACACACCTCCCTCCTCAATTAGAACTCAAACAATTTGCCCATGATGCATGCACCTCGGCAGGGAAACGCAGGATTCCAGCGTCTCATCAGGGAAAAGGGAAAGGTAGCCGGTGCGTTTTCCTACAACCAAGAGCTCGGGAAACCACGGCTGGGGAACGCCAGGATGTTCTGCGCCAGGTAGAACTTAACCGGATTTGGAGCCGCCGCCGGAGACAGGTGAAAAGACTCACGCGAGCAAGGTAAGGTACAAAGCGGCTGTCAGTGTGTGCGCAGCGAGTCCCCAGGAAGGGACGGATGACCCCAGAAATCCAGGTAGGCGCCAAACACAAGCGTGACCGCACACACCACAAAGGCAGGAATAATCAGAATGCACCTAGAGACACGCTCCGCAAAGTGCAGAACTGTCTGCACTTGCACAGGGAAATCAATCAACCCTTGCAGCGGCAGACGCGAGGGCAGACCTCCCCGGCTCCCTGCGTCCGGGACAGAAGCGGGTCATCCCGGGACCAAGGACATTGCGTCCTACTGTAGCCCCATGAAGTCACCCCGAGAACAGGGAGAGCCGGGCAGCGGAGGCTGCTAGCCGGCAGTAAGGACGTAGCTGGCACGAAGGGGAAGATTAGGGGGTGTCCAGAGCAAGGAGCCAAACCGCTGAGAGCCGGGGAGAGTTTGCTAGGCGGCTCAGGAGGGAGCGGAGCCTCCGCGACCCGAGGCCGCCCCAGGGGAGGAGACAGGGCGCCCGTGGCAGAGGGCGAGCCCCCTTCCGGGGCGTCCCCGGCGCCCACTCCCCTGCGACTGCTCACGGGCGGCGTCGGGAGCCCCTCACTGACCTGCCGATAGGGACGCGCTGATCTGCTCCGCCGGCTCCCGCGCTCGGGGTGGGACCGGGCTGCGCCGACCTCCTCGCGGGCGCCCGGGTCCCGCCGATCCGCGCCCGCGAAGCCGTCCGCGGGAATGTGGGGCTCACTGGGGCGGCGGGCGCAGCCAAAGTCTTCCTTCCGCCCCCAGCCGCACAGCCAATGACGGCGAGCGGGACCCACTCCCCGCCGCCCCCCAGCCGCCGCTCGGGCGGGCGCTTGGGGCTAGGACTGGAGCCCCGCTCGGGCGAGGGAGGAGCTTGCGCCGGCGTTGGAAAATCCTGGAGGAGGAGGAGGCGTTTGTGCAGGGAGCCCCATCTGGGGAAGGCAGGTGTGATACCCTCAACTTTTGTGCGCGCGTGTGTATTGAGGGAGGGGACGCAGTTTCCTTGGGGACTCAAGGACCTCTCTCTGCAGGCAAAAGCATCTACTTCCTGCCAAGTTTCTTCTCGTCTTATCTTTTATGAGTCCGCGCAGCACCCCGTCCAAACCACGAGTCCAGGTGCATCACAGCAAGCCCAGCTCTGAGCTGTCTGGGACCCTCGCCGGGTCCTGTGGGCCTCGCCTCAGACGTCTCTCCTTCGGCGTTTCTCTTCTTTCCCCTCTGAATCCTCTGCCTGATCATCAGATGAGCTGAGTAGGATTGCAGTTTCTCTCACTGCCAGGGAGACAGGCAATCATAAAACTCCCTGTTGGGTCACTGGCTTAGAGAGAATCATACATCTTAAAAGAACTCTGGAAAGGGAGCCTTTAACTGATATGACTAACTCCAGTTACTAGTCAGCCCTGTGACCTTCACCCAGCGATTCTGAAAAACAGGAATCCAGCGATTCTGGATTCCTGTTTTTCAACCGGCAAGTGAGAGGCGTGGATTATTTGATATCTGAGGTCTCTTCCACTTTGACAGTCAACAATCCAGGTGGCTCTATGGCCTGTGAAGGGCTGAGCCCTGGGAGGTGTTGGTGTGGCCACCTTCTCCTCCAGTCCCTGCCTGCCTGTCCTGCTGCATTCACCCTGACATCATCCCCCTGTGGCCAGGAAAGCAAATCATACAAATCAATATTAAAAAATGCTGCTCAAGTCTCAGTGACCATATAAATTTGCACAAATACTGCCACCTACCAGTGCCCAGCTCCTGGGATCATGGTAGCTGTGCCCATGTTCGGTGGTTCTCCAGGTAGAGATGGATGGGGGTGGCGGGCTTAACTCTGACGCCCCTTTGGTAAGTGAGCAAAGGCTCTATCTCTCCCCTTTCCTTCTCCAGGAGAATTGTCTGTGTGTCAACCTTTTCTGTATAGGATCTAAAATGCAGGATGCTGAAATGAGCTGCATTGTCCAAAGGGCAGATTCTGAGACCTGCTTCTCTCCCAACACACTTGCATTTGTACCCTAAACTTTACCCGTTCACATGCCACTTGCATGAATTTTATTACATCCATCTACCACCTGCTCTATTAGGTACTTAGATTTTTACTTAGACTCATCATAAGCAGTGATATCCATGAAATCATTGCTTTGCTATATACCAATTGCATTTCAATACAAAGTAAGTAATAAATAAATAATCTCTAAGGGTTTTCTTCGTATGTCTTGAACTTGGTTTCTTAGGGCTGCTGTAACAAATTGCCACAAGCTATTTCAAAATTGATAGGCAAAGCTTCCCGTGTCTTTATTTTATTTAATTTCATGTACAGATGATCTAAAAAATTTTAATTGTCAAATTTGCTTCCATAGAAAGTCTTCAAAAGTAGGTCAGGCACCACTCAAGGTCCTGGGAGTTTGGAGGCACAGTTTAGAGACATAGTTCCAAGCTTCTAGCAAGCATGATCATCCCATCTTTCCCCCAACCCTTTTCTGTCTTATTCAGAGAGAGATGGATTGGTGAAAAAAAAAAAAAGTGTGGAATTTGGAATCAGATGGAGAGTCATTAAATTCTGATGCTGTCATTTATTATCTCTGTGACTTAAGCCAATCACTTAACCTCTCTAAGCCTCATTTTCCTTATCTATAAAATGGAAATAATAGTGTCCACATTATTAGGTTATTGTGAGAGTTAAACACACACACACACACACACACACACCATTCCTAGCAATTGTCTTGCACATAATAAGTGCTTAAAAATATTAGCTCCATATTTTCTTCCTTGCTGCCATCAAAGCAGCATTCAGAATTACTTTGTCTGTTCTCTAATTTCCTTCCAGGTTATCAGGAAACTTACATTCTGTTTCTAATACTCCCTGGACTCTCTTCTCCCTTTCCTTGATTCCTTCATCTTTGCCCACCCCCCCTTTTTAAAAAAATTTATTTATTTATTTATTTATTTATATTTTTGGCTGCGTTGGGTCTTCATTGCTGCATGCAGGCTTTCTCTAGTTGCGGCGAGTGGGCTTCTCATTGCGGTGGCTTCTCTTGTTGCGGAACGTGGGCTCTAGGCGTGCGGGCTTCAGTAGTTGTGGCTTGCGGGCTCTAGAGCGCAGGCTCAGTAGTTGTGGCGCACAGGCTTAGTTGCTCTACGGCATGTGGGATCTTCCCGGACCGGGAATCGAACCCGTGTCCCTTGCATTGGCAGGCAGATTCTTAACCACTGTGCCACCAGGGAAGCCCCTCTGCCCCCCTTTTAATGATTCCTTCCCAGACCCCGTCCTCTCTCTCATGCCTCCATGTCTCTTCTTTCAAGCAGTTCCCACTTTCCATCTGCCACAATTTCAGAGATCTGTGCCCTGTGAAGGAACTGATAACTTGGAGGAGAGCGTGGGTCATAAAAATTCTTACTTTTTTTGCCTTTTCATGATGTTTCAATAGTCCTTCTTGTTTATTTGCTTGTTTAAATCATGGTCTTCCCAAAAGCATGGAGAAATTTGTGTTATCTAATGCTATGGAAAAATTCCTGGACCACAGTCTTATTAAATTTGTCAGACATTTTTGGAGCATCTGCTATATGCCAAGCAGTGCCCCAGGCACTAGGGAGATAAAAATAAAGAAGACAGAGTCTCTGCCCTAAAATGCTTACAGACCAACCAGGCACACAGACCTATAAACACCTACTTTGAATATAAGTGTGCCTTGTGAGGCTTCAAACAGTGCACGTGAAAGAATCCCCTGTGCTTTTTTGGTCATGAGATTGTCTTGCACTGGCCAGTCAAAAGGCCCTCCTTGCCCACAGCCCCCTGCTGAGTGAAGAGTGCTGTTCTGCTCCCCTGAGCAGAGCTCACTTACTCTGCTTCGTGTGATGGGTGTGCACATTTTTTTCTTAGGTGCCCATCATCTAGCCACTGTTTGAGACTTGGTGAGAGGCAGAGCCCATCTCCCACTGATGAAGCCTGAAAGGCCGTATACTCTTTCCTGCTCTCCCATCACCACCCAACCCCCATGCAGCTGGGGTGAGAGTATGTGACCTAGACTTGGCCAATCAAATATACCTTCCTTAGACCTGGAATTGCGACTTGGTCACACAAGGGAACTGAGATGAGGAGGGCTCTTTCTGGCAGTGATTGCAACAATGTCCAGTTTCCAGGGCCAGCAAGGGCAGGGGGACAAGCAGTGAGATCTGGTTTCCAGTGCCCAGGTGTCAGTTACAAGTTACAGCTCCTCCTCTTCAGTGATGGCAGTAGTGTCTGCTCTCAGCTAATTTGGAGGTATGATTTGGCTGTGATTCTGGCTTCTCAGCCTCCCTTTGTTTCTGTTCGTTTTCGGAGCCTCTCTCTGAAAATCCAATATCCTTTCAATAAATTTTTTTTCCCTTAAACCAGCCAAACTGATTCGTAGCAAATAAGAGTGCTTTGGCTGAGGCCTGGTACAAAGGCTCTGCCTCAACAAGCACAATGCTAATAAACTGATCCGGGTAACTTCTCCTTCTAGGACATTCAAACTGGAAATATGTGAGTGGGTCAGTTAGAATCCAGAACAGAAGCTAAAAGCACACGCCCAAGGGCTATGTGTAGGCTGAAATTGTGAGTAAGCAGGAGTTATGAATAAGCAAAAGTTGTGATCTAGCAGATGTCAAAGCACATGCAGAGGAGAGGAAGAGGTGGTTGGCTGACAGCTGCAAGGAAGCAGAAGCCAGAGGCATTAAGTCCCCATGATGGTGAGGGAATGGATGAACCTCTGCTCTCCAAGCTCTAGATTTTCCTTGAATTTGAAATATTTTCCATTTTCCAAACTACATTTCCATTTCTATGAAACTAATTAGCCATAGCTATTCTTGGGTTCCCTTGAAATTCCAGGTTCTCATTTCAATGTATATCCTTACAATAACTTGCCTATTATTTGAGGTGACCAGGATAAGACTATTCCATATGACCAAAGGGTCCCAAAGATTACAGTGATGCTATGACCAGGACACAGGAAACGGCTGTCAAATAGTGTATCTCAGAAGTCACTGACCTGCCTCTCCAAAGATGTCCTTTCTTTTCCTATCTTCCTTGAAGTGTCCCAGCAGCAGAACCCTTCCTCTGCTCTGGAAAATAATGGTTTATAAGACGTCCCTGTTTAAAATGTACTCTATTACCTGGAGGGAAAGAAGAGCCAGAGGTGTTTTTCTCTGCATTAGCCATTAGCACCTGAGCAGATTAAATGAGTTCGTTCTTAAATTTGAACTCTTAGAGGTCTGATACTTAGGAGATGAGCTGGTTATAGGGCAGAAAAATCAGACACAAGGGAGGGGAGGGTGGGGAGTAGATAATAGAAAATGGCGGTGAGAGGTCCCAGGGACATCTAAGGGACTGTCTAATGGAACATTCCCACGAGGGAACGTCCTGGTGGGCAGCCAGTGTGAAGAGCGCGGGGAGCGGTGCGGCCAAAATGGCAGCAAACATTCTCACTTCACAATCTGCCTTCTGCGGCCCCGGAGTATGACCTTGCGTAATTTCTGTTACCCTTCAGCTCTTACAGGAGGTGGGGCTGGGCTAAAGTGGAGAGTAAGGTGGTCGTCTTGTCTGCCCGCTTTGAGGTTCTGCTCAGAAATTACATTAGTCGTGCCTTGGGGTTACTTGCATTCATTGCCGCAGGCTTCACTTTATCTCCTGCGACAAACAGTGCCCTCTCATGGCTTGTGCAAAAAGAAATATCTATGTGTCTCACCTAGTCAGTAAATGGTACACATTCTAGAAAAAAAAAAGTGATTCTGTTAATAAGGCTTGACACAGGAAGGAACGAATTTACGCATGCTGCTGTGTTTGAAGGGAGAGAAGATGCACTGAAGCTGCTTTAATGAAAGCAGAGGTCTGAAGTTATCCCTACAGAGCTTTATTTATTTTCTCAAAGTCTAAAATGTACCTCAGGGTTTGGTGTTTTTCTTTTTCTGAGACTAGTGGGTAGAACTCTTCTCGGAGTAGCCGTGAGTCACATCAGGGTGCAGGTAGGGGAAAAATATTAAAGCTAGGGACCCATCTTTTCTTTCTTAGATGCTGGGGGCTGCGTTTGCCCATCAGCTATGTTTGTGTGGCCAAGTGACTTACTGTGGGTTATAAATCAGTGATGAGCAATGTGAAAAGCAGATGGGGAGTTGAATGCATCCTCCACATCTCTGTCGTGTGACTGGCTGAAGTCCATGTGCAATTTTGAAAAGGATGTTTGAAAAGGATATTCATCATTTTAAATTGCTCCGTGGGAGCTTTGCAGTTCATAATGTGCCTCTTAGGTACTTCTCAGAGATGGGTTTGCCTTGACGTGGTTTGTAATTTCATAACAGCTAAAGGGCAACTTGGGCTGTTAGGATAGAAAAGCTAATTTTGAAAGAATTAGCAAGAAATAGGGTTGGGAGGGAGGGTGAAGGGAGGGAGCTAAAGGGGTTTGAAATATTTGGGCTGAATTCTATCCCATAGTGTCTGTCACTGGGAATTCCCAGTGTCTGACAATAGCTTTGCTACCCATGCCTCAGTCCAACCCTCAAATACTGTTGGGAAAATCTACTTAGGCATGAGCCTTCAGGTGATGAAAATATACTTGCTCTTGTGGAAAAACAGTTAAAAACCCAGAAGTATAATAGTTTAACAATGCTAGAGTTGATCATCTGCAAGAAAATAGAAAATTGTTACTGAAATGGTTCTGAGCCAAACACATCTGCTCTATCCTTTGCCTTATTTTGTGGCTTTACTCGGAGGAATCCTCATCAGCAGTGGTGTGAGTGATGTGAGCAGTGGCTGTGAGTGGTGTTGACTGTCAAGTGGAGAGTTGGTGTATGGGCACCACCTCCCCAGACATCCAGGTGAAAACAAATCAGCAATCAGCAGCCTGGGAAAATATGCATCTTGAGCAAATGTGCTGTAAAGTCAAAAAGAGAAGAAAACAGAATTGGATCTGATTCTTTCAGCACAATAAATATGAGCAGAGTATTATGTGTGCAGAATAGGAAAGCATGAGATTTCCACAAACCCTACAGGGGAAGGGGAGTGAAGAGCAGCAGACCCAATGGGCTACTATTGCAGAGTGGGCTATAATTTTCATATGTTAAAAATGTCTTTTAGAAAACCCCCAGAAGGTATTGCTATACAAAGTACATGTTACAAAAATTGGGAAGAGTTGCTCCAAAACTATAAATGTAGTAATTGTATTTTCACTTCTTGCATTGATAGTCAAGGCAGATAGGTAGAGAAAGCTTTCCCTGAATAGTGCCTTGCTGTCTAAATTTCATAAATACGTTCCATTAGTCAACACATCTTTTTTGAGAGCCTCCCGTGTGCCAGGATCTTGTCCACAGTCGTGAACAAGATAGACTTGAGCTGGAGTAGATGGTCATCATGGAGATGTCTGAGAAAACAGACCTTCCTGGACATGCTGTTGTCCTGGTGCTTCCCCTTGTGTCCCCCCCCATAACAGTGTGCAAACACTCCCATCTTGCCTTTCTCGTTTTCTCTCCTTTTTTTTCTTAAAACAAATTTTATTTCCCATTCTCTTGCTGTCTTTCTCTTCGTTTTCCTTATCCTACTTCACCATGAACTTCCACTTAACCAATTCTCCAAACCAGTGGCCCTACAGCTTTTCACAATTGATCATCCACTCTTTTTTTTTTTTTCCACAGAATGTGATTTATTTTTCCTCTATGTATATACCATATTTGGGGGAAGGAAGAGGAGAAGGGAACCCATATTTTCCTAAAAATAGGCAGTATACATTTCTTAAATTTCTTAATGTCCTCTTAGAGCCACATGATTTTTGAATTCTGGTACTTGAGTAAGTATGAACTAAATCTAATGACATCCTGTTTTTTAATTTATTACTCTTCCTTTTTCTGTTCTTTTCTTTCCTTTTCAGTTATTGTGACTACCTCTTGTGATTGTTCATCTTTCACTCTTGTCCTCACTTCTCTCCTTACCCCTCTGAGATTTCACGGATCCTCACTTCAGTGAGCTTCCAACTCGGTTCCCATAAGGTACAGGAAGGCTTTCCAAGAGAGAACTTGTGCAAATGATAGTTTTAAGGAAAACTTCAACTTCATATTGATTATTTTTCTTAAATTGATCCCCCTGAGAACTCACAGGCATTTCTAATACCCCTACTCCTACTACACATGAGAAAGGCATATACCTCACTGATCCCAAATCTTACTGTGGAAAATAATAATATAATCGATGGCCTATATTTAATATAATTTAATCTAGAAACAGGTAAATTCACCTATGGATGAAATAATTAGTTAGAAAAAAGTGTCCTCCTTTATTAAGAGAAGAACTTTCAATAAAATATTAGTTTTTATGTTTAATAGTTATTTATAAAATTTTAAAATAAATTTATGTTTTGGTAAAAAGCTTTAATATATGAAAATTTTTGTCAACTGTACATTAATAATAATTATAATAGTAATTGATCTAGAAGAAAATTTTTAACACTTAGAGCCTTATGCTCATAGAACATGTAAACTTACATTAAAACTTCAGTTTATAGACAGTTGACCCTTGAACAATGGGAGGGTTAGGGGCACCCTCCCTTTGCACAGTCAAACATTTGAGTTTAACTTATAGCTGGCCCTCCTTATCCACTGTTTCTGCACATCTGTGGTTCCACATCCTGGGATTCTACCAACCCCAGAACCTGTAGTACTGTCATATTTACTATTGAAAAAATCTGTGTATAAGTGGACCTGAGCAGTTCAATCCCATGTTGTTCAAGGGGTCAACTCTATATATTTGTTGCAGAGAAATGAAGGTGATAAATACAAAACTTGTGAGTACAAAAATACAATATAAAATTTAGTTGCCAGGGAGGATATGTGGACTGGAAGTACAGGTTCAAATAGAAAGGAAGATGTAAACTGTCAATTTAAAAAGCACTTTTATGTATTTTAAATGGATGATGGTGGGAAACAAATTTATATGGTATTAAAAATTCCTTGGGCTTCCCTGGTGGCGCAGTGGTTGGGAGTCCGCCTGCCGATGCAGGGGACGCGGGTTCGTGCCCCGGTCCGGGAGGATCCCGCATGCCGCGGAGCGGCTGGGCACGTGAGCCATGGCCGCTGGGCCTGCGCGTCTGGAGCCTGCTGCGGCGGGAGAGGCCGCAGCAGTGAGAGACCCGCGTACCGCAAAAAAAAAAAAAAAATTCCTTGATTACTGCTATAGACTGAATGTTTGTGTACCCTCAAAATTTACAAATTGAAAACTAACCCTCAATGTAATGGCATTTGGAATATTAACCAACCACCCTCTGGCATTGATCAGTTACTCATCTGTGGTGTTGGTTAGACAAGGATAAGAGGGAGAGAAGAGAAAGTTTCTGATCCCTAGAAAAAGCCATACCTTGAAATTTCATTGGGAAAAAATGAGTACAAACTGCACAAACAGAGCAAATCAAAGCACATCAGTGTAAGCAAACTTATTCTGTAAATGGCCAAATAGTACCTATTTTAAGCTTTTCAGGTTGTATGCTGTAGAGTTTTTGTGACAACTTCACCTCTGCTATTGTAAGCAGCCATAGACCATATGTAAACAGATAGGCCTGGCTGTGTTCCAATAAATCTTTATTTATAAAAGCAGACAGTGGGCTGGATTTAGCCAAATCCTGGTATAATATATGATCCACGATCCACAAGAAGACTGATGCTCTATTGGGCAGTAGCTGAATCTCGAAGTTACCCAAAGGCAATATTTGCCTCACATTGTCAAGATGCAGACGTTTGGCTTGATCCTTTGACCTGTCACTGAAGGCTAAAGTTCTCAAATCATTTGGTGTCCTCACAGCATGGCAGCTGGCCTCCCCCAGGTTTTCTGAGAGAGAGCAAGGAGAAAACCACAATGCCTTTATGAACTATTGTAAGTCACACATTGTCACTTTTGTTACATTCTGTTTGCTAGAAATGAGTCATTAAGTCTGACCCTCAGAAAAGAAGAAATACAGAAGGCCAAAAAGCACATGAAAAGATACTCAACATCGCTAATTATTAGAGAAATGCAAATCAAAACTACAATGAGGTATCACCTCACATCAGTCAGAATGGCCATCATCAAAAAGTCTACAAATAATAAATGCTGGGGACAGTGAGGAGAAAAAGGAACCCTCTTGCACTGTTGGTGGGAATGTAAATTGGTACAGCCACTATGGAGAACACTATGGAGGTTCCTTAAAAAACTGAAAATTAGGGCTTCCCTGGTGGCACAGTGGTTGGGGGTCCGCCTGCTGATGCAGAGGACGCGGGTTTGTGCCCCAGTCCGGGAGGATCCCACATGCCGCGGAGCAGCTGGGCCCGTGAGCCATGGCCGCTGAGCCTGCGCATCTGGAGCCTGTGCTCCGCAACGGGAGAGTCCACAACAGTGAGAGGCCCGCATACCGCAAAAAAAACAAAAACAAAACAAAAAAAAACCTGAAAATTGAGCCACCATATGACCTAGCAGTCCCACTCCTGGGCATATATATGGAGAAAACCATAATTCAAAAAGTTACCTGGTGGTCCAGTGGTAAAGAATACGCCTTCCAATGCAAGGGACGAAGGTTCGATCCCTGGTCGGGGAACTAAGTTCCCACATGCCGTGGGGCAACTGAGCCCATGCGCCGCAACTACTGAGCCTGTGTGCTCTGGAGCCCGTGTGCCACAACTAAAGAGCCCATGCGCCACAACTAGAGAGAAGCCCACGCGCTGCAACGAAAGATCCTGCATGCCGCAACTAAGACCCAACTCAGCCAAATAAGAAAAGAAAGATGCATGTACCGCCCCCCACCACTGCAGTGTTCATTGCAGCACTACTTAGAGTAGCCAAGACATGGAAGCAACCTAAATGTTCATTGACAGAGGAATGGATAAAGAAAATGTGGTATATATATACAATGGAATATTACTTAGCCATAAAAAAGAATGAAGTGATGCCATTTGCAGCAACATGGATGTACCTAGAGATTATCATACTAAGTGAAGTAAGCCAGACAGAGACATATTATCATATGATATCACTTATATGTAGAATCTAAAAAAAGTGATACAAATGAACTTACATACAAAACAGAAATAGACCTACAGTCATAGAAAACAAATTTATGGTTATCAAAGGAGAAAGGGTGGGGGAGGGATAAATTAGGAGTTTGGGATTAACATATACACACTACTATATATGAAATAGCCAACAAGGACCTACTGCATAGCACAGATAACTATATTCAATATTTTGTAATAACCTATAAGGGAAAAGAATCTGAAAAAGAATAGATATATATACACGTATAACCGAATCACTCTGTTGTACACCTGACACTAACACAACATTGCAAATCAACTGTATTTCAATAAAAAAGGTCTGACCCTCAGAATTCACCTGTTGAGGGGAGGATTGTCAGAGAATCTGTGGACATATTTTAAAGCTACGACCAAGTTGTTGTGATGTCTTGTTTTGGTTGATATGTTTTAAGAAATCCCACATATATACTTGGAAAATGGAGTATTTTAATAACCTTCTCAGATAGTTTGTGGCTGTTCTTAGATGTGACACCAAATGCTGGTTTCTGAAAAGTGAGTTGCATTATGGAATCTGAAACCATATCCATGAACTTTTCAAATTCTGTTACATTAAAATTTATTGGTTTATTTTGTACTTTAAATCAATATTTTACCCATATATTTTGTAATATGATGCATTTTGTAACATGATGCATTGGTCATTTGGAATATTGATTCACTGAATTACGCAGCTCTTTCAAATGTTGGCATATTTCATTATACAGTGTAAAATGTTATATTTGTTAATGTTACTAATCATCAGAAAAGTCTTTGAGCATTGGAAAGCTGCAAAGCTTACACTGGCAGATACAGTTTTTCTAAAATTCTAATTTTCACTGCAAAGCTTGAATTTTATCCTGGGCAACAAAACTGTCAATTGTTTTCCTTGAAGTGATAGTCTGATTGGTTCATTGTTGAGAAAATGTCTGCCAAATACCCAAGTCTAAATAAACATGATTCTTTACCAATTCAAGTAAA
The DNA here is from genome assembly GCF_002837175.3 of Physeter macrocephalus. Lineage (NCBI taxonomy): Eukaryota > Metazoa > Chordata > Mammalia > Artiodactyla > Physeteridae > Physeter > Physeter macrocephalus. The sequence continues at coordinate 13,074,589 of NC_041226.1, read as the reverse complement.
AAATGGTATTCTGTGAAAAAAGTGGCTAGTTTAGCTCACAACTCAAACAACCATCTAAGTGCTTCTTTTTGAGACAACCATCATACTTCGATTCGGTATGTAGTAGAGGTACTTTTTACATACTTCCCATTTCATCAAACAGAGTATAAAAAATGATGTACATCCAAGGGCCTACATTTAATAAAGTTAATAATTTATATTACTTAATAACAGTCATTGTAAGGTGAAACTCTTCTCTGGCTTTTTTTTTTTTTCTCCTACCAGTAAGTGGCAGTGAAGTACAATGTACATTATAGTAGCACACTGATTTCACATTAAACTAGTACATGAAACTGGTACAGTTTGGGGCCACTGCCTTGATTTGTGTTCAGCCACCAACAGTTTTACCCATCATTGCTTCTGTACCATTGATGCAAAACAACGCAATGAAAAAAGGCAAATAATGTCTTAGTATTATTATGAAAATAGTTTTGAATTTTCAAATACTCTGCAAGTGGCTGCAGGGACCCTCAGAGGTCCATGGCCCATACTTGGAGTACTGCTCTCCTAAGGTGTTGGCTAATAGCCAGTTTCTCCTGAGAAAGTCAAGGAGTCTTCTCACAAGCTTTAACCTTGATCTTTTATCTCCCTGTCTCCACTCCTTACCACCCCTTCCCACCCCCCATGTCCCACCACCAATGCCTTTACCCATTGGGCTGAGCAGTTATACTTCTTATCTTAGGAGAGACTGTCTTCTGACTTTTTAAGTTTTGTGGAGAATATTAGAAAAAGATTTATTTTAAATATTGAAAGTTTATTTCATTCAGATGATAGAAGTTACCTTAAAATAATTTGTTTTTAAAAACAACCTACTCCATCTTGACTACAGTGGAGGACTGCCATATCCTTGTTATTAATGTGGGTGAATTTTCTAGGGTATAGGACATGTTACTAAGTCATGAAATTAAAAGTGAGAGAAATAAGTTTTCCTAATTGGGTGCCAACCATTTATGTGCTCTTAGCCCATCTCTTGCAGGATAATTGACAAGTATCAGTGAATCAGAAGTGGATTCATATACAAATCGTGATGCCTTAGCTCAGCAGAATAGAGTCAGCAGAATACATGGTGTTCAGAGGGCCCTGTGAGTCTTTGATACCTTTTTTTTTTTTTTCCTCGTACTGGCTTGAATCTCTGTGCCACGTTATTTGTCATGGTATGCACTGAGTGCTGAATCTTCTGTGTCTGTGAACTCAGTTTTTGCTGAGAGATTTCAGGTATAAAAGGAAAATCAAAATGGAGTTGGTGTTGACAAGAGACATATCTAAAATAGAGCTGGGAAGGCACTGAAGACATGTGACTCAAGCACCTCTCGGCCTGGAGAAATCTGAACTTAGACCACTTCTTATCTTAACATAGGCACCTAGAACATCTGCCCAATGTTCCAGAAACTCAAGATGCTTATCCTACCCTTACTCTAAAATAATTTGTGACAGCCTATCCCTTAAGGTCAAATGTTTCCTTTATTGTATTAAAGTCAGTCATAGTTCTTGAACAACCTTGTGGTGGCTTTTGCCTTTATAAGCCCTCAACTCTTTCTAATCTCCAGGAACATTTTAAACGGTTTTATCGGAGTCTGTGTCTCCTGAATTGCAATTCCTAAGACCTCAAATGAAGCTCTTTGTTCTTTGCAGCCTCAATAGTGATTATTGTTTGACACAGGATAGATTATGCCTTTTCCCTTGACTTTTACTCGATGTGTCAGAACCTCATGCAGACCCTGTAGGAGTTTCCTACCTGGTAATAAGATCAGAATTAACATCTGCTTGGTCATTTTTGTTGCACTGATCCACCTATTGTTATGCGTCCGTGGTGCTATATCTAAACTAGGGCTCTCATTTGCCCCCGAGGCCTAGTGTTCGTGTCCTTAACTCCGCATATCCAAATGATGATTTATGCAGACCGTTTGGCTATATTCACACAAATTACATTGGGGGCCTTGGTGAAGCTAATAAAACTTAGAAAATGTCAACTAAACAGATTTTTTGCAACAAATTTCCTTTGCAATGAAATCCTTCTTGCTGTTGGACAGGGACAGATCTAGGTTTTATAGGGCCTGAAACACATGATTTTAGGGTGCCTCTAAGAAAAAAAAATACAAAGTTATAAAAGGGATCTTCGTTAAAATGAGGGAATAAATCACAACAAATTATGGAAGGCTTGAAGATTCAGAGATCTCTTTAGGCAACTTACCAGAAATGAATACATAGGAATGCTTTCTGATTAGAACCTTGCTTGCTGGTCCCTCCTAGGACACTAGGACATTCATAGCTCATGACATTCATAGCTCTGTGCAAGGGAGAGACCCTGAAGGGTCAGCTTCATTAACTTCACTGTGGATCCATGTTGGCATTGAGAGAACTATCTATTCCAGACACTGCCACCTTTCAAATCCTGCTGTCAAGCATGGCTGTTTTTCAAGTGACCCTAAATCAGGCAAAGTAGAATCCTGAAATATGTTGAAGTGACAAAGACACTTAGGTTCTTGCTTTTCATTAAGCATTTAAAATGTCATTTTAAAATGACATTTAAAAGCCCTACTTATTCTAAAATTATATTATATTTAACATTATTAGACAAGAAGACCTCCCAGAGTGAGCCAAATACCATCTTTGTCTATAGGAAACTTGTAGCTGTTACTGAAAGGAGATGCTACAGATTTCACAGACTCAATTCATGACTCCCATTAATTTTTTAAAGAGGTCTGCCCCTTAGGAAGGCAATTTGAGAGGCAACAGTTTAATGAGCTCCACTGGAGATCAGGTAATTCATTATCCTAAATATCATGTTTATTATATTAATAGATTTACATGCTAATAAAAGGACAAGTCCCTGTGCTTATGTTTTATAGTGAAAGTTAAACCCTTGGAAGGATGAGATTAGAGTGATGTTAGTTAAAACAGCAGTAGAGATCTGTAAGAGTGATCTTTTAAAGCATGCAGCAAGGTGGTCTCTTATAAGGGATTTTCTCTTTTCATCTGCCAAGGTTATTTAGTGGTATCCTGTCTTCTCCAGCATATCACTTACTTCAGTAAATGTGTAAGTACAAATAAGAAAATTGAAAAAAAAAAAGTCTACAGAAAAATTTGTGAAAAAATTATATTTTATAAATACTATAGGTAATAGAGTCATAAAGAGTGAATACATCTATAATCCATCATCTTTTGTAACATCAGAGCAATATATGTGGCTTTTAGCGTATGATTCTCATTACTTGGATAGAACTAGAACATTCTAATCATATGATTATTGAATCAACCATTCAGTTTGTTTATTTATGTGCCACAGAAAAATCATGACAAATATCTCATCAATTAATTCATCAGCTAGACTTTGCAGTGGTTTGAATCAATGTTAGAGATAGCTGAAACCTCTACGTCCATCTCTTAATGAAGTATATTTGAGATCTATAATACATATTTTTAATTCAGTGTAGATAATGACAGAATCATAAGGCTCAGACTTGAAAAAGGATTGTAATACATCCATGCATCCTTCTGCCTTCAGACCTTAAATGTTCCAGATAGGTAATATATCTGTTTTTAAGGAAGTTTACAGTATATTTTGTATACTACTTAATGATAATATTCACCATTAGAAAAATACATTTTATATTTAACATAAATTATTGATACAATGCCATAGATTAATTAAATTCTACAAGTGTTGAGTATCTATTCTAAGGTCAATCCTAACCATGATAGAAGTTCCGTGGAGGGTTACATGACAGAAGGATTACAAGTTGAAGGACTGGGATAGATTTCTCCAAAGGAGAAACACCCTAGTGAAACATTTAGTCATAATGACAATGTGTGTGTCAATCTTTGTGGTCCCAACCGTAAGCACTAAAGGAGGAAACCTGAGAAGATAAAGTTCAATATTAACGGACTCATCTGGGGAAGGTTTAGAAAGACCTAGGTCTTGTCTAATGACATAGAAGGGCAGTTATATTTGGGTAGGTGGAGGGTAAAGGAAAGCCACATTTAAAATGGAAAGAACAGCATGGGCAACACTGTGGAGAAAACTTTTATTATCTATCTCATTAGGAGAGATAAGTTTTTTGTTTTTTTTTTTGTACTGAGAAATTATTCAGGCATCCCTTCGGTCTCTTCCTTTCAAGTTAAATAATCCCAGATCCTCTGACCTTTCATTCTACACCCTATTTTCCAGCCCTCAGCCTTTTCTGAGGCTCTCCAAGCTCTCTGTGTCTCTCATGAGCCATATGGCCTAGTGGATGGAGCCTCAATTAGGGGTTTGGGGTTTTGACTTATACTTGTCATTCTTCCTACTGTGTAGTCTTGACCAGGTCCTTACTGGACCTCAATTTCCCTCTGTAATTTAAGGCACCAGACTATGGTCTCTTGACTTCCTTCTCTCTCAAAATTCTGAGCCTTAAATTGTGAAGCCTAGCATTTTATATGAAGTTCTAGCCATGTGGAATAAGATTAAAGGGTTAATTTCCAATCTCTTTCGTCCATATTTCTCTTTGGACATTCCAATATCATAATTATCTTTAAAAACCCTGAGTCCAGGGCTTCCCTGGTGGCGTACGAACACGGGTTCGTGCCCCGGTCCGGGAAGATCCCACATGCCGCGAAGTGGCTAGGCCCATGAGCCATGGCCGGTGAGCCTGCGCGTCCGGAGCCTGTGCTCCGCGATGGGAGAGGCCACAACAGTGAGAGGCCCGCGTACCGAAAAAAAAAAAAAAACAACAGCCCTGAGTCCAGAAAAAAGTCTAGTACCTACATAGAAACTGAGTTTTCTTGTCCTAGACTTTAGCAACAAAAACGTCATCTGTATAAAATGACCCTAAGTACCAACCCACCCTAAATATGGAGTAAATGTATTTTCCTTTTAGGGATAAGGACAATTTCTTTTTAAAGAAGGATTTAGGCTGCTGACCTATAAAGTACTTTGAATATTATGTTGTGGAGGATTGCATTGGAACAGTACTGAATGCAGATTGTTCTCTGACCACATTCTTCCTTACTGAATCATTTTTCAAGATGTTGTCTCTGTCTTTTACTTCTTTTTTCCCCATTATGCAGCAGTTAGGAAAATGAAATTATGTCTTTTGCTACAAAGCACAAGCCAGTTATGTGTATGCTCCATCAGAATAAATTTCATCCATCGTCCTTAACCTTGGATAACACAGAGTATTGTAACCTATTAAAGTAAGTATTTGATTAACAGGTAGGGTGTTTGGAAGTAGGGAAGTTCCAAAAACTGAGGCAAGAAATATTGCTTGAAATGAAATAGATGTACTGTAAAGAAAAACCATGAGTCATAGTCACAAAGATATTCCCCACCATGGTTAATGACCCGAGCATGGGTGCTGGAGTCAGATGGCTGGGCTTGAATCCCATTTCTACCACTTACTGGCTGCATTGCCTTGGTCAGTTAATTAACCTCCTCGAGTTATAGTTTTCTCCTCTGTAAAATAATAGTGCCTGCATCACAGGTTGTTCTGAAGGTTGAAGATGGTAATGCAAATAAAGTGCTCAGCACAGTATCTGACAAAGTCAGAGGTCAATAAATGTTAGCTGTTGTTATTGTTATTACCTGAGCTTGTAGCTGTTAGTATTGTGTCTGACAGTGAATAATAAAGACCCACAGGATAGAAGCTGGTTTCTGTTTCACATAGGGATCCGGGAACAGAAAGCCCAGAACTACTCCTTGAGGTCCTCAGGGACCCTGGCTCCTTCCAGTTCATTATCCCACCATCCCTAAGATGTGACCTTTGTTCCCATGATCCAAGATGGTGCTAAGAGCTTCAGCCATGTTCTCAGCAGCAGGATCGAGGAAGGGATAAAGAAAAATGGGAAAAATGTTTTTTAAAAAAAAAAGAAAAAGAAAAAAGGGAAATGTGGCATGTCCTACTAGCTGTGTTTTAAGGAAGAATCTCAGGAGATGCCTGAGTGTTGTTGCTTTTTTTTTTTTTTTTTTTTTTTTTTTTTTTTTTTTTTTTTTTTTGTGAGTGTTTTTTGCCCATAATATGTGAAGGACTGACTTTCATGACCATCCAACCCCATTTCAAACTTTTAATTTTTAAAGTATCACAAGTGGGCTTCCCTGGTGGCGCAGTGGTTGAGAGTCCGCCTGCCGATGCAGGGGACGCGGGTTCGTGCCCCGGTCCGGGAAGATCCCACGTGCCGCGGAGCGGCTGGGCCCGTGAGCCATGGCCGCTGAGCCTGCGCGTCCGGAGCCTGTGCTCCGCAACAGAAGAGGCCACAGCAGTGAGAGGCCCGCGTACCGCAAAAAAAAAAAATTAATAAAATAAATAAATAAATAATCACAAGAGTTATAGCCTACAGTCTCCTAGGGCTCACTATGACCATGGAATCTTTTTCTGTTATATGTCAACAATATTGATTAACTAAAACATAAAACAGTATGACTAAATTGAATATCATTTAGGGTTTTGTATCAGGCTGCCTTTGAAATGTTATTAGCTCAGTGTTTTGAATGTACCTGAATTGTTCAGATTTTAAACTCTGAAATCTAAAATATGATTTTCCTTCCCCTTTGGGAGTCAGTGGCAAGTTAAGCCCGGAAGGCGAGGTTTACATTGTAAGCTGATTGTATAACAAATGCTCCGTCAAGAGTGCTCTGGGGCAGAAGTGGCCAGAAAGGTTGTATGACAGAACAACAAGGTGATGTGGTAGGAAGATTAGCTTTGCCCTAGGATTCACATGAATAATAGATGCAATGCAGAATAAAAAAATGATTTAAAAAATTTAAAAACCCACTGAAATGACAGCACCTCAAGGCCACACACCATCCTGGGTATGTACAAGTGGGACGGATCACTGTCACAGCGATGTCTGAAATGTGGTTTCTGTGCTCCCTCCTCCGTTAAATGACTATTACTTGGCTATTAATGAGTAATGACTATTACTCATTATCATGAGCAGTAGGTTCACTTTATATAAGGCAGTAGAGTGTAGTATCTCTTGGTCTACGGCATGTTATATTTTGTAACTGATCAAAATGGTACATCCAGGGACATCTTATTCAATATTTCTAATGACAATAACACCTCTACTGATTCAGATTTCTAAATCCTAGTGCTGCTGCCTTCGCATAGCAATCAGTAGATCACAGTCTTGTAGAGATGATACAGAAGTAGGTGTATTTGGAAGTTAAATACAAATTCGTTAACAGCATAATTGGACTAATTTCGAGAAGCAAATATATATTAGTTCTAAATATAAGCCCTAGTAATGACTAGGATTCAAGAACACAAAATAATTATCCTAAGAAGGATAAAGTCATTTTCTTGAGTTGAGATATTTCTTTTAACTCAGTTCTCCCATCTGCTGTAAGAAATGGGTTGATGGTGGTTGACAGGATAATGGCTTTCAGATGACAGGCTCACTACCCCTTTGGCTCATTAAATAGAGAAGCAAAAGAGTAAATGAACATTGCTTTTTCTTATCTAATGTTTAATGAGTATTAATGGGCTTCTTTTGAGTGGCTAATGTAATAAACTATAAAATATACAAATGATATCTGTTACCTATTAAATATTACCTATTAAATATCTTCCCACTTCCTGCTTGCTGCCAGAAACCAGATTTTATTAAGGGTGGAAACATTGACCTATATACATGCTTATAAAGCCTCTTTTGCAGTTAGAAGTGTATTGCAGTTGTGGCCAGTGAAACAAAGGTGGAATTTGTCTGGGCTTTCTAGGAAAGCATTTGCTTTTCCGATAAAAATGGACAGAGGCAACTGGCATTGCTCTTTTCCTTTCTGCCTTCCTCTTTCCTTGAAGGCATGATGTCTAGAGCTGTAGCAGCTTTCTTACAACCTTGAGGTGAAATGCACAAAGTAAAAGCCCCCAAAATGGCTGACTCTGGCTCTGATGTCTCTGAGTGCTGACAATGCTAGCAGCCTACTGCCTCCAAACTTCTTTTGGGTGAATCCCACTTATTTAAGTCACTGGATGTTTTGCTATTTACAGTCAAGTGAATACCTAATTAAAACCCAGGCCCATATAGAACTTGTTGCCAATTGGCATTGCCATAAGAATAATGTAGAGTAGGATATTTCAGTGACTCATAAATGAGTTAAAAGGAAGACGCAAACCTTATTTTAAAAACTGGGCTGATAGGATATATTAAAAATTATGGGGGTTATATTTACGCTGGTTACTCTCCATTTACCACCCCTTCGGTCCACTCTGTGCCCTTCTCAACCCTCCTCTGTGCCCTAGGAGGCTGACCCTATGAACTGCAACTCCTGACTCTGGCTTCTGTTTGGGTTCGACCAGTGGTCAGCACCAGTAGGAGACTGGAGGTTGGGAGGTGTAACAGGTAATATCTCAACTCAGGAACTGGATTTTCCTTTTTAGAGTAACTGAATTCAGTAATTCAGTTCCTGAATCCAATGACTAGGACTTAGTACTGATGTTTAATATGAATATATTTGCTTCTCAAGGTTAACCCAATTATGCTGTTACCTTGCATTTGTATTTAGTTCCCCAAATACCTGATTCTGCCTCAACTCTGTAAGCCTGTGATCTGCTGATTGTCATGCAAAGGCAGCAGCACTAGGATTTAGTGATCTGAATCAGCAGCGATTTTATAATCGAACAAAAATATTGAGTGAGATGTGAATAAGGTAAGTGGTGGGAGAGAGAGTTTGCGCTGTGCTTTCCCTGTTCCATCCCTGCTTTGGGCAGAGTTTTCTGGCAAAATCTGGATTTCTCAACTCCGTGGGTTCCTGAAATGTCTTATCGTCCCTGTCACTCTGGGTCCAAGCGTGGTAACCACTTATTCTGGCTAATTTCTAGGGGCATCAACATCTTCTGTCAGTTCCTTACCTTGACCCACATTTTAATGAAATTTCCTTGAACCACCTGATTTAGATTCTGTTTCCTGTCAGGACTCTGTCTGATACAATATTCTTATACCCACATTTCTAAAACTGATGTTAATTTATTTGATGAAAACCATCAAGTGTCTCTTAAAAAATTGTCTGGATTTGGCATGTAACTCAACTGAAATTGTATTGATTTGTGTGGCTAAGTGAGCAGTGTGATCCGTTGTTCCAAATTAACTCATTAAGGGCAAAGGGGTTTTAATATTTGCTAATATATTTATATTCCATTCTCTTTTTATGGCAATGATGAACAGTCTAAGAAGTTCCAAACTTTATTTCAACTGCAGAGATATGTTGCCTGGAGTTGGGTATTCTGATCTAACACAATATTTACAAAGTAATTTTATAATAATTTCTAAGTTAATCCTAACAACCTTCCTATGAACAGGGTCGATGTTATTATCAATCCTTATTTTAGAAGTCTGGTTTCTGAGCAAGGAAGAAGAATGTTCCCCAGCTTATACCACTTGCCAGTTAAGGTCTGGAGCACGGGGTTCCTTGTTCTTGTTCTTGAGGTACTGCTTCAGCTTCCCTTCAAAAATTAATTCACTGTCTAATTTACTGTCATGCATGGCAGAGCATGTTGCATGTCTTGCCTTCCTGACAGCAACCCATCATATTTAGTGTGTGTTTGTTGTTTGTTTGATTGTTTCTGATTGCTCTGACAATGCCAAGAAATAATGGGTAGTCTTATGATCTTTTTTTTCTTCTCAGTTCTCTTATTTTCTTTCTTCATATGCACTACTCCACCGAACCCACTGCTACAGAGACAGAAGAATAGAGATTCTGAGGTAGGAGTGGAATTTTCTAAAACTTCTGTGAGTTTTACTTGTCCTCCCTAAGAGAGGAGTAAGTGTCTGAAGGATGATGACTCGAAGGCCAAATAGTGCCCTCCTGCCTTAGTCTCTCAACCTGATCTTTTTAATAAGGCCTCTAGAATTGTTTCAAAAAGCAACAAACCCGTTTAGCCCACATGCACACACTGGTATGTTTAACTATTTTTTCTAAACATGGGAAGGCTGAGTTCACTTGCCACATGTGGGATACTTGCCACGAAAGAAAGAAAAGGTTCACTGGGAGACTCTGCTGTGATTTGTACAAGTCATGTTCATTGCATGAAGTGATCAAGATAATAAGCTTTCTTTGTGGTCCTCCCCTAACCACTACCAGTTTTTATCAAAAACGGGACTCACAATCTTCTCCCCAAAACGTTCTTCCTGGGTTTCTTATACCCATCATTTATTCCATTGCCCATACATCGGGAGTCATTTTTTCTTCATGTATGTCTTGTACAGCCAACAGGGGGAGAGGATTCATTCTCCTTTTCCTTTCCTAAACTGCCTGAACTCAGTGAAATCATGGATTCTAAAGACTAGCAGAGAGCTATCTGGGGGTAACAAAATCACAGTTTCTTAAGAGAGTCACAGGTTTGGATGTGTATGAATCATGCATTATCTTTCTGTGACTCCTGTTCCTTCACCTACTCACTAAAGGTCAGTGTTCCCCAGGGATGCATCTTTGGGCTTCTGCTTTTCTTACTATGTCTTCTCTGGGTGACTTCTCTCAAGTGGATACATTCTGTTGCCACCTGTGCAGTGATCAGTTTAGCACATTCCTCCGCTGAGCTACAAACCCAGGTGCCTAACTATTGGGTATGTCCACTTGGATGTCCTACAAGCAACTCAAAAGCAACATGTTTGAGTTGTGTTCCCTTCCAATCTGGTCCTCCTCCTGTATCCCTGTCTTGATGACTGGCTCCTCTGCCCTCTGGTCCACCTAAGTCAGAGGTCACCCGGGAATAGACGCAGTCCCTTCCCTCTCATTTTCAGCCCTCCATCCTTTCTCTTTCTAACTGCAATCCATTTTCTCCTTTCCTTCACGACTGCCCCTGCTTTATTCTGCTTCGTGCAGGGTTACCGCAAGAGTCTCCTAATTAGTTCCCTCACTGTTCCTCCCTCCTCAGGACCCATTTCAGTTCATCTTTTACACTGCTGCTATTCAACTCATGTAGTTCCCTGCTTAGAACGCATTATCGAATACAGAGCAAACACCTTATCTTGACCCACAGGGTCCTAATGATCTGGCCACTCTACAGTTGTAACTCCTGGCATTCCTCCATACGTGAGTGCCCTTGCCCTGATGTTTCTCTTTTTTTGTGATTTTACACCTGACGTTTCTTTCCTTCAAATTGCCTTCCCCATCTTTAAATCTAGCAAACTCCTACTTAGACTTTTAAGAGCACTCTCATTCTATTTATTCTTTGTTTCCTTCTGTTCTTATTTCATTGGTGCAGTCTCATGTCTCTGAGATGTTAAATTATCTTCTCCTTGCATTGTTTCTATTTCTTCTGAGTATCTTCTTTCCCCTATTTATTTACTTGAATCCTCAAACATCCAGCAATCCTTGTCTGTCTGGTCCTAATTAAGAATGAGGCCAACCAGTTGTTGATTGGAAGTTCTGTGTGAAAATAACTTCCCTGTTTGTTCACTGCTGGGCTTCACTCTAGGGTGATCTGGCTGCCCTGTTTCATTAGGGGCCCCCAGTCCTTCTCCCTCGGGCTGGTCAGATTCTGTCTCGGGCTGACCAGAACTGTCTTCCATTCTCCTGCGTAGGGGGCCTGGGCCTGGCTCCCAGTGGTCTAGAAGGCTTGTGGATGATGTGGGCTAGGCAGGGGTCTTATAAGTCCCTAAACTTTTGCCTAATTCTTGTTTTTATGACAGTGATCTCACCCGCCGTCAGCTGTGCTCTGTGTGTGTTTCCTGTCCAGAATACCTCTGGTTCACCCTCTCCCGAGAGTAAACCTCTGGTCTTTGGCAGAGGTGCTTCTTACATATAATACTATTTTAACCAATCTTGCTGTCTTCAGCCTCACTTTTGCCCTTCCTTTTGGAGGCAGCTGGTACTGCCAGTTCCTGACTTGCTCTGAGCTTCTGTGGGAAAATCACTTTGCTTCTCGGTTTCCACTTCTGCTAGTGTGGATTCCAGCGATCTCTGGACTAAAATGTCACCTGCTTCTCCTCTGTTTTTTTGTGGCCATGTGTTCATGACTGTTCCTCAGTTCCAGTCCTCTTTCTTGCTATGGTTTACGTCTTCAGCTGTCATTTAGTGGGAATTAAAGAGAGAACAGATGTAAATGCCTGTGTTAAATCCCACTTTAGCCAGGATAGCCCTCAGTGTTTTATTCCCCAGCACTGGCCTTCAGTAGAAACTCAGTAAAAGTTTATTGGATGAATAAGTGAAATCTGCTTATAGAGAGGAAGCCTCAGGTTACGTACACATTCCCTGCTTAGCTGTGCATTCTGGTACCCAGAGAAACTGCCAGAGGTAAAAACGAAATTATGTCTCTCAAGCACATACTGTACTCCTGGAATTTTGACGACAAATCTTTGTGTCTCAGGCCTATCCTGAAAAGTCTGGCGATGCTCCAAAAGTGGGCAGCACTGGATGTTTAGAAAGTCCATTCTCTTTACATGAGTGACTCAGTCTTGGAACTGGAATTTACATGTGTCCTGATGCTTATAGCCCTCAGCTCTTGAGACTAGGTCAGTCTGTGAAACACCAGGATAGATGGTGTGAATTTTACTCTACAATTTTGAGTGTAAACATTTAACATTCTTTTAAAACCCTTAAGTCAAAATTAATCTTCAGGGCTTCCCTGGTGGCGCAGTGGTTGACGGTCCGCCTGCCGATGCGGGGGGCGCGGGTTCGTGCCGTGGAGCGGCTGGTCCCGTGAGCCTTGGCCACTGGGCCTGCGCGTCCGGACCCTGTGTTCCGCGGCGGAAGAGGCTGCAGCAGCGAGAGGTCCGCGTATCGCAAAAAAAAAAAAAAAAAAATTAATCTTCAAGCCCCCATCCTACCGGGTCACCATCAAATTCCATCTCAGGCATAATGGAGACCCCTTCCTTTATGTCTAGGTGGACAGAGGGGTTTCAGCGTCTGGGAAAGAGCCCCCCTCACTCCTCACTGGACTGTGTCCAAGCCCACGGGGTCCTGGAGGGTGGAAGCCCTGCTGCTCTGGGTCAAGGTCAAGCATGGGTCTTTAGTGACACCTTCATGGCCTCAGCAGCCAGCGTACCATGCACAGCATTCCTGATCCACCCCTTTAGAAGTTCTGCCACCTGGTAGCATCTCGACAAGGGAGTGGAGGGATGTGCCCCCCCCCATTCCCTTTCCCAGTACAGAAGGAGCTCATGGAATCCCCTTCAAGTCTCCCTGCTTCCAGTGGTGCCGCCCTCCATCCTCTCCTCCTCCAGGAGTATCCTGCATAACCTTTCATAGATTTTAAAACACAGTGCTGCTCTTTCTTCAGAGGATGTGGAAGAATGAGAGGGTAAAACTAGTCAGTTTTTTTTTCCTTCATTGACAGACTTGGGAAAACCAGTATTCTCAGGGATAATCAAAAACAACTGATGATGAGTCTTATTTTTTTAGATTCCACATGTAAGTGATAAAGTATTTGTCTTTGTCTTTCTTTGTCTGACTTACTTTACTAAACATAATATTCTCTAGGTCCATCCATGTTGCTGCAAATGGCAATATTTAAGGGGAAAGGGATGGGGGAAGGACAGATTAGATTAACAGATACAAACTGCTATACATAAACTAGACAAGCAACAAGGATTCACTGTATGGCACAGGGAATTATATATAATGTCTGTAATAACCTATAATGGATTATAATCAGAAAAAATAACTGAATCACTATGCTGTATACCTAAACTAATACAATGTTGTAAATCAACTATACTTAAAAAAAAACCCCAAAAAACAGACAAACAAAAAAACCTGACAGATGATTAGAACAAAGACTTTGAGCCCAATCAAGGGTGTATGTCTATTGGAAACCTTCCCAGATGCGTTGAAGTCCACTTACTTTTCTTCTTAAGGTGTAATTGATCAGTGTCCCTCCTCCCGTGCTAGGAGACACATTTACAGAAAGATTTCTGTAATTTTGCTTTTGTTCTTTCTATATTAAATTCTAGCCAGATGCTGGGGAATAAAACAATGACATAAAGAAGTTGGATTTAACACAGGCATTTATCTGGTGAGGGCTGAAAATAATATAATTACCACTCAGTTCTGTTTTATTCTTTAAGGGGTGAATATTTCTAATGTTTCTTTCTTGATTAAATTCCTTTCTTGTGTCTTTTTTGTAATTGTTGTGAGAGGGATGAAGAAAAGAAAATAGTACTTTTGAGCAGTGGCTCTGGACCTTGGCTGTACATTGGAATCACCAAGGGAGTTTACAAAATACTAATGCCTGGGGAACTAAACCCCAGGAACTCAGATTTAATTGGCCTGGGATGCAGCCTGGATGTGGGATTGTTAAGCACTCCTCACCTGATTCAAACGTGCAGGAAAGCTTGAGAACCAAACTTTAAACTATACTTAAACTGTAAAAATAGATGACTTGTAAAACAGATAGCTAGTGGGAAGCAGCTGCATAGCACGGGGAGATCAGCTCAGTGCTTTGTTTCCACCTAGAGGGGTGGGATAGGGAGGGTGGGAGGGAGACGCAAGAGGGAGGGGTTATGGGGATATATGTATACATAGAGATGATTCACTTTGTTAAACAGTAGAAACTAACACACCACTGTAAAGCAATTATCCTCCAATAAAGATGTTAAAAAAAAATAGATGACATTCTACCTTAAGTAAACCAGCAATTAACTAAGTTAGTAGCAGAAATTTAGGTGATGAGCATTTAATCCCAATAAAAATTCTGGGCACAGAAGTGCATTTTACAGTTTGCTTTGGTTTGTTTTGTGTATGGATGCAGCCAGCACAATCTGGCATGCCACAGAGGCGTTGTATGGGAAGCATTTGGAAGCAGTTAGGAAGTCATTTTCCTGTTATGCTCTAACCCCAGAATTTTCTTCACCATTGCCAGTTTCCCAGACAATGTTTGGCTTCCCCAACTGTTGATTTCCCCAGGGTTTGCATTCAGCTCTCACAGATCATAGACTTCCTGGAGCAGGCTGATGGAGGTGGAGATTTTCTCAGAAGGAAACAAAAGCCAAAGGATGTTCCTGGTAGAGAGGGACCAGACTTCAATACATCTCCTTAAAGTGCTGACTGAACATCTTCAGTGGTCTCTCTCTGCTTTCTCAAATTTCGCCCAGAGCTCTAACACTACTTTTGGCTTGCTATATTTTTGTTCACTGATTTTGTCCACAGTGTTCCAAGGATGCATTCAGATTTCTCTGCATCTGATTCACAACTGTAGACACCCAATCCTAAATTAATTTTAGTGAACTTGTGCTCTATTTATTAATGATGATTTTGACCACGCAGTCATGGCTAGAAGAAAGCTTTCATTTGAAAAATAATAATGTGACTAATAATGGATGTAGATGTGGAGTTTACTAACACTCAAAACTGTAAAAAGGAGAAAATAGAAAGACCACGGATTGTGATTTGTAGAACTGGATTTATCAGAGGAGATTGGTAGGAAGCATCGGCCGTCTTGACAGTAAATCAGAAGCCCGACTGCTGCTTCTACTCTGCGATGACGGGTGGCCTTGGGTAACTCAGTGACAGCACTGTGCCCCTGGTTCTTCATACAAAAATAGAGTTCATGGTATCTGCCCTGTCTACCTTCCAGGGTTGTTGTAAAGAGTTTATTTACGTAACTCTTTTCACCACATCACATTACTAGACTGCAGGGCTGATTTAATTTTGTTTTGATACTTTAACATATATAGTGGTGTTCAAATTTTAATCTGCATCAGAATCACCAGGAGGGCTTGTTATGACAGTTTGCTGGGCCCCATCTTCAGAGTTTCTGATTCATTAGATGTGGGCAGGCTCCCAAATTTGTATTTCTAACAAGTTCCCGGGTGATGCTTGCCGATGCTGCTGGACCACACCTGGAGAACCGTGACTCGAAAGCTTGTTCCCTCATGTACAAGGCACAGCAAACCCTAGTGTTGTGGCCTGAATTGTGTCTCCCCCTCCAAATCCATACGTTGAAGCTCTAACCCCATTGTGACAGTATTCGGAGATGTGCCTTTAGGAAGGCAATTAAGGTTAAATGAGGCCCTAGTGGATTGGGGGCCTCATCCAATAGGAATTGTGTCCTTATAAGAAGAGCAAGAAATACCTCAGCTTAAATGAGACCATGCAACCCCCAAAGCTTTTCCCTTCTCCCGTCACAATTTATTCATTATCTGTACACACCTGAAAACCATTAGGTGACAGAACTAAAGTGCATGGTCTGATTTAAGCTGAAGTGTTAGTAGCTGATAATATATTATCCTACCGGGACTTCCAGATTAATCAACACTTTGTTGCTCGCTTCTTGAGTGCCAGACCCCAGGATAATTACTGGGTGCATATTGGTGACTAAAACATACTTTATCCTTGCTTTCATGGAGCTTACAGTTCTGAAGAATGAGGAAAATAAATTTCAGACAGGTGAATGAAACCAGTAGGTGGAGAAGATGCCTCTTTGATCCCTTTAAATATTAGAGGAAGAAGGCGGAAGCTTACTGCTGGGGGTCCTTGAGTCTCCTGCCCCCTGTGTCCACCAGGGCCAGTTCTGCCACCTCTCACAGAGGTAGCTAAATTGTTGGGTGAAATTGATGGCTTCCAATCCTAGGGTCTTGAAAAAACAGCATTATTTTAGCTAATATTTGAGTGCTTACCAGGTGCCCAAGTCTGTTCGAAGAATTTTACATGTATTAATTTACTTAACCTACATCAGCCCATGAGTTACAGACCACTATTATCCCATTCTGCAGATGACAAGATGGAGGCATAGAGGGGCTACCTAATTAGTGCATGGTCACATGCTGTTAAAGGGGGGCTGGAGTCTGAATGTGAAAGGGACTTATGCTCAGTGACAGTAAACAATCTCCTGGACACCCTGTCATTTCCCTGGTGACGTTCCCTATTCTTTCTCAGTGTGGGTTGTGGGAAACTGTTGAAGGAAGACATGCATGTCTTTTAGTCATTGTTTTAGGTAAAGACATTGTTTTTTTCCTCTTCAAAATCTGTTGAATCTGTTACATTTACTTATAATAAGTAAGATGGATTTGTGCTATTAAGTAAATACAGGTAACTTCATATGTAACTTCATATCACTGCAGGAACTCTCACAGCAGCCTGTCTGCTTGAAAATATGCTTCTCGGACTTTTGAACCACTGGACCAGAAGAAAAATCTCCCAATTAAAATGCTTCAGTGTTCCTAGCATACACGATTGGGTCTTAAAGAATTATTGGTTTACACGATGTCTCAGTGACTCAAGCGAAACGCTCATTTTATAAGCACACAGTACAATTACCCAAAGGAACTGAATTCAAATAAAATACTAAGGTTATACCTATTTCAAAAAAACTTCTACAAGCTAGAGAGAGGGTGACAGCCCCAGAGATTTGTGAATCACCTAGGGTAAAAAAAATGCGGGTGGCTTTGGAAGATATACCTCCTCTCATTTATTGCTTTTACCCACAGTCTTGCTAGCTCCTGAGAAATGGATTCCTAACCCAGGCTACACACTAGAATCACCTGGAAATCTCTTCAAATTCCTTATTCCAATGCCCAGATCAATGATATCAGAATCTCCAGTGGTGGAACCCAGGCATCCATATTTTTTAAAGATCTACAGGCAATTCTGATGCGCAGCCAAGGCTGAGAACCACTTGGGAGAGAGGGGACAAGGGACAAATAGCAATGCTTTCCTTCCTGCAAGTGTTGAGGAAATATTAATGAGCACCCTGGCATTTGCCTGATCTCCATCATCTGGGACATTCTGCAATAATTTATACAAGTAATTTAATTAACATGAAAGCAAAAGCAAAGCACACCATGAACACCTAGATAACTCATAAACTGACTATACACAGCTTTCCATGAGGCAGTAGATTCTGACATTTTGAAAGAGATAGAATTAACTACATGATAGAGGTTTAATAAAACCCTAACTGAATGAAGGTTCTGTTACCTGATAGGTTCAATGCATACAGATGAGGTAGGCAAGATGGAAATCTTACTATTGAGGAAATCTGTACAAGCAGAGAGTTTAGAAAATTTACTTATAATCTATCTGTTCATTTGAGCAGATATTTTTAGGAGGGTGGTAATAATCTATCAGCCACTTCACCTAGGGATTTAGCTTTAAGGTAAATTGTATTACCTTTCAGGTACTAAACAATTTAACAAAAAAACTAGTTTTGCATCTGAAAAAGTGATTTCTTTAAATTGTTGGCTCAGCAACTGTTGCCGCATTGTGAATCACGAATACAGCCAGAAAAAAAAATTAGCATTTAAGATCCATTTAGAAATATATGTCTTGACTTTCTGAATGATAACCACAAAGTTCTCTGACTTTTCCTTTCTTTAATATATTCTCCTTTTCTTAATGAGTTTATTAGCTTCCTGAATACATATGTGTAATGGTTAAAGGGGGACTGTGGAATCAGATAACGTGCATGCAGTGTCATCCCCCCCAGTGCCTGGCTTTATGACTTTACAGTACCATCTTTGTGCTACAGTTTCCTCAGCTGTAAAATGGGCACAATGAAAGAACCTGACTCATAGAGTCGTTGTGAGAAGAAATGAGTTACATGTGGAATTCTTAGAATGGAGCCTGGCACATGGTAAAGACCATATGCATGTTAGCCCTCCTAACAGGGACAAAGATCCCATTTATAGAACCACACACTTCTCTTTCCCTTTTTTCTCTTGCCTTTTGGCTGCCTTCAGGCCATTTCACTGTTAATTAGCACCTCTATCTTATCATGAGTGACAGAAATAAGGAAAAAAATCACCACGACAGTTGATTTTGGTACTAATTACCACCTAGTTAAAAAAATAAAAAGTCTGAAGCCATTAGCATAAATGAGATTTGGGGTTGCCTATAGAATTCAGTTATCTGTGTTCCTCCCAGACCCTGCAATTCTCTCTCAACTTGCCCTTGACATGGATAACTGGAGGTTGGTTATCCAAACTAATGGCTCAAAAATCTGGATATACTTTAGAAACATTAGGATGTTTTTAAAAATACCTTTACCCTGGCCTCATCCCAGACCATTGTCATTGGAATCTCCATATTGTCTTTTTT
Organism: Physeter macrocephalus; assembly: GCF_002837175.3. Lineage (NCBI taxonomy): Eukaryota > Metazoa > Chordata > Mammalia > Artiodactyla > Physeteridae > Physeter > Physeter macrocephalus. The sequence continues at coordinate 13,055,601 of NC_041226.1, read as the reverse complement.
AGAAGCTCTGTGTGTAATTCTGATGTACAGCCAGGATTGATTAACATTGACCTTGAGGGGGATTTCTGATGGCCTTTAATAATTTAGGGAGAGTGATCGCTGTGATAAGGTTTGAGTATCACAGATGCATTGCTCCTGGTTCTTGGTTAAATTCCCTGTGGAAGGTCATCTGATAGCGAGTGGAAGCAGATCTTCCGCCCTGTCTGGCCTCACTCATGTCCCTACTCAGACCAGACATTGTCATTGATGATTTGAATCATTTCCTCATCAACATTCTTGATTACCTTTTCTTCTGAGGTACACCACCAGCCCCAGATCATTCCCCAGATCTTCTACTCTCCTGCCTCGGGGCAATCAAACACTGCTAGATAAAAACATCGCTGTACTTTGGAGACTGTTGCCATCACATATCTGAAGTCTTCCCCATAGTCAGCCTTGCTCTCAGTCATTTCCCTTGGTCTGTCACAAACATCCACAATCCTCCAGCTCCCTCCCTAGTCCCTGGCCTCCAGACCTCTCACTCCTTGGATTATTTGCTGCTGCCATTCTCATCCACTAACTTATCTACTGGCCCTATGCTCATCCTTGCCTTCTCCCTCTAGTTTCAAAGGACATATCCTTACTCTTGTACAAGAGCAACCCCTCCTTCCTCTCTGAATGCCACTGTTCCATCAATTACCTTCCTGGAATTTATATTTTCAAGCTTTTCCTCATCATTGGCTCTTTTTCCATAATCCATAAAAATGTATTTAAGTGTGAAACCCCCCAAACTCTTTGCCTGAGCCTGTATGGTCCCTTTACTGCCCCCATCTCTCCTTCACTTCACAACCAGGCTTCTTGAAAGGTTAATTCACATTGCCTATTCTACTTCTTGATCTCTGCATTCATTTGTGTTGGTCTCAGCCTGTTGATGGTGATACTGTGGGCTAGGAATGCCTGAGACCCTCGCCTGGGACCATACTGCTTGTGATGAGCCCCACAGACATTTCCCTGACCACACCAGTGCTGTGACTGGACCAGCCCTTATGGTTCTTATTATGATTGTAGGACGCACCTCAGCAACAACCATCGGGGAACTTTGAAGAATAGATTTATTACCCACAAATCTGAAAGGTACATGGAACACCCAGGGCCACACAACGAAGTCTTGGATAGAGGGAGGGGGAGGAAGTGTGGACCTTGGACTTGCCTTTATTAAGATCCAAGGGTAGGGTGTCTAGGGTTTCACAGGCTTACTCTTTACTGGAAAAGTTAAAACGCAAGAGTGGGAATTAGGGAGCAGGAAGGGAAAAGCGAGATCACTCAAGCCATCAGTTATCTAGGCTACCCTAGAACTTCTAAAAGAGGTACTTCATGGGTGGGGATTGCCTGGTTCCTTATCTAGTTGGCTTGCTAGTAGCTGTGTCATACAGCATGCAATGTGTTTACTCTTGATGGATGTGTTTGAAATGAATGGCTCCTCGATCAAAAGCCTAACGCCCGGCAGTTATATTACAATCAAAAAAATCTTCATGTCAGCACTTACACTACATCACTCTTACACCCTCTGTAATATGTCTTTCGTCCTCATCTCCTGACAACATCTCTTTGACAAAGACCATCCATGACTGTCATAACATCCAATCTGAACAATAATTTTCAGCTCTCTTGTGATTAAACTTCTCTTCTGCATCTGACACTGGTGGTCATTCCCTCCTCCCTGAAATTTTCTACTCTCGTGGGTTCTGGGGGACAATCTCATGCCAATTCTCCTTCTTCCTCTCTTACCCTTCCTCACTGACCTCCTTCATAGTTCCTGTTCTTCTGGCCACCCCCAATCTCTTGTTCTTCCCAGAGTTCCTTTCTCAACTGCTCTACTTCCCTGTCCACATCACCTCCTTGGGCCTCCACATCTACTCAGGACCTCCACAGTGACCTGTCTACTGATGGCTCCCAAATGCACGTTCTTAGTTTGCTCATCTTTCCGGACTTGGCTCAGCAGCTGTTGCCTGTGAAAGCTTCACTGAACACCAAGGAGCTAGGTGTCTTTCCTCAGAGCCTTCCTGAGTTTAATCACTTAGCAAGTTATATCACAACTATCCGTTTATAAGCCCCCTCCCATGACAAAGGACGTGTGCTCTGTCTTATGCATCTTTGTGCCCCCACCCCTTGCACTACGCCTGACATAAAGCAGATGCTCAATACATCTTTTTGAACTGTTAAAGCGTTTTATAGTTGCTTGATCAATCAAATAACTTCATGAAGTTTCAGTAAATGTTTAGAATAGTTATAGGGCACCTAGAAATACAGGTCAAAGTCTAGCAATGGGTTCTTTTTGCTTTGTTTTTGTTTTCCTCCCCACTGAGTCTGCACTGTTGCTGGGAGAGCACATGCATTCGAAAAAGCAAAGCTTTTGAAGCCAGACAGTTCTAGGTGCAAATTCAGGCTCTGTAATGTGTTAGCTGTGTGACCGTGATTTCTTTGAGCTTCAGTTTCTTCATCTGTTATGTGAAGAGGATAAGGCCCACTCTTTACTATTGTAGAGGAGATTAAATGCCAGAATAAACACAACCCTTTAGCACAACCCTTTAGTAGCTCCCACAGAGCAGTGACACAGTAAAGAGTCACTAACATTTCTCATGTCTGCTATGTTATTTTTCAATTAATAATGTTTTTATGATTATAGTAGAAACACATGCTAATTATAAGACAATTTATAAAATGCAGAAAAACATAATGAAATCATTAAAACCACCTTTCTATCCCCCAGTGAAGCCACCAGTAGACAGTTGGATAGATGAATCTGGAGTCCAGGAGAGAGGCCTGGGCTGGCTGGATATACAGATTGGGAGTCCTCAGTGGATACATGTGAATCAAACCTGGGAGAGATGACGAATTAACTCAGGGAGAATATGTGGGGTGAGAAGAAAAGAACGCTTAGGATGTAGTCTTAAGATGAGCCACGTGGGTAAAAAAATATGTACAAGCTCCAGACTTCACAAAAGTCTGGCCTCAATGCAGCTGGATGATGAGATGGTAGCTCCACAATGGAAGGAAACAGATTAACTCTAAACAAAATACTTTCCCCATCCCTGCTGTTCCTTTAAGTACCTTTTCCTTTTCTTGGTGGAAACTCCCTTTCTTCAAAAGCTTTCCATAACCAGAGCCACAGGTCATGGGAAGCTTGGGCTCTGCCCCATCTGGTGGGATTGCCACCCCAGAGGAAGAGGTGCCTTTTCCTAATTCAATAAAGACACTAGCTGGCAATGACCCTATCAGAGACTCATTGTTCTATTACCTTCTCTCCACAGTCAAAGCTGTTATGGATCAAGTATGATGTTTTTGTATATATTGATCAAAACTCATTTATGCTAGAGTGCTTCCTTAGTCAACATATATCCCCATTAACAGTTGTATTTGATGGTTCCCTTGATGAGCAACTCCAGGGAACCCCAGCAATATTGAATTCTATGTTATGCTCCAGGGGATGCTATTCATATAGAATGCAGTAAATATTTATGAGAAATTAAAGGCTCTGTCCTTATTTAAAAGAATATAAATCTGGAGGAAACGGGAAAGATTTTCCAGTGGGGAGATTTTCTGAGTGTGTGGAACTCTCTCCCAGAGATCTCTGAAAGATGGTGACTTCTCAATTTGCCTTGAAAGAAGCCTTAGATATCTGAAGGCCACTTTGGGGTGGGCATTCCTTAGAAGGACTACTCCAGAACTTTCAGACCCATCTCCACAAACAGGTGAAGGCAAGGTCATAGTGACCACACTGGTTGCCCACCCGACAACCCTTTCCTTCTTTCTAACAGAATCCAGATTTGCTCAGGTTTTTGCCCTTCTCTGAGTGGGTAGTTGTTTCCTGGGAGGTGAGTCCCATCACTAGCCCCAGAACAGTAATAATTATTTCCAGTGATGGGCCAAGGCTTGGGAATGTGATACTGAGGAGGGGGAGTCACACAGGCAGCTCCTGGGAAACTTTTCCTTTTCTATCTTGAAAGGAGACCCAACGGAAATAAGGTTCTTCTTTCTGCCTGTGGGTGTTGTCATAAGGATGTGGCACCTTAGCCCATCAGAGGATGAGGCTGATAGACTGGGGATGGTCATGACCTTGTTTAAATCATGGTGCTACTGTATTAGTCATCCTAGAGATGGTTCACCTGTCTCCAAACACACACTTTAAGTTCTCTGAAATTAGAAGCACATGGTATACTGGCGACTAACTCCCTCTGAGACCAAAAGATAAGTGATAGCCTGGGTAGCTGATGACAGCTGAGCTGAAGAGGTGGATGCCAAAGGGGTGAGCCTGGATTCCAAGTTTGCTAGAGAAAAGGAAGCACGAGGGCTTCCCTGGTGGCGCAGTGGTTGCGCGTCCGCCTGCCGATGCAGGGGAACCGGGTTCGCGCCCCGGTCTGGGAAGATCCCACATGCCGTGGAGCGGCTGGGCCCGTGAGCCATGGCCACTGAGCCTGCGCGTCCGGAGCCTGTGCTCCGCAACGGGAGAGGCCGCAGCAGGGGGAGGCCTGCATACCACACACACAAAAAAATAATAATAATAATAATAAAAAAAGAAAAGGAAGCACGAGAATTTTCCATGATCCATTGTGGGTTAAGTCCTGTCTAATAGGGCTACCTGGAGAAGTGGTGGGGCCTCAGTGGATGGTACCTAGAGGCAGACTGATGAATTCCTAGGAGTAAAGTGAGCTGGAGTAGGGTTATCATTGGCATTAAGGGAAGTGCAGATGAAAATTCTCCGGTGAATGGGGGGAAAGGAGTCCAAGGACCCACAGAAGCATAGAGAAGGACTGCATCACCTTTAAACATCACTCAGACTCAAAATGTAAGGCAAGCTAAGACAGCACCAGTTAAGAAGGAACTTTCCTATTTCCCTAATCTTTCTCCCCTACAACCTCAGAGGGGTCTGAGACAGTAGCTAGAAAGAGAGAAGAAACTGGTAATACCTTTCTCCCCTAGAAGATGATTCAGCTGGAGGGAGGAGAAAGAATTGTAATTTGAATGAAGTTGGAAGCTTTGATTAACACACGAGTGTGAACTTTCTGATATCTGATTTGAAACTTGGCCCATGGAGGGATTACAGGACTTTCTAATAGGGACACAATGTTATACATAATTCTGAGAAAATGGAAATATTCCTAAGGAAATCTTATATTGCTTTTTTCTTGCAGTATAATGTTGACAATTAACACTTCTTTAATCTGCCATATATATTAATTCGCCAGAACAATTTCAATCTTCTTCAAACTTTCAGTCAATTGTTGACCATCAGATTTTGTGATACTGAGCATTCCTTTGCTCACCATCATAATAAGCCATTTAATGAAAATTAGGGTTTGAGTGGGAAGGGTTTATTTTATTTATTTATTTATTTATTTTTGGCTGCGTTGGGTCTTTGTTGCTGTGTTGGGTCTTTGTTGCTACGTGCGGGCTTTCTCTAGTTGTGGCGAGTGGGGCTACTCTTCGTTGCTTTGCACGGGCTTCTCACTGTGGAGGCTTCTCTTGTTGCAGAGCACCAGCTCTAGGCATGCAGGCTTCAGTAGTTGTGGCACGCGGACTCAGTAGTTGTGGCTTGCAGGCTCTAGAGCTCAAGCTCAGTGGTTGTGGCCCACGGGCTTAGTTGCTCCGTGGCATGTGGGATCTTCCCGGACCAGGGATCAAACCCGTGTCCCCTGCATTGGCAGGCGTATTCTTAAACCACTGCACCACAAGGGAAGCCCCTTGAGTGGGAAGGTTTTAGACTGGGGTAGAGACAATAAGAAATGGTCCATGGTAAACTGTATTATGTCAAACCAAAGATTCCCTGGCTTGATGACCAAATGTTTTATGTGGGGCCTGCATGGTGCTCAACACTTCACAAGGCTAAGCATTTATTTTTGGCTGTGTTGGGTCTTTGTTGCTACGTGCGGGCTTTCTCTAGTTGTGGCGAGTGGGGCTACTCTTCGTTGCTTTGCACGGGCTTCTCACTGTGGAGGCTTCTCTTGTTGCAGAGCACCAGCTCTAGGCATGCAGGCTTCAGTAGTTGTGGCACGCGGACTCAGTAGTTGTGGCTTGCAGGCTCTAGAGCTCAAGCTCAGTGGTTGTGGCCCACGGGCTTAGTTGCTCCGTGGCATGTGGGATCTTCCCGGACCAGGGATCAAACCCGTGTCCCCTGCATTGGCAGGCGTATTCTTAAACCACTGCACCACAAGGGAAGCCCCTTGAGTGGGAAGGTTTTAGACTGGGGTAGAGACAATAAGAAATGGTCCATGGTAAACTGTATTATGTCAAACCAAAGATTCCCTGGCTTGATGACCAAATGTTTTAAAATAAAACAGATAAACTGTATTATATTTTTGCAGTAACCTTATTTTTTTTGATGATTCCTTTCTCAACAGTCCTTGAATATTTATTCTGTAGAGTCTTTGGAGAAACCTAGGCCTTCCTCACTTCCTGTGCAGCCAGATCTCAGGACAGAGATAAGTGGAACCACCACTTCGTTGAAGTTTTCAGGCAGGGAGGGAGCAGGTATCTGGTTGTAGGTGTCTGACTATTTCAAATGACATAGAAATTAGTTTGGCTTATCTCTTTTTTCCATTCTCTTCTCTTCTCTCCATTCATGCATACAGTTTATAATTGGCTGTATAAATTAAATACTTCATAATGAACCTAATTCTTATCTTCTCTAAATGCAGTTTCATTAACATTAAAGCTTACTGGAGTAGTCTGTCATGTCAAATCATTGTACTTATTCAAAAACATACTAATTACCCTAGGAATTGTGATTCTAAGTTAAGCACTGTGAGACAGGGGCACAGAATCTGGAGAAAAGTGACAGAGCAAATTAGAGCGTGATGTCAGGGAATACAGAAGATGAGCCTGGAGCAACGTATAGTGTCAGAAAGTCAGGAAGCAATGGAGGAAAGGAAGGAAGGAAGGAAGGGAGGGAGGAAGGAAAACCACACAATGATGGGGTATGTAAAAGAGCCATAGGATCCACCTGAAAGAGCTCCCAATGGGGAAATCTAGAACAATTTGAACAGCAAAATCGTATTGGATGATAGCCCAAAGTATAAAATAAACATCCATGAGTCCTTACTGATATATGTGATTGATGAATGAATAAATAAATAAATAAATGGGTCAGGGGAGACATGTCTCCTATGCATAAGAATTCTAAATAAATTATGTAGATACTCGCCCTCAAGGAGTTGGAGCAAAACTCTCTCCTCCTAAAGTATAACCTTCATGTAGTGACTTCCTTCCAAAGAATATTGTATGGAAAGGGGAGGGGGGAGAAACTTTCCAATAGAAGTACCTGACAAACACCACCTCAGCTAGGTTATCAATGTCAACATCAAGAGTGATAAGTCATGTTTTTGGTTATTTCTTACTTTCATACCCTTGATATGATATGGTGAGAATGGCAGTTTTTGATCTTCCTCCCCAAAACTCATTATCTTGTCTAATCATGAGAAAAACATTATACAGACCCCAACTGGGAGACAGTCTACAAACCATCTGACCAGTACTCCTTAAAAATGTCAAGGTCATCACAAACAAGGCAAGTCTGAGAAACTGTCACAGCCAAGCAGAGTCTCAGGACACAAGACAATTAAATGTACTGTGGTATACTGGAGAGGAGAAAGAACATTAGGTAAATACTAAGGAAATATGAATAAAATATGGACTTCAGTTAATAATAATGTATCAATATTGGTTCATTAATTGTGACCAACCTACCATCCTAATGTAAGGTAATAATTGGGGAGCTAGGAATGGGGTATATGGGAACTCTCTGTTCTACCCTCAGAACTTCCCTGTAAATCTAAAACTATTCTATTATTAAAATTTTATTTAAAAACAAATTTGAGCATTATGGATTGTAAGTGGAATTGATGTAATTCAAGTTGCAGGCCTCTAAAGAGGGTAACCTAGGGCCACAGGAGTGAGTGGGGTAGATTCCCAATAGGAGAGGATGGCAGGTGAGTGCTGTGGCCAAGGAACAATATTATACTGTGGAAGATCAGAGTAAAGAAATGCTCACATAATTATGCTTTAGGACTATTCTGTCGCATATCAGAAAAATGTTTCCAATACACACAAAAGGAAAAAAAAGAGTAAGGGCCCTAAAGGAGCTTGAATGAAAGCCAGATTATCAAATTCATTTTAAGTTAAAGAAATCTCCTTCTAGGGGGCTTCCCTGGTGGCTCAGTGGTTGAGAGTCCGCCTGCCGATGCAGGGGACACGGGTTCGTGCCCCGGTCTGGGAAGATCCCACATGCCGTGGAGCAGCTGGGCCTGTGAGCCATGGCCACTGAGCCTGCATGTCCGGAGCCTGTGCTGTGCAAGGAGAGAGGCCACAACAGTGAGAGGCCCAAGTACTGCAAAAAAAAAAAAAAAAAAGAAAAGAAATCTTCTTTAAAGGTTGAGCATTATTAGATTCTTTATTTCTTATATTGAAAAGTCCAGAAGAATAAGTGTCATGGAGAAGGATGAGTAGGGGCTGGTTTCACCATGATGACAATTGAGCCACCCGTGGGACAGTATACAGAACAGAAGGCAACATACAAGGATGTGCTGGGAAGGAAGAGAGGCTGTGTCCTCTTTCTCTGTCTTTTTTTGTCAGTGATCTGGAAGAAGCAAGGTTAAAGAATAGAGGTTTTAGGAAAAGGAGATTTTGAGGGAGAGCTCACCAATAAAAAATTGACAAAGCCCAGGCTACCAATGGAGCCACATGGCAGAGCCTGTCTAACTCCAGCTGTTCATCTTCCACCAACCTCTGCACAGATCCAGTGGGTCACAGAGCCACAGAGTTCTGTTCCAGAAGAGGTCAGTAAGATTGTCCTAAATGAGGGAATAAGACATGCGGACAATAAAACTGGGAAACACTGTGATTTACTGCTTATCTCACCCTCACTCCCTGCAACCAGTCAAAATATACATCTGCATGTTAAAGTCTCTAAGAATGGGGGGAAATGAGGAAATGTTGGGGTACAAATTTCAGTTATGCAAGATGAGTTTTGGCAATTCAGTGTACAGAGTGGTGATGATAGTTAACAATCCTGTATTGGATACTTGAAATTTAAGAGTATAGATCTTAAATTAAATCTTCTCAAGACACACACACACACATACACACACACACACACACACACACACACAATTGTACCTTGTAGAGGTGGTAGATAAGTTATTTAGCTTGATTTTCTTGATCTTTTCACAATGTATACATACATCAAGTTGTATACCTTAAATATATGACGTTTTATATGTCAAAGAATAACATTAAAAATTGTCTCTAAGAAATGGTACAGTAAATAAAAGTATTTAACTTTACTAACCCACCATTTCTCAAACTTATTTAGCCCTGGAATACCCTGCCCTCTCTCCAGTACTCATTTTTACCACCTGTTGAATAGTGTTTGGTGAATTCTAGGTTGGGAAACCTTATCTTAAAAATCTATTATTCTGTGACTTTAAAAATAGGCAGAATTCCATGCTGCGTCTTTACTAGCTGTGTAACCTTGATCCGGTTCTTACTCGTAGTCTCATTTTCCTCAGTTGTGAAATGAAATAAATGGCAGGAGAATAGCCACTTTGCAGTGTTGTTTTTACAAATTATAGGTATCCATCAAGCCTGTAGTATACGCTTGACGTGTATGTGCTGCTGAATAAGAGAGGTTACTGTCATGACTGGCTTATAGCAACTGCTGAACTAAATGACTCTTATCATACAGAGGAGGCTTTATATTCTATAAAGCAGAAATTAAAGGGAAGTTCTCATAAGGTAGGCATTTTAAAAGATTGAGTTAAGAAAGATAATTGGGTTCTGTCTTAAAATCTTGCTTTAGTTGTATCTTAAGAACAATTAAAGTATAGCTTGTATGTGGCATATAAGCAGTAATTATGATGTCATTTATTATTTAAATTTATACAAGATGCTGAATGGGACTATATTTTCTGTTTTCTTGGAATTTTAGTTGAAACCCTAAACCTGAGAAAATAGGCAAAAGATGCTTCTGGTGTCTAAAGAGAAGTGCTGGACACATCTAGACCATACCTACTCAAAGCTATCAGATTTGGTCAACCCTGTCCCCTACCTCCAGCCACCATCAGCCTATGTAAGAGAACTGGTCATCAAGGAAAGGCAGCTATATTGGCCTAGGGGGTTAGCGAGGCATTTCCAACCTCCAAGCCAAGTTGTGGGTCTGAGAGACATGCTTACCAAGACTGGGGGGTGCCTGACAGGAGAGACATTTGGCATCTCACTCCTGGCTCTACACTCACTGAGCTACAGACACTGCCAGGCCAACCAGGTACGCTGAAGTGGAAGAAGTGAAGGGCAGCAAGAAGTTCACATGGGTTTCCATAGATGTTCCAGGGGCATCTGTGAACATAAAGACTCATGACTGACTTCTGTCTGGAATACACTGAAGGTAGGAGGACAGCTGGAGAAGCCCATTAACCAACCGACATGGGGCAAGCAGTGAGGTAGGCCTTTCCCATTTGTTGTGTAAGGACACAAGACTTCCTTGAGGACCTAGAGAATGTGGCAGTTGTCACCAGGCTTGAGCTGTCTTGATGGGACCTTGCTCCAAGTGCTGACTCCTGGGCTGAGTGACTGCTGCCCTGAGAGGGGTTGGGGTGGACTTCCTGGGGCTGGCACTGAAGTGAGAAGGAGGTCTCTACAGGTCTGCTGAATAGTTCACTGTCCCCGTCAGGAAATGAGAATGTGCTGCGGGCGTGGAGCAGGGGCAGGGGGAGGGCTCCAAAGAACCCTAAGTGATGCATTTGCATATTTGCCTGCCAGATGGGAGGGTGTAAGAGCCAACTAGCACTAGCCAAGAGAGAGCACCGGTGGCCTTAGCCTTTGCCTGCCTCCCTGTCCCTGATTTGAAAGAGCCAGAAGATTAGGCAGAGAAAGGGCAAAAGTTATTATATCAGCTCTTGCCCACTGCAGGGTTCTGAGCCAAAGCTGAGCCCTGACCTGGTAGGGGGTGGAGGGGAGAAGCTATGAACTGGCTGTGAGCTGCAAGTTTTGATACTAGATGGGATCAAACCTTTTAATATCCAAAAGTCAATTAGTACTAAAGACTTTTTTTTAAGTAGCTGGAATTGATAGGACAGCTATGGACTCTACATAAGCTGTCATCAAGGGGTGGGCAGAGGAAATCTGAGAGTGCAAGTGTGAAAGTGGTTTGTGGTTTTACCCCATTGATTAAACCCATTTAAAAATCAGTAACTTATTTTAAAATAGAAATCTTCTATAGAAAAGGCTTTATTGACAAGCAGGCCATTGAAATTTTCCCCTTGTCCTTCTCAGATATGCAGGCCCAGGGAGACATAAATCGAAGAAATTATTCTTCCTGAACATAGAGGCTGCAGGGAGTTCTGCTGGAACACTAGTTTTGCAAATCCCACTCGGTAGCAATGTAGTGTGAGTTGTTGGGTAGTGAAGACAGATTTCAGGGAAAGAACCATGACATTTTTGGAATACATATAATATTTTGAAGACAAAGAGAAAAGGACTTAAGTTTCCCCGCATATATCTGGCCACCTGGCACTGTGATAAGCACTTTGTCTCATTTAATCTCTCCTACAACCATGTGAAGTAATCATTCACACATTCATTTTGGTGATGAGGAAATGGAGCCTCAAGAAGGTATGGAATTTTCCCAAACTCATCCAATTTATAAATGTATTTGATTCCAAAGCCATTCTGTTTCTATCATATTGCATTACCAAAACTTGTGAAAGGGAATATGAACCTTACCACATTGAACTTCGAGGGAAACAGACTAGTATCAGATAGTTTAGAGCCATAGCAGGGATCGTTATCAAGAAACCAGACAAGAGAGATGGGTGTTCCATGAAGGAAAGAAAAGGAACAACTAAAAGCAATACGAGCTTGGGGTAATATTGGAGGAATGCTAGCAGTGTCTAGAGCAGGGGTCCCCAACCCCCAGGCCACGGACTGGTACTGGGCCACACAGCAGGAGGTGAGCAGCGGGCAAGAGAGAGAAGCTTCATCTGTATTTACAGCCGCTCCCCATCGCTCACATTGCCACCTGAGCTCCACCTTCTGTCAGATCAGCTGCAGCATTAGATTCTCACGGGAGCGTGAACCCTACTGTGAACTGCGCATGCGAGGGATCTAGGTTGCACGCTCCTTATGGGAATCTGATGCCTGATGAAGAGGTGGAGCTGAGGCAGTGATGCTAGTGCTGGGGAGCGGCTGCAAATACAGATTATCCTTAGCAGAGAGGTTTGACTGCACAGAGACCATAATAAATCAGTTGCTTGCAGACTCATATCAAAACCCTATCAGTGAATGGCAAGTGACAATTAGGGGCATCTGGTGGCAGGTTTTATAGTGGCAAGTGAGTTGATGTACTTCAGTTGTACAGCTGCATCTGGTGGTGGGCTTTAAGTCAGAATCCGACACTTATTTTAGTCTGCACATGGCCCATCCATTATTTTATTTACCACTTCCATCCGCGCCTCTTTCCTACACCGCGCACTTACCTCAGTCACGGTTTTGGTAAGCCCACAAGCTAACCCTAGCCAAAATGAGTAAAAAACAAATGTCGCTGGAGAGCTTCTTTGAAAAGGGGGAAAGACCCAATGATGAGAGAGCAGAAGACTCTAAGACTGCCAACAAAAAGAAAGCTGCATTTAAAAGAAAAAACCAAGAGTCCTACTTAAATTACGGGTTCATTGCAACAGGTGATTCACATTCTCCAAGCCCGCTTTGTATAATATGTGGCGACTGGCTATCCAACGAAGCCACGAAACCTTCAAAACTGCTTTGCCACATGGAGACCAAGCACCCTGAATTAAAAGACAAGACTTTGGAGTTTTTCAAAAGAAAAAAACGTGAACATGAAGAACAGAAGCAATTACTGAAGGCCACCACTTCATCAAATGTCTGCACTGAGAGCATCGTTCTTAGTGGCTAACTGCATTTCTAAAGCTAAGAAGCCCTTTACTGTTGGTGAAGAGTTGATCCTGCCTGCTGCTAAGGACATTTGTCGTGAACTTGTAAGAGAGACTGCAGATCAAAAGGTGGCACGTGTTCCTCTTTCGGCTAGCACCATTACTAGATGAATTGACAAAATAGCAGAGGATATTGAGGCACAACTGTTAGAGAGGATTAATGAGTCACTGTGGTATGTAATCCAGGTTGACGAGTCTAGTGATATTGACAACAAGGCAACGATGCTTGTTTTTGTGCGACATATTTTTCAGGAGGATGTGCATGGGGGTGTGTTTTGTGCACTTTTTTTGCCAACCAACACCACAGCTGCAGAACTATTCAAGTCTTTGAATGATTACATATCAGGAAAACTGAATTGGTCATTTTGTGTCCGTATATGCACGGACAGAGTGGCTGCCATGACTGGACGGCTTTCGGGTTTCACTACTTGGGTCAAAAGAGGTCGCTTCTGAATGTGTGTCTACGCACCGTGTCATCCATAGAGAAGTGCTGGCTAGACGAAAAATGTCGACTGAACTTAACAATGTTTTGCAGGATGTGATTAAAATTATCAACCACATCAAAGTACATGACCTTAACTCACGTCTGTTCGTGCAGCTCTGTGAGGAGATGGATGCAGAGCACACACGTCTTCTCTTATACACAGAAGTGAGACGGCTTTCTAAAAGTAGATCACTGGCCAGAGTTTTTGAGTTCTGAGAACCGCTCCAGAGATTTCTTTTAGAAAAACAGTCACCACTGGCAGCACATTTCAGTGACACAGTATGGGTCGTAAAACTTGCTTACTTGTGTGACATATTCAACCTGCTCAATGAACTCAATCTGTCACTTCAGGGGAGAACGACAACTGTGTTCAAGTCGGCAGATAAAGTGGCTGCATTCAAAGCCAAACTGGAATTATGGGGGCGACGAGTGAACGTTGGGATTTTTGACATGTTTTAAACATTAGCAGAGATTTTGAAAGAGATTGAGCCAGGGCCTTCTTGCTCCCAGCTGGTGCATGATCACCATCTCAGCTTTCAAAGGAGTTTGAGCATTACTTCTCAACCACAAAAGACCCCCAAACTGGGAAGGAATGGATCCGCGACCCATTTGTGAATAAGCCAGGTGAATCGACTTTGTCCGTGCTAGAAGAGGATCAACTGCTTGAGATCGCAAATGACAGTGGCCTTAAAAGTATGTTTGAGACAACTTCAAATCTCCTTACATTCTGGATTAAAGTCAAGACGGAATATCCTGAGACTGCCACAAAAACACTGAAAAGCCTGCTTCCATTTCCAGCATCCTGTGTTTGTGAAGCAGGGTGTTCTGCAGTGACAGCAACCAAAACGAGATTATGGAGTAGACTGGACATAAGTAACACACTTCGGGTGTCACTGTCTCCCATCACCCCCAGATGGGACCGTCTAGTTGCAGGAAACAAGCTCAGGGCTCTCCCTGATTCTGCATTATGGAGAGTTGTATAATTATTTCATTATATATTACAATGTAATAATAATAGAAATACAGTGCACAGTAAATGTAATGCGCTTGAATCATCCCGAAAACATCCTCCCACCACCCCGGTCCATGGAAAAATTGTCTTCCATGAAACCAGTCCCTGGTGCCAAAAATGTTGGGAACCACTGGTCTAGAGGGAGATCTCTCTGGATTAGATCAAACAGAGCTGAGCCGATGAGGCAGGAACATGGAAAGGTAGAGGTAAGACTGATGTAAAATGGAGCAACCAGAATGGAAAAGACACGTGGGAGCAGAGGTTGCTGTTAGAAGGGGTGCAGTTCCCAGAGTGAGCAGCTCTAAGAAGGACACTGCAGGAGCTGAGCGGCCCTCACACCAGCTGGAGACTGCTGTTCTCTACGTGCCAGAATGTGAGCCCGCCTCTCCTTGCCCAGATTGACCTGGGGATGCACAGTGAAGATCAAGGAAGGAGGTTCAGGAAGCTCTCAGACAGGCTACCTCTGGGCTTGGACATACTTTCAAGGCTGTTGCCATTCCCATTCCCAGGTGGGTCCTTTGAGAAAGCGGCCAAGTCAGGGAGGTCACCTGAGGTCTCAGTGTGGAGAGACTGTCGGAGTAGATTTTTCCAAATGAAATCTAAAGAGTGTTTATCCTGACACTGTCCCTGCTCACTTGGATGAGGATCTCCAAATAAACAGATGGATTTTGTTTTGGTTTGCTTTCTTCAGCGCCAAAGGAAAGTCCCCTCTACAACTGGATGTAAACAGGATGCCCTGCCCTCCTCTCATTCCCATTCCTGGAGAATCTACAATTTTGAGCTTTGTTTAAAGATCCACATGCTTGGGGAGTTGAGTTGGTGAGGGAGGGTGGTCTAAAGCCAATCTCAGAAATTCCCTGAGAGAAACGTCAAGGAAAGCCTCTCTGCGGGCTCGTCCCCCTCTGCGTGGCCTGTGTCCTGAACCATCTGCCTTTCCTCACACTTCTGAAGGAGCAGCTCACCACGAGACAGAATCTGGGTTCTTCCTCTACTCCCCCGGGGTCCCCCTCCAGGTCCTGCACTGACGTGCATCTCTGGGAAGGAAAACCAGACACGTTATCATGCAAGAAGCCCAGCACACGATGTGGCATATGACAAGTGCCCACTTCCCTGATGGCCACTCGTCTGTCGTGGCTGCTGTGTTCTCTTACTTTGATCCTTGAAGGCAGAGATCTGTGTTGTCAGGGAAAGAGCATAGGCTTGAAGTTACAAACCAGGGTTCAGATCTTGCTTTGTGTCATCTTGGGCAAGTGACAGACTTCAGTTTCCTCATCTGCAAAATGCACAATCCCTGCATCACTGGTTTTGCATTTGAACTGTTTTAATGATTAAATAAGATGCCTGCAGAGTGCTCAGTATGTGACAGACATGCAATAAATAGTCCCTTCCTCCAGCCTCTTAAGTCAGTGATTACAGAGTTGCCTGCTGCTTCCAAAACCTACAGTTGGGGCACCCTGGGGATAAGCAGGACCCAGCCACGCCAGGGCACCCATATTTCAGAACACCTTCATTCCCTCACTTCCCTTCATGTTCTCCTGGTCTGGGCACTGAGCTCCCCTTTAGCTGAGTTAATAGCAAGACAGAGATGGCAACAGGAGGCGTGATCCTTTGCAAGTCTTGTTGTTGCCCATTTTCATTCTTCCTGACGTGAAAGCAAACCTACCTTTCTGACAATGTTACTTACAATACTTACATTACAGCTGCCACAGAGCAGGCTGTGATTGGGGGGCTTCCTGACAGAATGTTCTCTTCAGAAATTCCTTGAGTAGACATGACCTATTTGCACTGTTAATGAGTTTGTGAGACCCCCCAGGGTCCACCAGTAAAGACTGTCAAAGGATGGATGGATCCCCTCTGCTGCTAGATGCTACCACATCTTCTTCAAAAGGCATTTAAGTTCTATACCTAAAGGAGCATTTCCTATGGGATTTTGTTTGCTTATGATGCTGATGTAATACGATCATATAATCATGTAAGATGATGATCATGTAATATGATATCTTACATGTTTATATGATATAAACAAAATAAAGTGTAGGTGGATACTATTTTGAAATACTAAATGATGCATTCTTCTTTCATTCCTTTTACTTAGAGCCCTTTAGACAGGCTATAAATAAAAGGCCTGTGTAAGGCCATTTACTTACAAAAGTAAGGCTGAAGCTTCTTGCTCTGCAAGGACAGAAAAATATCCATTGTGAAAAATGGGTCAAATTTTAGGCTTTGAGTTCCAAATTAGGTGCATGAAATTCAAAGCCAAAACAGTAAATTTATTTATTTATTTTTAAAGATTTTTTTTGATGTGGACTATTTTTAAAGTCTTTATTGAATTTGTTACAATATGGCTTTTGTTTTATGTTTTGGTTTTTTGGCTTCGAGGCGTGTAGGATCCTGGCTTCCCAACCAGGGATCAAACCTGCACCCCCTGCATTGGAAGGTGAAGTCTTAACCACTGGATGGCCAGGGAAGCCCTCCAAAACAATACATTTAAAAGCCAAAGTCTTCTGATTTGTAAGAGATGTAGTTTTATTTAATTTTTTTTTTTCAAAAAGGAAAGGCTGGAGAATTAGAGTTTTTCCACCAAGACTTTTAAGAGCAGAGAGCTGGCATCTTCCTCCTAAGACCCTTGCCCCAGGCTGAGGAGAGCGAGAGCTCGGTCTCACTCTTGGCAAAAAAAAAAAATATAACATATACCATAAATCACACTCACCAGCATCATTGGCTACAGGAGCAGCAGGGCATTGCCTGACTACTAGACCAGGTGAGGCGTGAAGACCCGAGGCTGCTGCTGGGCTCACTCGGTCATCCACCCAACAAACATTTCTAAGGCAGTCGACTACGTGCCAAGACTGTTCTTAGGATACAGCAGGGACCAAAGGTTTCTGCCCTCGGGGGCCTTTTGAACTAAAATGAATCCAGTAATAGGGTACTAAAGATAGATTTTGTCACATCTAAGTTTGTGGACTGATACGATTGGACGCTTAAAGCCATGGCAAAGTGGTGTGAAATTCTGAAGCCTATTAAGAGGTTAAGCTTTTGAGCAGGTTCTGTTTTTCTAATTTGATAGGCAAAAAAGCTGAAGTTCAGAATTCTAAGGCAGGTGTTCTCCAAGTATGGGCCTGCACCGGCCCATACCTGGGAGCTTGTT
The DNA here is from genome assembly GCF_002837175.3 of Physeter macrocephalus. Classification (NCBI taxonomy): domain Eukaryota; kingdom Metazoa; phylum Chordata; class Mammalia; order Artiodactyla; family Physeteridae; genus Physeter; species Physeter macrocephalus. The sequence continues at coordinate 13,037,980 of NC_041226.1, read as the reverse complement.
AGAGATGCACGTGCTTGGCCCTTTGGGCCCTCCCCAGATCTCAGGAATCAGGAACTCTGGGGGTGAGCCCAGTGATCTGCTGACAAGTTCCCCCAGCTGATTTTGCCCACGCTAAGGTCTGAGAGCTACTGCTGGGATGGATTGGGATCACTAAGGAGACATTAATTTATCCAATAGGCATTTATTCTGTTTAAGTCCTGGGTTGGCACAGGGGATGTGAAGGCAAACAAGATGAGTTCCCAACATTCAGGTGGTTGTTCAGACCTGGACACAGATCACCACAGTGTCTGCAATTCCACAGTAAGAGAGGCACGCTCAGGTACGGGGCGAGCCCAGGGGAGTTGGACCCGGCTCTTCCCCACATGTCTCCTTGTGGTAGAGGGAAAGACAAGGCTGCTCCTTCCTGGGTCTCAAGAGTGCCGGGGCCTGAGAAGTCTTCTGCCTCCCAGGCAGAGCTGCCCCAACTCTAGAGCAAGCTTCCCACAGCAGGCTGTGCTTCAGAAACACAAGGAGAGTTTATAAACATAAGCTCCTGGTCTTGCAGATTCAATGTCAGTGGAAATCTGTATTTTTTAACAAGCTCCCTAGGTGATTCTTATGCACAGTAAAGTTTGTTCTAACAGATTAAGAATTAATCAGCCTCCGAACTCTCCTGTCTCACTTTTCATTGGCACTGCTCATTGCACTAAGAGGGGATAGAGGAAATATTTTGCTCTGGTTGTTCGGATTCATCCCTCTTCCACAGCTAATCTTCTGTGAGGCAAATCTAGGGGCTGGGTGGGGTGTTGTTTACCTGAGAGCAATTGTTCATGGCACAGGAATCTCACCATGTGTTGTAGCTAAACTACCACTGTAATGATTGCAACACTCACTTAACAAGTGTTTATTGAATATTCACAGGTCATCTTTCCCCTCTCCTGGCATGCTTTGGCCAATGGGAATGACCAGGCATGACCTTTGTTATGGCTGAACAGAAGCTTTAAATGTCATCGTATGGCATGGCTGAAGCCAGCCCCCAGTATGTGGTCTTAGGTAATGGCTTCTCCTTCAGCCTAGATTCCAGAATGAGAAATAGGTGGTACCAAGCCTAGCAGAGCCCAGCTGACCTGCAGACTACATATAACGTGAATAAGAAATAAATATTTGTTGTTGTAAATGATTGTGAGTCTGAGCTTGTATATCTTGCAACATGGTCTCAAACACCTACTCTGTGATTAGCATTATGCTGGGGGGATAACAATGGTTAATATAGTCTCTTCCCACAAAACGCTTGCTGTTCCTGAAGAAGGATGAGACAATATTCTGTTCTATCCTACGCTAACCTATCCTACCCCATACTACTCATTCATCTGTTCCCTAGCTTGTTACGGAAAGGATTTATTCTTGCCTTTATGTATAAAATGTAGGTAATGTACTACAATAAGGTACATTGGAAGCAGATGAAAAGGAAAAGGGAAAAACAGAGATCAAGGAATGTGATATAAAAATGCGTCATCTCAAAGCACCGAGCTGATCTCCCTGTGCTATGCGGCAGCTTCCCACTAGCCATCTATTTTACATTTGGTAGTGTATATATGTCCGTGCTACTCATTCACTTCGTCCCAGCTTCCCCTTCACCCTCTGTGTCCTCAAGTCTGTTCTCTACGTCTGCGTCTTTATTCCTGCCGTCCCACTAGGTTCATCAGTACCGTTTTATTAGATTCCATGTATATGCCTTAGCATATGGTATTTGTTTTTCTCTTTCTGACTTACTTCACTCTGTATGACAGACTCTCTAGGTCCAGGGTGGGAGGGAGGCTCAAGAGGTTGGGAATATGGGGATATATGTGTACATATAGATGATTCACTTTGTTGTACAGCAGAAACTAACACAACATTGTAAAGCAACTATACTCCAATAAAGATGTGGAAAAGAAAAAAAATGCATCATCTATGCTCCTGGGGTGGATGCAAATTTGATTCTAATCATCTAGAAGCCAATTCATAAAAGAGGCCTGATTAATTTCACGATTCACAGAGCCCATAAGATTAAACAGCAAGCAGTTGCTCCAGAAAGGCACGGCTATGTCTAATCATAAGACAACATAGAAATTACTCTGAAAGTCCATGGGATTTGAGCCATTCAGATTTGCTCTTGGTGTTGTAATTTACCATTTTCCCTTTCTAATATACTATACATCTCAACTTGATTCTTTTTTAATTTCAAAGAGAAGAGTGAGGAGAAAAGAGATTTCTTTTAGCTAGAAGAGGTGGGGAAAGATGCAGTGAGCTGTCTATAAAGCATTCTTTTTTTTTTTTTTTTTGCCGTACGCGGGCCTCTCACTGCTGTGGCCTCTCCCGTTGCGGAGCACAGGCTCCAGACGCGCAGGCTCAGCGGCCATGGCTCACGGGCCCAGCCGCTCCGCGGCATGTGGGATCTTCCCGGACCGGGGCACGAACCTGTGTCCCCTGCATCGGCAGGCGGACTCTCAACCACTGCGCCACCAGGGAAGCCCGTGCATGTCTGTCTTTTAATTACAGAGGTTCTTTGTATGTTCTGCACACTAATCCTTCATCTGTTATGCGCGCTGCAAATATCTTCTTCTACTCTGTGGTTTATCTTTTCACTCTTTATAAAAAGACACTATAAAGTGTCTCAATGAGGAAATGTTCTGTTGTCAAATTTAGCACCCTCTCATTTTATTATGAGAGATTTTTGTTATCTAAGAAATTCCTTCGTATCCTTAAGTCATGAAGATATTTCTTATATTCCCTTCTAAAAAGCTTTATAATTTTGCTTCTCGCATTTAGGTATTTAATCCACTAAGAATTATTATCATTAGTTTTTTTGGTTGGGGGGGGGTGGATCTGGTAGGGTTCAAAATGATCCACTTCAGTGACACATTGTAAGAGGTTTTCACAATATAGCTGTGTCAGAGCTATTCAAGAAGTTTGTGTGCAGGAGTGAGGTTGGAGGTTGGTGTCTAAGCTATTATCTTTACAGTCACTGAAGGGTAAAGGATGCCTGCCACCACCACCGCCCTCAGGTGCTATAGACACAGAGGCAATTACTCCGTGGGAACACAGAAGGCAAAGCTCACCCCTCCCTGCACCCCAGCCCAAGCCCAAAGGTGGGAAGTGGACTGTAGGTAGTCCAGAACTGAATTATGGCCCTCCAGAGATGTCCACATCCTAGTCCCTAGAACCTGTCACTATGTTACTTTATACAGCAAAAGGGACTTTGCAGATGTGAGTAAGTTAAGGATCTCGAGATTTGGAAATCCTGATGTAATCACAAAGGTCCCTAAAAGAGAGAGGGAGAAGAGAAGAGAGGAGAGAAGATACTCCACTACTACTGGCTTTGAAGATGCAGGAAAAGACCGCAAGTCCAATAACATAGACAGCCTCTGGAAGCTGGAAAAGGCAAGGAAACAGATTCTCTGCTAGAGTTTTCAGAAGGAATGCAGCCCTGTGTACCCATTTTAGACTTCTGACCTCTGATGGCTCAGTTATTTGCAGAATTGAATTAAATGATCCCACTATTTGTTCGGGAAACAAATGTTCCTTCAGAGCAGTGATTCTTAACTCATTTTTGGGCCAGAGACCTTTTTTAGTTTCTGATGAAAATTTCACATAGTCAACATATGCAAAATTCTAAGTATAAAATTTCAGAGGGTTCATTTATCCTTACTTTAGAGTCATGAGGCAAGCCCAAGAACATATATGTCATTGTCTTAAAAGTATGCACTTGGAACAAGACCTTAGTTTGGAATCATTTATTTAGCTGTGTCCTTTGGTATTATCCCAATACAAGTTAAGAATTTAAACCCTTTCACCTTTAAATCCCGAAAGTCCATTTAAAAAAAATAGAGATGAGGCAACAGATGAATGGATAAAGAAGATGTGGCACATATATACAATGGAATATTACTCAGCCATAAAAAGAAATGAAATTGAGT
>NC_041226.1:13026104-13033765 GCF_002837175.3 Physeter macrocephalus | reverse complement strand
TGTATACATATAGCTGATTCACTTTGTTATACAGCAGCAACTAATACAACAATGTAAAGCAATTATACTCCAGTAAAGATGTTATAAAAAAAAAATTAGAAGTGAGGGAACTCCAGGTCTGTTCAAATTAATGTCTGTAGGACTGGCTGGAGAGAAATAACCCTCTAGGATTAGAGGCTGCAGGGCCATTGGCCTGACCTGACCCCATATAACTCTGATGCTGACTTGGAGTCAGGCCAGGCCCCATCCTGTGTTCCCTCCTAATCAGTGGTGATGGATGTTTTAAAACTGATTTTCCGAAGCTAAATGTTGAGACCGTTAAGGAGTTTACAAATTCCCTGATGACCTTAGAATAATAAACCCAAGTTCTGAGCTTTTAGAAGCAAAAGTGATTTCTGGAGAAGTTATTGCAGGCGGATATACAGTGAGACAGCAAGCTGAAGTCCAGCCTGGAAATGGATAAGGGCTTCATCTTCTGAGAGAGCCCCAAAATGAGTTGGAGCATTAGGGTAAATCTGATTACTTCTATTTATGTAATTTTAAAATGTATTTGGATTACTCTTGATTTGCTGTAAACAGAGTTTTTCAGAAAATGATGACTTCCTTAACTGTGGAAAAAATGCACAAGAAATCAAGACCTACCTTGGGGATAATGTGAAATTAATTTACAATCAACCCACTATAGCCAACTTCATCACCTGCCTGAGTCAGAACCCCAGGGGTCTGTGCTGGCCAAGGGCCTTCTTCCCAGAGCTGTCTACCTTTTCTCCCAAACTATTTCTGCTCTCAGTAATCTTAAAGGAATCTAAGCCACTGTAATCCCCAGACTCTTCAGGAGAATTTATGGATGCGACTAAAACTTAATCCATTTGGTCAGAAAGCTGGAAATTGCTTTAGTGTTGAAATATGTGCAGACACGAGTTTCCTTAAGATCAATGGAGCTTTTCTCTCTCATTCTTCCTTCAGAATATCTTGCAATGCCCAGAAATTTATATAAGGGTTTTACACACCTGCATATCATGGTATTGGAGAAGTTAAATGACAGAAAGACTTAACAGATCATCTGGTCTTTGGCTGTGCCAGAATAACATGGTTCCTTACAACATGAAGTCTGGAGATCTTTTCTGGCTATAAGCCTCTAACCATACTGTTAAGTGATTCAATAATAATCCAATGATGCGAGGACATCTTCCTTGACATTGAGTGTGTACCTTCTCCTCCCAATTTTAACCATATATTTTTAAGGACTCCTTTTTTGACAACCTTAATTTACCAACTTTCTCAGTTTCTGAATTCTTTAAGAATTGACTGCAAATAACAAAACAAGAGAATTTTTTTAAGTATAGGGAGCTTAAATAATGTATTTTGGAAACATATCAGATTTTCTCTGGGTTTGAGTATGCATTCTGTGCTAGTATTTTTGTTTACTGTCTAGATTTTACCAGTATTTCACTGCAATCAATCCCAAGACGATCCTCTTATATTTTGAATACGAGAACAGGAATGCTAACATGAATGTTTAAAACTTAGGAATTTTAGGGTAGTTTTGAAGTTAAAATAAGACAAATAAATATGCCAATTTAGAAAATTGTTAGATCAGCTCGATGTTTTGTGACCACCTAGAGGGGTGGGATAGGGAGGGTGGGAGGGAGGGAGACGCAAGAGGGAAGAGATATGGAAACATATGTATATGTATAACTGATTCACTTTTGTTGTAAAGCAGAAACTAACACACCATTGTAAAGCAATTATACTCCAATAAAGATGTAAAAAAAAAAAAAAGAAAATTGTTAAAATAAATAAGATGATTGACTAAAAAGAATTCAGCCGTGTAAACTCTGAGACAGTTGAATTCTGCAAAACATATTTCTTGGATGTGTTCAACCATAGTCAGTTTTTTTCATTACATTCCCGTCAGAATTAAATTTTCAAAAATTGTGGGATAAAAGAGAAAATGTAGAAAATATTTTGAAGTCTTATTTTGCTTTTTATGTTAGGATTTCAAATCGTGGCCCAAGAGAGCAGTGGTGCTTGCCTGTGATGTGGCTGGAGAAGGCTGGATGAGTGGAAGAGGTGGGTTGTGATCTGCATTTCAAAATTTGTTCTCTGGCCCACCGCTCATGCCTCCCCCCTCCATTATGATGGGCTGTGTAGATTTTTCTTAGCCACAAGAATTTATAGATTCTTGAGGGTAGTGAAGATACCACAGAAAGATACCACATCTTTGTGGCTGAAACATAAGAAGAGATTAGAAGAAAGGGAAAATGCAAAAGGAATTTGTAAGCTCAGACTTTAAAAATCTGCAATACATGTATTTTGCCATTTTGTTCACTGTTTTATAAGACCAGAGATAAAGAGGCAATCAACTTTATGATCAATAATTGACCTCACTGGTATTTTTCTTGCTTTTTGTAAAATCTCTAAAGAGGAGGGTAGAGAGTTGTGTTGGAGAGAAAATTTAAAGCTAAATAATTATTGCCACATTATTATTATTATTTTGGCTGTGTTGGGTCTTCATTGCTGTACGCGGGCTTTCTCTAGTTGCGGCGAGCAGGGGCTTATCTTCGTTGCGGTGCACAGGCTTCTCATTGTGGTGGCTTCTCTTGTTGAGGATCACGGGCTCTAGGGAGTGCGGGCTTCAGTAGTTGTGGCATGTGGGCTCAGTAGTTGTGGCTCGTGGGCTCTAGAGCGCAGGCTCAGTAGTTGTGGTGCACCGACTTAGTTGCTCTGCGGCATGTGGGATCTTCCTGGACCAGGGATCGAACCTGAGTCCCCGGAACTGGCAGGCAGATTCTTAACCACCGTACCACCAGGGGAGTCCTGCCACATTATTATTTAAAGAGAGCCTTTATTTAAATAGCTGTCTGAGTTTTCATTTTATCTGGTATATTTTTAATCCTCTGTAAGCATTTTTAATTCTTTGGTAACTGACGTTATCAAACTTCCATATTTCTGGCTAAATGTTTCTTACTTAAGTTTTGTCCTTTTACCAGTATAAAAATTATTCCATGAATTCTAAGGTATTTTTTTCAGTATGCTTGGTTAGGTGTTAAATATCTCAGTAGACACTATCCTCTGTGTTCTAGTGGAATGATGCTTCTAATAGGTTAATTGATGGCCAGAAAGACAATGAGGCTGTAGTGAAGAGTCTGCAATATGAAATGACTTCTTTCACTTTCTTGTTAGGTACTTAATCTTGAGTCTCTTATTTACCTCCATAAACCTTTGTTCCCTCCATATGATGGAGACAGTAGCAATCTGCAGATTGTTGGGAAGTTAGCAAATAGGAAGGAAATTGGCCAACTCTGTTTCTATTTACTAGCCAGGTTCTCTCCACTGTTCCGATCTGTACATATCACTCAGAGAAGGGAGGAACCTTGTTCCCAACCTCCCCATTAGGTCAGATTTTCCACCTTTTTGTTCCACAGGGACAGCCCATCATTGTGATGTTGCAAATCACAGGAAATTTACAATTCTCTTTCTCACTTGAATGAGGCAGCCTCCTTTGTCTTGTCACAGTATTTCCTTTTGGCGTTTCTGCCAACTGTGTAACCACAGTTACCAGAGGCACATTCCCATCTGCTTGGTGTTCATAAGCCTCAGTCATGGATTTCCAAAAGCTACTGGTCACTTATCAGCTCTCTGGGAGGGTTTACCTGCTTCCTCTAGAGAAGGGTCCCGAGCACCACTGCTCTTCAAGATCTCAGCTCTTTTCTTTATCTCGTGTCATGTAAAAGCATGAACAAAATGGCAAGATACATACTTCAAACTCCTGAAGTCTGGCTATAAAACCAGAGCATACTACATTGTGGAGTCTCCACCCTGAATACCTAGCTACTAATGAGGCAAGACTTCAACCACCTGATCCCAACCCCACCCCGCTCCCTTCCCCACAAGTCAGGGCTTCAGCCAGCACTCTTGGAAATACACTGTGACCTGAGTGAGACGTATTTGGGTCTGAGGAGAAAGGAGAATTGTCAAGCTTATCCCTTGGGAGTTAAGGTTCTCCCTATGGCTCATAGGAATCCTTAGGTTAATATTTCTAGTATATCTTGAAATGCTTGCAATTTTATTTTAATTTGATGGTGAGAAGGTATAGCTGCTTTTGATATTGGAAGCAAATGATAATGTGAAAATTCTTCCCTCTCACTTCTGCTGTGTGTAATTGCGGCTTTCTGAGTTTTTCTCAAGCGCTTATGTCAATGGTATTTCTATTTTGTGCAGCTTCCACTCTCTAGAGCAAATGCGTTACCATGAAAATGTAGAGAATTAACTTTTGTTTCAGAGCTGCTATTGTTTTTATCTAGCTTTTTAAGTCAACAGAAAGCTTCTGTTGTTTGCACTGTCATCTCTGAGACCCGGAGGGCTGAGTAAATAGTACACATGCTGAAATGTAGAAATTGAGCTTGTGCTTGGAAACTGACTGAATTGCAAAGTGGCACAGAGATGAGTGGGATTATGGATATTGAGCACCCACTGTAACCATGTCTTTTGTTGTCTGTATTCTGATACTTTGACTTCGGGGACCTAGTTGACCCTGGAGGGCTGCCCCTCCCCGGTGAGCCAGGTGCTAGAGACAGTAGACAACTGGCTCTCAAGTGTGCTTTTCAAATGCAAACCAACCAATCTAGAGCCCACACCCCAACCACCTCCTTTATTGGGCTCTCACGCTCTGGGCCATTACCCCACTGCCCTAGTCACCCCAGGGGCAGGTACCAGACAACTAGAGAAGCCTCTATGCCCCAGAGCCTGTTGAAATTACTCACACTAGTCAAGCTTGAGCCTGTTTACCTTGACTCACCGGTTCCTTCCATGGAAACCACAATAAAGACTCTTGTCCATAGTTCCTCCCTCTACCTCTGTCTCCTGACCAACCGTGACACTTCCCTGTGTGGCCCACTGTGGCATGCCATGACACCTTCTCTTGAGAACTGTGAGTAACAAACTACCTTTTCAGGCAATTGTCTTCCAATCTGTTGGCCTCACTATACCTCAAATTTTATGTTAATGCACTACATTTTAAGACACCCACAGATTGTTCATGTACGGGGTGGAAACATTATTATACCTACAAGATGCTACTAGATAATGATTTAACATCGGTCTTTACATGCAGTGCAAAAATATAATTGTATACTTAAACATAGGATCTTTTTTGAATTTCGTAATGACGTGAAGAAATTAGGTCCTCAAGAAAGCATATGGTAGGGTGAATTGATTTGTTGTCAAGAATCCTGGGAAGTTTGGTGAACTACATATGGCTTGTTTTTCCTCTTCTGCCAGTTTTGGTCCTCTGTCATTATTCACCTGCTGCTCTGCACTTCTAGGATTACTGGTATTAAGTAGCTGATAGCTCAATCTGCATTTTTATTTTGATTTCATTTGTGCACCAGCTGAAAGCCATTCCTGACTGTGCAAAGTTTAAAAGCTTTACAAGGAAGAAATGGATTAGGTAAGCTGAAAGCATTACCATGAAACCTTTCTAATTAAGATTTATAAGGAACTAGAGATAACTAGTTCCTTATAAATCTATAGTGAGATAACTATAACCTATTTTTTTCTCCTCTCCTCTGCAAACACTCAGAATAACAGAATAATGACAGGCTTCAAGGTAGGAAAAGTGGAACATGTGAGGGGCCTGAATTTTATTTTTTTAGTTCAGAACTTAAAAATTAATACAGAGTCCAAATTTAAAACAAATGATTTTTAAAATCAGCTATAGTAAATAGAGTTAATACTTCACTATAAAATGAAAGAAAATTATCAAACCCTCATGATCAGAGTTCAACTACCGGACTTTACAATGCCCAAGTCATAGATAGGAAGACCCCCAGGGCTCTTTCCACCCCACTGTCCTTATGGCTGCCACTGCCCACAGCCCCATCAGAAGGTGTAGGAGAGGCAATCTGCCTTGCTGGAACAATCCACAGGTCACAAGTGTACAGAAAATAGATACTATATATTTACCAAAAGTAAGTCAGGATTTTTAAAAATGAATGAAGAACATCAGAAATCACAAATATCTGATTAAATATAAATGACTGTTTTCTTAAATTCTCTAAAAATGACTGTTTAAAACAAAAATTATATCATTGTCTTGGGGGATGTTTACTATATGTAGATGTAATGCATATGACAGTTGACTCATAAAAGACATCTGGGGATGGGGAGGTCAAAGGACCCTATATAGGTGCAGAATTTCTACGTATTATGGGAAATGGAACCATGTTAACTCTTAGCAGATTATGAAAAGTTAGGCGCATATATTGTAATCCCTACAAATATTAATAAAAGAAAAAATAAATAAAATAAAAGAGTCAAAGAGGTACAGTTTAAAGATCCAACAGATAAATTATAGTATTGTCTTAGTCCAGGCCACTAGAACGAAAATAGCTTAGACTGGGTGATTTAAACAAGAAACATTTATTTCTTACAGCTCTGGAAGCTGGGAAGTCCAAGATCAAGGCATCAGCATATTTGGGTCTGGTGAGAGCCCTCTTCCTGGTTTGCAAACAGCTGGCCAAGAGAGATCACCTCTTATAGAATCTTTTCTTTTAGAAGGCACTTATCCCATCATGAGGGCTCCACCTTCATGATCTAATTACCTCCCAAAGGCCCCATGTCCAAATACTATCACACTGGGGATTAAGGCAACATATGCATATTTGGGGAGCACATTTAGCCCATTGCAGAAATACTAAAACATATTTAATTAATCCAAAAGAAGGCAGGGAAAGGGGACTAGAGGAACATAAAAAACAGAAGAGACAAACAGAAAACAAATAATAAAGTGGTAGACCTAAATCCAACCATATCAATAATTACATTAAATGCTAGTGATCTGAAGCACTAGAACTAAAAGGCAGAGATTGTCAGTATGGACAGAAGCAAGATTCTAATATATGTTGCTCATAAGAGAAGTACTTTAATTTGAAAGACACAGGTTGAACATAGATGGATGTGAAAAGAGTGCACACAGTAAGCATAAGAAAGCTGGAGTGGCTATATTCATATCAGATAAACTTCCAGACAAAGAATATCAGCAGAGATAATAGGGATATTTCATTATGGGAAAAGATAAATCATCAGGTAGACATAATTGTAATGTGTATGGGCCTAACAATAGAGCCTTACAGTACATGAAGCAAAAACGGACATAATAAAGGAAAAGAGTTTCACATAGTATTATATTTAGGACTCCTTTCTTAGCAATTGATACAGCATCTAGACTTCAAAAATTAGTAGACAGGGGCTTCCCTGGTGGCGCAGTGGTTGAGAGTCCACCTGCCGATGCAGGGCACATAGGTTCGTGCCCCGGTCCGGGAAGATCCCACATGCCGCGGAGCGGCTGGGCCCGTGAGCCATGGCCGCTGAGCCTGCGCATCCGGAGGCTGTGCTCCGCAACGGGAGAGGCCACAACAGTGAGAGGCCCGCGTACCGCAAAAGAAAAAAAAAATTAGTAGACATAGATGATTTTAACAACCCTATAATCCCTATGATCTAATTAAAATTTATAGAACCACTTTTTTTTTTTTTTTTTTTTTTTTTTTGTGGTATGCGGGCCTTCCTCTGTTGTGGCCTCTCCCGTTGCGGAGCACAGGCTCCGGACGCGCAGGCTCAGCGGCCATGGCTCACGGGCCCAGCCGCTCCGCGGCATGTGG
>NC_041226.1:13005775-13025995 GCF_002837175.3 Physeter macrocephalus | reverse complement strand
GCGAACCCGGTTCCCCTGCATCGGCAGGCGGACGCGCAACCACTGCGCCACCAGGGAAGCCCTAGAACCACTTTTTGAACTGCAAAATAGACTTCTCTTCAAATGCATAGTTCATTCTTCAAGACTCACTATATGTTGGGCCATAAAACAAGTTTCAATAAGTTTAAAAGAATTGAAATCATAAAAATATATTGTCTGAAACAAATCAGTAAGAATAATCTTATTTCAGAGGAAAACACAAATATTTGGAAATTAAACAGAACCGTTATTATTGCATTATTAAGTTATTCACAGAACAAAAAAGAAATACAAGAGAAATTAGAACATATTTTTAATTCAGTGATAAGTATAATTCAACCTATCAAAATCTGTGAAATGCTGCTAAAGCACTGAATAAAGTGTAGTTTTAAGAGACTATATTTTAAAAAAAGAAAAATATAAAATCGGTCACCTGAAATTCCATTTTATGAAGTTAGAGAAGAATAAATTAAACTAAAAATAAACAAGAAGTAGGAAATAATAAATATAGGAGCAAAACTTTTTTTAAAAAAGTAGAAAATGGGCAATAGAGAAAATTAACAAAGTCAAATACTAGTTCTTTGAAAAGATTTCGACAAATGCTTAGCTAGACCAATCAAGAGAAAAGAGAGAGAACACTAATGATCAATATCAGAAATGAAAGACAAGTTATCACTTTGAAGTCTACAGGCATTAAAAAGATAAGAAATGAAAGCCCTCAAACCATTTTTAGAATCTCATTTTGTATCCGGGATTCATAAATGGAAATCCAGTAATATTCAGTAGAACAAATAAGGATTACTCTGTAGATCCTTTGGGAATCATAAGATTTTTATTCTGCTATGTGCTTAAAATGTAAACCACGAAACTCAATTATAAAGGTATTGAAACCATAATGTCTAGATTTTAAGGGAGCAAGAAAATCTTTATTTTTTATTTTTTGGGTGAGCAAGTCATGAAGCAAAAAAATAAGATTTTCCTTTTTCCTCTTCTTTTGAAAAACATGTAGTATATGGAAAGTCATTAAGACCAGGTTTACCTTGTCCACTATAAAGTTGAAAAGAAGTTCACATGAGAACTGTGCTATGTGTGCACTAAATACATTCTGTAACAAAACATTTGTTGCAGGAAGGAGCTATAATGTTCCAAGTAAAATTTCCCTGGATACATAGATGTGAACTTTTAAAGTAAGGGGAAAATATCCTTGACAAAAATCAATAATAACACTATATATCTATATGCAGTTGTTATTAAGTGAAGAATAATTTCAGACTGTTAGAACAATATCCATTGCTTTAATTACTTTGACACTATATAATAATGAAAAGTATATGAAAATATCCATGAAAATCTGTATTTCATAATGTCTAATACAGGAAAAAAATTTTTAAATACCATTCTTTTGTGAGATACAAATGGCATTCTTATGATATTTCAAAATTTCATAAAACAGAAGTATAATAGTGATTCTTCAGATCTTTTTGTTTGCTTTTGCTTTTGTTTTGTGGAGCTTAGTTCTTATTCCAAAGTTGCTATATGCGTCTTCTTATCATTGTAAATAAGAAATATTTGGAACATATAATACTCTTAAAGGAAAAATATTTGGTAAGTGGATTTGGACATCAATTAATATGGTTGAGTGAGCAACTACAAAATCATCTCTTTTTTGCTCTCAGAGAATAGGAATTTTAATGATATCAAACTCATTAATAACTATAGTATTAAAACAGTGTGATACTTAAGCAGAAACAAACAGATCTAAATAAGAGATCACAAAGGTCAGAAATAGACCTAATTATATATGAAAACTTTAAATATAATAGAGGTGGCATTAAAATCAATATGAGAAAGATGAATCATTCAATTGATGATATTGAAACACTAGATTCTCATATGGAAATAAAATACTCTTAAATATTCACATCATATTTAAGTAGTAATTGCACAAGGGTTAGAAAAACTGCCTGTGAAAATATTTTAACTATTAACAGAAAACCAAAAAAAACAAAACAACAACAAAAGACAACCTATAAACTTGAGATAGGGAGAGTTTCTTAAATACAACATAAATTCATAGAAGACTATTAAAATTTTTTTATATCAAAATTACAAAGATCTATATCAGAGAAGACATCATTAAAAATCAATGTTTAAGTAATAAAGCAATAGAATGAAAGCACAGGTTCCCCTCTACCACCTCTCTAAATCTCACTAAGTAACATTTCAAGGATTAAAAAAAAAAAAATTAGAAACCCCATAAGGACAAAGAAAGAAGGGAGGAAGGACACTATCAATATTTTGGTATCATAGAAAGGCTTGGGAATTGCTAGTACCAGGTACCGAAAGCAGAGGGAGAGATAGGGTTCAAAAAAGAAGATGGATTGAAAGTTCATTCGGAAGCAAGTAGATCTTCATAATCCATTCTCTATTCGTAGCTAAGAGAAGGCACTTTTCTAACCCTCTGCAGAAGGTGAACCAGGACTCTGTAGGAGGCAAGAGCCAATGGAAAGAAAAGGTACAATATTGGAAATGGAAATACGTGAAAATTCACATTCTGAAATGTGAGTGCCCCCTTTCCTCTCTTGCTTCTAGCAGCCAGGTTTATATCTTCAAAGCTGAAATTGGAAGATTATTCCCTAGGAGTACTGACTTGCTAAGAGACAAGATCTATAGATACTGACAATGGCATGTCTCTGAGTGAAACAGCCCAGCCAAATCACCTGCAGACTCACTGATTTATTCAAAGCCTCCCATCAGCTTTTACTGCCCCACTCTTGAATATGGCCAGAAATCCAGTGACCACAAGCTGAGGAAAGTCTCCAACATGAAAAGCAAAAATTCTCTCCTCCTCCTCCCCCCACAATAAGTAATGAAAAATTAGAAAAGGAAATTAAAGAAGATAAGAGGCAAGATTGGAGAAGAAATATTTTTTAAAAAACATTAAGATGTTTTGAAGCAGAAACAGAATGCTTTTTAAAAGGAGTATTTGGAGAGCAGAAAAGCTTAGAAATAAAAATTTGGTAACAGAAATGAAAAGTCTAACAGAGGGGTTAGACAATAAGGAAGAGGAAATCTCTGAAAGTAGAGAATATATTAAAAGATGAAAAATATTAAAAAATGATAAAATTAGAGGCCAATCCAGAAGGTCCAACATCTGAATAACAGTAGTTCCAGAAATAGAAGGAAAGAAAATGGAGGAGGAGGAAATTATAATTAAAGAACATTCTCCAGAACCGGAAGACACATGTCCTCAGAATGTCAGAGCCATCAAATCCCCAACATAATGGCAGAATGAAGATCCACATCAAAACATATCAGCACAAAATTTCAGCACTGGCCTCAGGGAGAAATTTTAAGATGTCCAAAGAGGAAAAAAATAAACAACAACAACAACAAAAAAAAAAAACACAAAAAGTCATATACAAAGGAAAACAGCAACATTGGAAGCTTTTTTTTTTTTTTTTAAAAAGCAATTTTTAAAGCATTCTGAGGTAAATAATTTCTAAACTACAATCTATACTAAGCCAAATATTCAAACAATGTGAGGTTAGAATGGAGGCATAGTGAGACATTCACAGATCCCAAACATTTTACCTCCTTCTGCAGATGCAGTTAGGGACTATGCTCTGTGGAAGTGAGAAAATAAAACAAGAAAGTGAAATCTTTGTGTATAATTTAACAAGAAATACAATACAGGAAAGAGATGAGAGGAGACCTTGGGGTGAAAATGTGCGGCAGACTTGGAGAGAAATGCGACCAAAACAAAAAGACCATTGCAGGAGGAATATTCCCCAGAGGAAGAAAGGTATTAGATATCTGTTGTGCTGTAATGTTTTAAGAGATTTTTCTCTTCCGGCAGATAAAATTGTGAATGGAGAGTGACACGCAAATTAGGGGAGTTATTGGTATATAGTTGGTGGAGAAGCCACGAGGCTGTGCGGAACAGTTTAGGGAGGGATATGGAGAGAGGAGAGAAGGAAAAGAGCCCTGGGCATCCCATTGGTTAGAGGCTGGGGAGACACAGAAAGAGCTGACAGTGA
Source organism: Physeter macrocephalus (assembly GCF_002837175.3). Classification (NCBI taxonomy): domain Eukaryota; kingdom Metazoa; phylum Chordata; class Mammalia; order Artiodactyla; family Physeteridae; genus Physeter; species Physeter macrocephalus. The sequence continues at coordinate 13,021,937 of NC_041226.1, read as the reverse complement.
AGCAGGAAGAGAGTGGGTGAAGCAAGAGAGGGGTGTTCTGAGAGCCAAGTGAAGAAGGTATTCTAGAAGCCAAGAGTGATCAACTCTGTGAAATTATTCAGATGGATTAAGTGAAATGAGGACTCAGGATGATGGCTGGATGAGAGCTGTTTTGGTGGAGCAGTAAGGATGGAAACCTCCGGTGGGGATGTGAGAAAACAGCAGGAGAGGAACTGGAGACAGATGTCTCTACACAGATGAGGAGCTAAATGAGAACAGAGGGATGTGATGGGAGCCAGAGGAGGGACGTAAGTTAGAATTGACTTTTTTAAAGATAGAAATGTTTAAGCACATTTTATGCCATTGGGAACAATCCAGTAGAGAGGGAAAATTTCATGACACAGGAAAGACAAAGGAATAATGGCTGGAGGGATATTCTTGATGAAGCAAGACTGGGAGAATCCAGTGTTCAAAGTGGATAATCTATCCATAGTCACAGAAATGAAGTCCTAGTATATGGATTTAAATACTATTTAGGGACACACTTAAGTATACAAAGCTGGTGAAAGACTCAAATAAATACATCAAATTCAAGATGATGGAGCCTGAAGCACAGATGGGATTGGGATAAAGGTAGGGTCAAAGGGAGATCAACTTTCCCTGAAATTTTTATTTTATTTTTAAAAGATAAAGCGAACATTAGAATTTTAAAATATTTTTTTCCTGCTCCTATTTATTACCAGGCTTCAGATGGCATATCAAACACATACAGCTTTTCTTCTCAAAGCCCGATAGCTTTGAGTCTCAAAAATTTTCTGCTACAAGTATTTTTAGATAGTTTATTAATATCCAGGTATCTTACCCACCCTGTACCTGTGCTGCCTGTGGATCTTTAAGCTGTATTAGGATGCAAAGAGAACCAGATATTTTAAGAAAAGCAGAAGTAAATTGTATTTCAGTGCAGATGGAAGGAAGGGCATATAACCAAGAACAAACACAATTTTGGCATCAACCTTAAGAATAATGTCAAGAGAGCTAAAGCAACCCTAGCTCTCAAAGGATGCTGACGATAACGACAAAGCATTTGTTTTTGAGCCAAGTCAAAGCTAGCAGAGCAAGGAAATGGACCTATCACCCTGAGGGAGGTGGGGAAGAATGTTGGTGCGACTGTTTATTTAAATACTTGTACCTCACCTTCTTCCATAAAGGATCTGAGATTATTCACAGAGACACTTACAGTGAAACAAGATTTTTTTAAAAGTGAGAAAATAAAGGGAAATAAGGATAAGAAAAATAAGATGAAGCCAGATGTATGGAAAGGACCAAAATACATGTGCTATGATCTTGTTCACTTTGCTAAAAATGGGTCTCATATTAGATTCTAAGTGACAAGGATGATCGGTTACTCAGTCCTTGAAATCCATAAGATAAAGACAGACTGTTTGCCTGGAAGTTCAACCATCCCTGTCCCGAGGCTGGAGAGAAATCTCTGCTGTGCATCTTCCAAAAGACAGTATGGAGGGCTTTTAACACAAAGCAGGGTTAAAATGGCACCCCAGGGTTTTCCTTCCCGAATACCTAACAAAATGAGCAAAATAGAGTAAAAACTAACAAGAAATGGGGGGAAGGGAAAGCCCAATGCAATACACTTAAAAACCTGGCAACTAAGGAAAGACACAGATTTTGGAGCAAAGCATAGAAGGACTATACAGCTAGATTCCTAACTTGCCCCTTTTCCAGGTGGCACGTTAATATGTTGAGAAAATCCTGAGATGACACACAAGTATCCCCAAATCTGGAGAGAAGCAGAATGACAGTGTATCCTCTGAATGAAGAATAGTGGAAGTAACAGCTAAAGAGAAACAGATGAACCTGTAAAGTGCAGACTCTCTCTGAGGGAAAGGCAGTGGAGCACCACAGGCTGGAAAGCGTGAAGATGTTCTCCTTGAGCATCAGATGCATTCCCAGATTAAGTGGCACAAAGTCAGGTATAAAATATCTAACAGAATCTCAAAGGAAAATGCAGACCATAGTTTCCTTTCTTCCCACCGCTACGTCAGTCTATAGAAAAGTAGGCAGAATATAATATGTTAAGTCCTTAACTAGGTTGGAAGTAGAAAACATTCTAGTCGGATTGAATGGGAAGAGAGACAGGAGTAATAGAACGTTAGACAGAATCCCTCTAAAATGAGCTAGATGAAAAGGAGTCACAAAGCAATTACAGGCACACCTCAGAGGTACTGTGGGTTCAACAGTTCCAGACCACTGCAATAAAGCGAATATCACAATGAAGCGAGTCACACAAACTTTTTGGTTTCCTAAGGCATATAAAAGTTATGTTTACATTATAATGTAGTCTATTAAGTATGCAATAGCATTATGCCTGAAAAACGTATATACCTTAATATAAAAATACTTTATTGTTAAAAATGCTAACCATTCTTTGACTCTTCAGTGAGTCAGAATCTTTTTGCTGGTGGAGGGTCTTGCCCGGATGTTGATGGCTGCTGACTGATCAGGGTGGTGGGTGCTGAAGGTGGGGTGGCTGTGATAATTTCTTAAAATAAGACCACCGTGAAGTTTGCCACATCATTTGACGCTTCCTTTCACAAATGATTTCTCTGTAGCATGCAGTGGTGTTTGATAGCATTTTACCCACAGTAGAACTTCTTTCAAAATTGGAGTCAGTCCTCTCAAACTCTGCCACTGCTTTATCAACTAAGTTTATGTAATATTGTAAATCCTTTGTTGTCATTTTGAAACAGCAGGACCCTATGGTCCTCTGCCTGCCTTTTGTCTGGGGAAAAACTTTAGCCAAAGAATAAGTTTAATCAGAGAAGTGAGAAAATGCAGAAACAAAGGAAAACAGTCAAGGAGACCAAATAATAATTGTTTAGTCTTTAAGCATAGTCAAGGACCTTTAGTTCCCTCTCAGGGGCTATAGATAATATTCTGAGCCATAACTTGTGAGCTGTCTTGTAGATACTGAAACTCCCACCAGACTGTAGCCATGACGTAAGCTGCCACAATTCCGAGAAGTGGCCTCAAGGAAGTGGGAAAAAACTGACCCTGGAACTAAAGATTAACTGTACTTAAAACAATCAAGATGATGCTCATCAGATCGCCACATGGCCAATTTCAAGATGAATGTCAGAGCTGGCTATGCTATTTCTACATGTAGCCCCCTCCCTCCATCTATAAAACCTCTTGTCCACTGGTTTTTGGGGGCAGGAAGGTGGGGAGAGTCAGGCTTTGGACAGGAGTCAGCCCTCCCCCAACCTCACTCCCTAGTTGCCAGCATCCAAAATAAAGCAAACTATCCTTTCCACCAACCTTGCCTCTTTATTGGCTTTTGAGCAATGAGCAGTTGGACCCCACTTTCAGGAACAGTTTCAACGATCTTCACAGCATCTTCACCAGGAGTAGATTCCATCTCAAGAAACCACTTTCTTTGCTCATCCATAGGAAGCAACTCCTCATCTGTGAAAGTTTTATCATGAGATTGAAGCAATTCAGGCACATCTTCAGGCTCCACTTCTAATTCTAGATCTTTGCTATTTCTACCACATCTGCAGTGACTTCCTCCATTGAAATCTTGAACCCCTCAAAGTCATCCATGAGGATTGTAATCAACTTCTTCCAAAGTCCATTAATGTTGATATTTGGATCTCTTCCCATGAATCACTAATGTTCTTAATGGCATCTAGAATAATGAGTACTTTCCAGGATGTTTTCAATTGACTTTGATCCATCAGAAGAGTCACTATCCATGGCAGCTATAGCCTTATGAAATGTATTTCTTAAATAAAACTTGAAAGTTGAAATTACTCCTTGATCCATGGGCTACAGAATGGATTTGTATTAGCAGGCATGAAAACATTAATCTCATTGTCCAGCTCCATCAGAGTTCTTGGGTGACCAGGTGCATTGTTAATGAGCAGTAACATTTTGAAAGGCATCTTTTCATCTGAGCATTATGTCTCACCAATGGGCTTGAAATATTCAGTAAATTATGCTGTAAAGAGATGTGCTGTCATCCAGGCTTTGTTGTTCCATTTATAGAGCAGAGGCAGAGTAGATTTAGCATAATTCTTAAGGGTCCCAGGATTTTCAGAATGGTAAATGAGCACTGGCTTCAACTTCAAGTCACCAGTTGTGTTAGCCCCTAACAAGAGAGTCAGCCTGTCCTTTGAAGCTTTGAAGCCAGGCATTGACTTTTCCTCTCTAGCTATGAAAGTCCTAGATGGCATCTTCTTCCATTGTAAGGCTGTTTTGTCTACACTGAAAATATGTTGTTTAGTGTAGCCACATTCATTAATTATCTTAGCTAGATTTTCTGTATAACTTGCTGCAACTTCTACATCAGCACTTTTATGTTATGGAGATGACTTTTTTTAAACCTCATGAACCAACCTCTGCTAGCTTCAGACTTTTCTTCTTCACCTTCCTCACCTTTCTTAGCCTTCATAGAATTGAATAGAGCTAATCCAGGGTCTTGCTCTGGATTAGGCTTTGGTTTAAGGGAATGTTATGGCTGGTTTGATCTTCTATCCAGACTACTAAAACTTTTTCCATATCAGCAATGAGGCTGTTTTACTTCTTATCATTCATATGTTCACTGGAGTAGCACTTTTAATTTCCTTCAAGAACTTTTCCTTTGCATTCACAGCTTGGCTAACTCGCTGGCACAAGAAGCCTAGCTGTTGGCCTATCTCAGCTTTCAACATGCCTTCCACACTAAGCTTAATCATTTCTAGCTTTTGATTTAAAGTGAGAGACATGTGACTCTTCCTTTCACTTGAGGAGGAGGCCATTGTTGGGTTATTAATTGACCTAATTTCAATATTGTTATGTCTCACAGAATAGGGAGGCCCAAGAGGGAGAGAGATGAGGGAACAGTTGGTTGGTGGAGCAGAGACCACATGACATTTATCAATTAAGTTTGCTATCTTACATGGGTATGGTTTATGGTGCTCTAAACAATTACAATAACAACATCAGAAATCACTGATCACACATCACCATAACAAATATAATAATAATAAAAAGTTTGAAATATTATAAGAATTAACATAATGTGACATAAAGTGAGCAAATGCTGTAGGAAAAATGGTGCTAATAGACTTGCTCAATGCAGGGTTGCCACAAAACTTGTAGCAAAATGCATAGAAAGAGGTGTGCTGTATACAGAATTGTTATGTCAGTTGCTAAAGTTAAAAAACCCAAAATACATGATACACAAGACAAAGCACTGGACCTCAGAGAAAACATAAATCAAGGAACAGATGGAGATATAACACAATTGCTTCTGCTGTAGAATAACTTAATAAAAAACATTAATATGCTAAAAGACAAGGATGTTAAAATAACTGAATGACATGAAGAAAAGTTGTAAAACTAAGGAAATAGAGTATTTAAATGACTAATAAATAAAACTAAAACATCAAGGAAGAGAACAGACTCCATTAAAATTAAATTCTGACAATTAGAGGAAAGGCTTGAGATTATCACTATAAATTAAGATAAAAAATACAGAGAGTAGAGAAAGTAGGAAAAAGCTGTTATAGAATATAGACAAGAGGGTCCTACATAAAGATAATTGACAACATTGAAGTATAGAAACCAAAAAAATGGAACAAATGATGTATTCAAAGATAAAATACAAGAGAACCCCCAACACTCCCCCCCAACACATACACAAAAGAAAAGTTTCCAGGTTGAAAGATTACTAGATTCTGGAAATTTTTGATACAGAATGTTCAACAGTGATACATATCAGAGCTAAGCTACTAAACTTTAAGGAAAAAGAAATAATTCTTAATCGGTCCAGAAAGAAAGAAAGAAAATACCCTGTAAGAAGAGATAAATCAGGCTGGCCTTAGAATTTTCCATGGTGAAGACAGTGGAACAGTTTATATCAAGACATGTGGAAAGTAGTGTGACCAAAGAATGTCATACCAAGTGCAGATGTCATTCAAGTATAACGAGCACAGGCAGACCTTCTCAGGAGAGAAGCAGCTCAGAATTCAGTATACGAGGGTTTTTCTTGGAGAAACAAGTTGACAAAAAATCCAGATAATTAAAAGACTCAAAATGAAGAACTCGGGAATAGAGAGACCATGGTGGGAAGGGGCCAGTAATGAGCACTGAATTTGTCTAATTGTAGAATGATTACTAAACTACTATGGGAATTATATTTCTGAACAAAATGTAAATATTATCAAACTGAGCAATATTACTAAGAATATACAAACAACATTTGGGAGATGGGCAGGAAGATGGAAGCAATAGAGTATTAGAGAGGTGTATGGATTGCATACCATTCAGGCAATCCATTACAAATACTATTTCTCTCAACTAAACTTTGGAAAAGCACTGGGTAGCACCAACTGTGAGACTTTACTCCCTGACAAGTAGTTGGAAATCAAATCTGTAAGTACAGATCCATTAGCTTTTGGAGTTAGCAAGCCTACCAGATCCATAAGCTTTTAGAGTTAGAAAGGTTAACAGATCCATAAGCTTTTAAAGTTAGCATGGCTAATCGGAGTTAGTCGATCTCAGAAAGAAAGCAGAATCACTTAGCTCCTGTTTTTATTTTCATGGTTTTCAGAGACAAGAGAGGAATTCAAATAGAAAAGTGCAGAAAAACATGTAACAAAGAAATTGTAGCCCAACATAACTGAGGAGCCGTTTAGAAAGAGACTTAGTCACGTATAAGAAGCATTCTCATTTCTAGAGCCAGAAAAAGAACATCCCAGGGCCCAGAAGGAACCATAGATGTGATCTCAGCCTTCTAAGATCTCACAGCAAAGTCACAGAGAATGAGGAAAGGTCTGAACAGTGGAGACAGAGAAATGTTACCCTACTTTGCAAAAGACGAAGTAATTGAATTCAGAATATACACTAACAAGATTGAGGTCTGGAAAAATTCTTGAAGAGACTGTCACATGGTGAACTTTTAGGAGAAAGGAAACTAATTTTTAATGATAATTTACATATTCAAATAATTCCATCCCCATAACAATTGTGTGATGTATTCATTGTTCTTAACACAATGCAGATGGAGAAACTTAGTGTCAGAGAAATCAGTATTTGTTCAAGGTCACACAGCTAGTAGATGCTGGACTATATTTGCTGCCCCATTTTATAAAAAATGTGATGATCACTAAAGGTCCATGCAGTTTTACTAAGATAAGGGTTGGTCAAACTTACTCTCTCTTTTGATAACATTCTAGGTATAGAGATCTACCAGAGACCTGGTATCCTGGCTTAGTTAGGTGCTTGACCAAGTCTCCAGGGTATTTTTGTGTCTGATGTAATGGAAAAAATCAAAGTTTCATAGAATAATTGTTGCTTTAAAAACCTCAGCCTAAAAATATCAATAGCACTGTACCATCTATTAAATGAAAAAATTATCTAAAATAAGAGACTATATCTTATTTTGTTTTGTTTTTTCAGAGACCAAATTTTATATATATTTTTTAGTTAGCTATTTTTTCTCTTGACATGGTTTCTGATATATAGTAGATACTCCAAAATATTTGGTGGAAAAGTTCATGAATTTGGAGGGAAATCTACAGATGCAAGCTGCAGAGCTCTGTCCTGTTTGACATTTTTTCTGTGACTTGATGAAAACATAGAAGACATGCTTATCAAGTTTGAAGGTGACAGAAAGCTGGAAAAGGGAATGAATAAGACTGATGATAAAATCAAGATTCAAAATAGTCTTGACAGGTTGGAATGATAGGCAAAACCGAAGTGTTCTATTCTGTATTTACCTTTAAAAACAACTGCCTGACTACTAAATGGGGAAATGGGTTTTGGCACCAGTTTATATGAAAAAGATTTTAGTTTTGCTTGTCCATAGCAGGAGCCAACAATTTGATGTAGTTGCTAAAATTTAAAAAAAATTCCAGATTGCGTTAATAGGATTGTGTTAATAGGATGGTCCAAATCACAGAAAGTAATAATCCCGCTGGGTTTCCCACTGGTCTGATAACAGCAGAATATTGCTTTCAATTTTGGGCACCCCAATTTAAGATGGATACTGAAAAATTGAAAGCCTCTAAGACAAGATGGCCAAGAAGGGGAGAAGTGTTCTTTAAGAGACAGTTCAAAGAACCAGGGGACTTTGGCCTGTGGAAGTTTTAAGGGGAGACACATTAGCTGCCTTCAAATATCTGAGAGGTAATTGTGTACGAAAAAGAGAAGATCTACTCACTGTTTTTCTAGGGAACAGAAATGGGAGGAAACAATGACAGAAAGCAGAAGGCAAGCAGATTTCAGCTTATAAAAAAGAACTGCTTCACAACTAGTTTTATTCATTGGAGAAATGGGCTAACTTTCAGAGGAAGCCTAGAAGTTTTCACTTAAGTGTGAACGACTGTCTGGAGGGGATTCCTGTACAGAAAATGAGGAGAGTCAAGAATATCCCATGGATTCCTCCCAGAGACCTTCTACTTCACTCAGATTCTGGGCTAGAGAGGAACTTGGTCTCAAAATAAGCAGGATTTTCAGTAGTTCTCATTACTCTCCCCAATGACTCACAAGGAATTTCTTTACAAACAAAATGCTTCCCACCTACCTTGTATTTCCATCTTTAAGCAAATCTGCACTTTACATACTTTATCATATGCATATTATGCATCAATTTAAAAGATCCATTGGGCTCTAAATGCTTGGGTGTCTTCTGCTGAAAGAGTAAAGATACCACTAATGACAACAGTAAAGTTCAAACACTTGACTTGTTTATATGAGACTCCTTTTTACTAAAGAAACACACAGTACACAAGAACATCCAATAGAAATTTGTTTATATTTTTAAATGAAACAAAACTTATATCTCAAATTCAGGTGGAAAGATTCTAAAGTAATATTTGGACTCCTAAAGTCCCTAGCAGTGACTAAAGTTAAAGACTCTTATTAAAATCATCTTGTTCCACTTATGTTCCTCCAGAATTCTTCCTTTATTTGATTTGCTTAACAGGTTTAAAATATTTTCTTCAAGGTGACGGGCACCTTGCCTTGAAATAACTGGCTTCTCTCTGGGAAGGTGAAAGATCATTTTGTAAGCAAAAGCTGACAGATGTGGATAGCAATTTTAACCTACAGACAGATCATGGATATTTGGGAATTCAATCTCCGGCCTTGCTAAAGACTGACAGAGCCTGGGGGAGGAATGCAGATTGGAAGAAAACAGATTTCTGCCGATCAAGAAAACCAGAGGAAGAGCTCATGAATATTGATTCTGGACCTGCTTTCTCTCTGCGGAGAGAAATGCCGACACAGTGCAATCCATATTGCCGTGCCTAGCTCCAGTCCAACAGCACGCTGCTGCTAGATTATAAACGACTTATCAAACCACAATCTAGACATATTTCTTCACTTTCATATCATGTTTCTGAGGATAGAATGCATTACACAAAATTGCTGATAGGCCCTATTCTGTGTACTTTAAGTGAAAGTCCAAGCAAATAAGGGTCTGCCACATACCAAGTGCTCAAAAATGCTTACTACAAAAACATGAACTGGGTAGCATCTCAGATTCAGTCTGTTTTGCAGGTGGAAGATGGGGACAGATGTGATCTGGGAAGAGATAAATGGAAAAGGGGCGGAGCAAAGAGTTGTCGGCTGGTTATGGAACACGCTATAAGAGACTTTTAAATTTTTCATTAAATGGCAGGGCTCTTTTGTGTAATATATGATTTGTCCCTAAAGAAAATGGAAGATCTCATACATTAGGATTTTTTTTGTTTGTTTTTCAGGAAATGTACGATATAATTGGTACTATATCCAGTTTACAAAGGACTGGGTTAGACATTCCTCTTTAAAAATGCCTGCTTAATGGAAGCTGGGACTCAAAGAGCACATGTGGTGAATGTTTCAAGGCATGTTGTTGGTGATAAGTTATTAGCAACTCATTTTGTTTAAAAAAAATTCAATCAATTCTACTTCAAAAAGGAAGAAACCCTAGATGGAGATATTTACCATTACACAGAAAATACTGAAGTGGTCTCCTTGACATCTTTGCTCAAATACTGCATTCGTTATTCCCCATATTTAAGCAACCCTAGTGTTTCAGAGAGTAAAGGAACTATGTGAGAAACCTGTATCCTACTCCAGAAACTGACATTCACAAAGTAAAATTGATTCTGTGCTAGTGAATTCAAAAGAGAAAAATATATATTTGTCAAATACTTTTCATGGCCAATTCTTTTAGCAGTTTACACTCTTGAGACAAATTTTAATTCTAAGGGTTTCTTTCTCAAATAACTATTATAAAATGCAATACTTTGAACTATGGGGTGACCGAATCTGGTTGTGCTCTGTTTGATACAGGAATGAAATAAACTTTGCCTTCATAAAGCAGATTTGCTCTAAGACAGAAATACGTGGCAGGAGGAAAACACTTTGTTGGTAAAGACACTCTTTGTGAGCCATTGGGGAGAGCAAATGAGAACCACTGAAAATTCTGCTTATTTGGGACCAAGTTCCTCTCTAGCCCAGAATCTGAACATATCAATTGTATAAGGTCCTTGGGAGGAACTCATGGGATATTCTTGACTCTCCTCATTTTCTGTACAGGAGTCCCCTCCAGACGGTCATTCACACTGAATTGAAAACTTCTAGGCTTCCCCTGAAAGTTAGCATACTTTGGGTGCCATATTCTGTTCCCTCTCACTCCACATCCTTGCCAAAATTTGTCAGATGTTTAAATTTCAGCCATTTTAGTGGGTGTGTACTGACATCTCATTATGGCTTTAATTTTCATTTCCTTGATTAATAATGATATTGAGCATATTTTCATATGCTTATTGGTCATTTGCAAATCTTTTGTCAAGTGCCTGTTTCAGTTGTTAGCCAATTAAAAAAAAACAAATCATTTGTAATGAGATATAATTTATATAATAGAATAAAATCAACTAATTTTAAGTATTCAGACTGATGAGTTTTGACAAACATATATACTTATGTAACTGCCACCACAATCAAGATATAGAACATTTCCATCACCCCCAAAAGTTCCTTCATGCCTATTTGCAGTCAACGTCCACATCCACAGCTTCATCCAAACACTGATCTGATTTGTCAGTAGAGGTTAGTTGCTTGCTCTAGAATTTTATATAAATAGAATTGTACAGTATGTACTCTTTTGTGTCTGGCTTCTTTCACTGACTATAATGTTTTGGAGGTGCATCTATGCTGTTGGGCATATCAGTAGTTCATTCCTTTTCATTGCTGAACAGTAGTCTTGTATAGATGTTCCACAATTTGTTTATCAGTTCATCTGTTGATGGACATTTAAGTTATTTCCAATTTTGTGTTATTATAAATAACAACTGAATGGAGCTATTATGAAAATATCTGTAGATATGTCTTTGTGTACACATATGTTTTCATTTCTCTTGGGTAAATACCCGAGTGGAATTGCTGGAACAATGTCATATAGTAAATGTATATTTAGTTTTATAAGAAACTCCAAGCTGTTTTCCAAAGTGATTGTAACATTTTAAACTCCATTGAGCAGTATATGAGAATTCCAATTCCTCCACATCCTTGCCAACATTTGAGGTGTCGGTCATTTTCATTTTAGCCATGCTTTCATGCACCAGTAACTAACTGTGGTTTAAACTTATTTAACCCATTTTTAGTTAGGTGTTTTGAATTTTTCCTTATAGATTTGTGATATTTAAAAATATATATACTTAAGAGATTGGTTCAAGATGGCAGAGTAGATGGACGTGCGCTTATTCCCTCTGCGAGAGCATCAGAATCACAACTAACTGCTGAACAATCATCAACAGGAAGATACTGGAACTCACCAAAAAAGATACCCCACATCCAAAGACAAAGGAGAAGCTGCAATGAGATGGTAGGAGGCATGCAATCACAATAAAATCACATCCCATAACCGCTGGGTGGATGACTCACAAACTGGAGAACACTTATACCACAGAAGTCCACCCACTGGAGTGAAGGTTCTGAGCCCCCCGTCAGGCTTCCCAACCTGGGGGTCCAGCAAGGGGAGGGGGAATTCCCAGAGAATCAGACTTGGAAGGCTAGCAGGATTTGACTGCAGGATTTCGACAGGACTGGGCAAAACAGAGATTCCACTCTTGGAGGGCACACACAAAGTAGTGTGCACATCAGGACCCAGGGGGAAGGAGCAGTGACCCCATAGGAGGCTGAACCAGACCTACCTGCTAGTGTTGGAGGGTTTCCTGCAGAGGTGGGGGATGGCCGTGGATCACTGTGGGGACGAGGACACTGGCAGCAAAAGTTCTGGGAAGTACTCCTTGGCGTGAGGCCTCCAGGAGTCTGTCATTAGCCCCATCAGCTCCAGTACTGGGTTACCTCAGGCCAGACAACCAACGGGGAGGGAACTCAGCTCCACCCATCAGCAGACAAGCAGATTAAAGTTTTACTGAGCTCTGCCCACCAGAGCAACACCCAGCTCTACCCCCCACCAGTCCCTCCCATCCGGAAGCTTGCACAAGCCTCTTAGATAGCTTCATCCACCAGATGGCAGACAGCAAAAGCAGGAAGAACTACAATCCTGCAGCCTGTGGAACAAAAACCACATTCACAGAAAGACAGACAAAATGAAAAGGCAGAGGACTATGTGCCAGATGAAGGAACAAGATAAAACCCCAGAAAAACAACTAAATGAAGTAGACATAGGCAACCTTCCAGAAAAAGAATTCAGAATAATGAGAGTAAAGATGATCCAGGACCTCAGAAAAAGAATGGAGGTAAAGATTGAGAAGATGCAAGAGATGTTTAACAAAGACCTAGAAGAATTAAAGAACAAACACCTAGAACAATTAAAGAACAAACAAACAGAGATGAACAATTCAGTAACTGAAATGAAGAATACACTAGAAGGAATCAATAGCAGAATAACTGAAGCAGAAGAACAGATAAGTGACCTGGAAGACAGAATGGTGGAATTTACTGCTGCGGTAAAGAGTAAAGAAAAAAGAATGAAAAGAAATGAAGACACCCTAAGAGACCACAGGGACAACATTAAACGCACCAACATTTGCATTAGCGGGGTCCCAGAAGGAGAAGAGAGAGAGAAAGGACCCAAGATAATATTTGAAGACATTATAGTAAAAAACTCCCCTAACATGGAAAAGGAAATAGTCACGCAAGTCCAGGAAGCACAAGAGAGTCCCAGGCAGGGTAAACCCAAGGAGAAACATGCTGAGACACATAGTACTCAAGCTGACAAAAATTAAAGCCAAAGAAAAATTATTAAAAGCAACAAGGGAAAAACGACAAATAACATACAAGGGAACGCCCATAAGGTTAACAGCTGATTTTTCAGCAGAAGCTCTATAAGCCAGAAGGGAGTAGCATGGTATATTTAAAGGGTTGAAAGGGAAGAACCTATAACCAAGATGACTCTATGTGGCAAGGATCTCATTCAGATTAAACGGAGAAGTCAAAAGCCTTACAGACAAGCAAAAGCTAAGAGGATTCAGCACCACCAAAAAGGCTCTACAACAAATGCTAAAGGAATTTCTCCAAGTGGGAAACACAAGAGAAGAAAAGGACCTAAAAAAAAAAAACCCAAAACAGTTAAGAAAATGGTAAGAGGAACATACATATCTATAATTACCTTAAATTTGAATGGATTAAATGCCCCAACCGAAAGACACAAGCTCACTGCATGGATACAAAAACAAGACCCATATATATGCTGTCTACAAGAGACCCACTTCAGACCTAAGGACACATACAGACTGGAAGTGAGGGGATGGCAAAAGATATTCCATGCAAATGGAAATCAGAAGAAGGCTTTAGTAGCAATACTCATATCAGATGAAATAGACTTTAAAATAAAGAATGTTACAAGAGACAAGGAAGGACACTACATAATGATCAAGGGATCAATCCAAGAAGAAGATACAACAATTATAAATATGTATGCACCCAACATAGGATCACCTCAATACATAAGGCAACTGCTAACAGCTATAAAAGAGGAAATCGACAGGAACACAGTAATAGTGGGGGACTTTAACACCTCACTTACACCAATGGACAGATCATCCAGACAGAAAATTAATAAGGAAACACAAGCTTTAAATGACACAATAGACCAGATAGATTTAATTGATATTTATAGGACATTCCATCCAAAAACAGCAGATTACACTAGAGAAAGAAGAACAAACAATACCCAAAGGTAGTAGGAGGAAAGAAATCATAAAGATCAGAGCAGAAATAAATGAAACAGAAACAAAGAAAACAGTAGCAAAGATCAATAAAACTTAAAGCTGTTTCTTTGAGAAGATAAAAAAAAATTAATAAACCTTTAGCCAGACTCATCAAGAAAATGAGGGAGAGGACTCAAATCAATAAAATTAGAAATGAAACAGGAGAGACGAATCACAAGTAATGAAATGGAAACTGTGATTAAAAAACAGAAGTCCAGGACCAGATGGCTTCACAGGTGAATTCTATCAAACATTTAGAGACGAGCTAACACCCATCCTTCTCAAATTCTTCCAAAAAGCTGCAGAGGAAGGAACACTCCCAAACTCATTCTATGAGGCCACCATCACCCTGATACCAAAACCAGACAAAGATACTACAAAAAAAGAATATTACAGACCAATATCACTGATGAATCTAGATGCAAAAATCCTCAACAAAACACTAGCTAACAGAATCCAACAACACATTAAAAGGATCATACACCATGATCAAGTGGGATTTATCGCAGGGATGCAAGGATTCTTCAATATATGCAAATCAATCAACATGATACCCTGTATTAACAAATTGAAGAATCAAAACCTTATGATCATCTCAATAGATGCAGAAAAAGCTTTTGACAAAATTCAACGCCGATTTATGATAAAAACTCTCCAGAAAGTGGGCATAGAGGGAAGCTACCTCAACATAATAAAGGCCATATATGACAAACACACAGAAAACATCATTCTCAATGGTGAAAAACTGGAAGCATTTCCTCTAAGATCAGGAACAAGATAAGGATGTCCACTCTCGCTACTCTTATTCAACATAGTTTTGGAAGTCCTAGCCACAGCAATCAGAGAAGAAAAAGAAATAAAAGGAATGCATTCCTATACACTACCAATGAAAGATCAGAAAGAGAAATTGAGGAAACATTCCCATTCACCATTACAACAAAAAGAATAAAATACCTGGAATAAACCTACCTAAGGAGGTAAAAGACCTGTACTCAGAAAACTATAAAACACTGATGAAAGAAATCAAAGTTGACACAAACAGATGGAGAGATATACCATGTTCTTGGATTGGAAGAATCAATATTGTGAAAATGACTATGCTAACCAAAGCAATCTACAGATTTAGTGCAATCCCTATCAAATTACCAATGGCATTTTTTACAGAACTAGAACAAAATATCTTAAAATTTGTATGGAGACACAAAAGACCCTGCAGAGCCAAAGCAATATTGAGGGGAAAAAATGGAGCTAGAGGATTCAGACTCCCTGACTTCAGACTATACTACAAAGCTACATTAATCAAGACAATATGGTAATGGCAGACAAACAGAAGTATTGATCAATGGAACAGGATAGAAAGCCCAGAGATAAACCCACACACCTATGTTCAACTAATCTATGACAAAGGAGGCAAGGATATACAATGGAGAAAAGACAGTCTCTTCAATAAGTGGCGGTGGGAAAACTGGACAGCCACAGGTAAAAGAATGAAGTCAGAACACTCCCTAACACCATACCCAAAAATAAGCTCAAAATGGATTAAAGACCTGAATGTAAGACCAGACACTATAAAACTCTTAGAGGAAAACATAGGTAGAACACTCTTTGACATAAATCACAGCAAGATCTTTTTAGACCCACTTCCTATAGTAATGGAAATAAAAACAAAACTAAACAAATGGGACCTAATGAAACTAAAGCTTTTGTACAGCAAAGGAAACCATAAACAAGATGAAAAGACAACCCTCAGAATGGGAGAAAATATTTGCAAATGAATCAACAGCCAAAGGATTAATCTCCAAATTATATAAACAGTTCATGCAGCTCAATATTAAAATAATAAATAACCCAATCAAAAAATGGGCAGAAGACCTAAATAGACATTTCTCCAAAGAAGACATACAGATGGCCAAGAAACACATGAAAAGATGCTCATCATCACTAATCATTAGAGAAAT
>NC_041226.1:12981247-13005743 GCF_002837175.3 Physeter macrocephalus | reverse complement strand
GTTCCTTAAAAAACTAAAAATAGAATTACTATATGACCCAGCAATCCCACTACTGGGCATATACCCTGAGAAAACCATAATTCAAAAAGACACATGCACTCCAATGTTCATTGCAGCACTATTTACAATAGCCAGGTCATGGAAGCAACCTAAATGCCCATCAACAGACGAATGGATAAAGAAGTTGTGGTACATATATACAGTGGACTATTACTCAGCCATAAAAAGGAACGAAATTAGGTCATTTGTCGAGTCGTGGATGGACCTAGAGACTGTCATACAGAGTGAAGTAAGTCAGAAAAAAAGAAACAAGTATCATATATTAACGCATATATGTGGAATCTAGAAAAATGGTACAGATGAACCGGTTTGCAAGGCAGAAATAGACACAGTTGCAGAGAAGAAACGTATGGACACCAAGGGGGGAAAGAAGGGGGGTGGGGGTGGTAGGATGAATTGGGAGATTGGGATTGACATATATGCACTAATATGTATAAAATTGATAACTAATAAGAACCTGCTGTATAAAATAAATTAATTAAATAAAATTTAAAAAATATATATATACTTATATTTTGGATGTAAGTCCTCTATTACATATGTTACTGAGAATATGTTCTTTGCATCTGTAGCTTGCCTTTTTACTTTCTTGATGGTGGCTTTTGATGAACAAGAGTTTTTCATTTTGCTGAAGTACAACTTATCTAATTATTTTCTTTTGATATGTGCTTTTTATATCCTGTTTAAGAAATCTTTGCCTAACCTCAAAGTCATTATTGTAGTCTCCATTTTTTTTTTGTGCAACCTTGATCATTTTACCTGTCACATTTAGGTGTAAGATCCATTTTGAATTCATTTTTATATATTGTATGAAGTAAGCCTCAGGATTCACTTTTTTCCAAATGGATATTCAGCACCATCCGTTGAAAGTTCCACTGGATTTTAAAGATTATTTCCACATAAACTCTCAATGTGGAATCCAATTTTAGATTACAGCATTTAAGTAAATGGAGTAGGTTATTAGAAACTTTTATGTTCTTCTATTGAGTAATCATGGTGACATGATTTGTTATGTCACCATGAAAGTTTGTTATCTCTCACTAGATGGATGGGGTATGAGGGATTTTCCAATTTGTTACCGACAGTCTAACTGGATTCTAACTGATCTTGACCAGACCCCACTCTGACTCTCAATTCTAGGGAGAGCCAGGTACCTGGGTTCAGCCTCTCCTCAATCAGTGCCTTCTCATGAGAGTTCCACATCCTCACCAACACTTGATATGGTCATTCATTTTAATTTTAGCCATTCTGGTACGTAGTGGTAACTAATTGTGGTTTAATTTTTTTTCCAATTTTAAACTTTCATGTGAGTTTTGCTGAGAACCATCCTCAATGAAGATATCCATCCCTCCTCACCTCAATGTATTCTTATAAATGGCTATTTAAGTCTCTACATATTTGGTATTGTTTGTTGCAATTCCCTGGCCTCATGATATAGACTCCTTTTTTAAAAATTTAAATAATACACAAAGCTAAAGAAATGGAACTCAAAAAATATTTACATTGAACACCCCTCAATTCCTTTTGAATTCAAAGCTAAGCAGAAATCTGGGAATGTACTTTTAGACTATTCATTTTATTTCAGTCTTCAGTACTGGCACATAAAAAGAGAACTTCCTTTATGTAAACCAGAGATCCTCAGTGTTGTCTTCAACCATTTATCATTCCTGAGGAGCTCCATATAGTCCACAGACCAAACCCTTGCATTAGTAATGTGTATAATACAATTCTGTCTGTACTTTGTTTCTGACTTACATTAATATTTATTATGTTTAATGAAAGGTAATTATCACCTCTTCAGAGCCCATTGAAAATAGCATCATTAGATCCAGACTTCTGATGAAGCTTTTCGGCAGTAACTTGATGTACCTGCAGGTCTTTCATCAAGATATTATCCAGAGCTAAAAGTGTAAAAACAGCTTGAATACTCAGTTGTCAGTTCCTGTGAGAGGCATTTTTTGAAAGAAAGAGGCTTAGTAGAGTGGAAAAGTAAGAAAGTTCAAATGTGAAACTTACTCTGTAATTAAAATAGGAAACATTGCTTTGATCATTTAACAACTTAAGAAGTAGGTAATCAAGTTGTTTCTTCTCAATTCTGTAATAAGAATATATGACTTATATATATATGATTTATAAGGCCGATGGAACCATAGTACTTATGGCTCTCAGACAAAAAATTGGAGCTGTAAATATTAATTATTTTCTGCAATAGCTAATTTTATGTGTTAACTTGACTGGCCCATGGAGTGTCCAGACATTTCCCCAAACATTATTCTGGATGTGTCGGTGAGGGCGTTTCTAGATGAGATTAACATTTGAATTGGTAGACTCTGTAAGGCAGATGGCTCTCTTCAGTCAGTTGAAGGTCTTAATAGAACAAAAAGGCTGACCTTGCTAGAGGAAGAGAATTTTTCCTGCCTGACTGTCCTTGAACTGGAACATTGGCTCTTCCTGGGTCTTGAACCTACTGAGCTTTGGAGTAGAACTCCAAATCAGCTCTGCTGGTTCTCAGAACTTCAGATTCAGACTGGAACTAAATCATTGGCTCTCCTGGGTCTCCAGTTTGCTAACTCACCCCGTCAGTCTTGGGAACTTCCAGCCCCCATAATCGTGTGAGCCAACTACTTATAATCTTTTATGTATATAAATTTATTTATTTATATTTATCTATTTCCTATTGGTGCTATTTCTCAGGATAACACTGACTAATATATTACCTTCCATCCAAAGGGAAAACATTTGAAATTTAAATTTAAAACTGAAAATATTTTTTCAAATACTTTATATTCCATGAAGACGATTTAAAGGCAGACTCTCATAGCCTTGCTTTGAACTAGGGTGGGGCTTCCCTGGTGGCGCAGTGGTTGGGAATCCGCCTGCCAATGCAGGAGACACGGGTTCGTGCCCCAGTCCAGGAGGATCCTACATGCCGCGGAGCGGCTGGGCCCGTGAGCCATGGCCAGTGGGCCTGCGCATCCGGAGCCTGTGCTCCGCACCGGGAGAGGCCACAGCAGGGAGAGGCCCGCGTACCACAAAAAAAAAAAAAAAAAAAAAAACCCTTTAAACATTTGGCTAACACATTTAGTGGAGCAGAAAGAAACTGCTTTTCTATCACAAAAGAAAAGATATATTAAATGTACAGAGCATAACAGTTTAACTTATTTGTAGCTACCTTCCATTTCATAATTTTTCTGTTCATAATTGAATAATAACAAGGGGCTAATATTTTCTGAGTGCTTATTATATGCTGAGTACTGATTCGTTTATATGATGTATGTCATTTCATGCTCGTAACGATCCTGTGTGGTAGGTAGCATTATTATCCTCAATTTCCAAGTGATAAAATTGAGACTTAGTTTGTGTAACATGCCCAAAGACACGCACAGTTTCTCCCAAGTGGTAGAAATGGGATTTGAATGATGCAGTTCTGAATTCAGAGCCCACGGGCTTCCTTAGAACCCCCTCCTTCTTTGTAATATTAGTCCCTTCTACTCACTAAGTGTAGAGGTCACATGACTATAGGCAAAAGAACCTTGTTCAAAATCTGTTTAAAAATTCTTTCTGGCTCTCTTGCCAGTAAAACTCTCTTCCATTTTCTTTTGCTAGTTTTGGAATCAAAGATTATCTTGGGAGGCATATTAAAAGTTTTCCACTTTAGATATTAAAATGAATAATACCTCATTTCCAGTAAACAGCATTAAGTGAGGTACTATTTGGCTTCAGACTTCTGCTGAACACAACTGCCTATGTGAGCCAGCCGTCAGCGTGCTGGGCTGGTGGTGTTGCCTACAGGCATACACGCAACTTGCATAGAATCCGTAAGCTGAGGAGTATTATTATTATTATTATTATTATTTCTACTGCATTATTACTAGTTCTACTACTATTATTTCTATTTATTATTGCTATCATTTCTATTATTACTTCATCTACAGGGTGCTATCTAGCCCCAAGCGAATAAGGCAAGTTGTAGCTCACCAAAAATATGAATTAACAGGCACCATTTTAAAATACAGTAATGTTTTGTCACCCCAGCAAATCCATCCACTGGTCTGCCCTAAATTTAGCTCTGCACAAATTTAATGTATGAGAAAAAAGTTCAGCTTTCTAGTCCTTAAGGAGACCCCCTCATTATTCAAATGTCAAACTGAAAACTCAATAAAGCAAACCAAGGGACATTACTAACCTTGAATTTGTGGATTGTAACCTCTATATTCCATATGTTGGAAGGTAACTTGATCAGAGTGTCTAGTAATCTGGTGGTCAGATCATGTGATATGAGAAGAGCCCTCTGAATGCATGAGCACCAGAGAAGGAAGGGGATCTTGAAGGTGATGTCAAGTGAAAAGTGGTAAATGCTAATGGTGATTTGTCCATAAATTGTAAATCATCCCCCGGTTGCCCAGTCCATGTCCCAGTGACATTATAGTTTAGTGTTGATGAATGTTGTATTGAATAAACATATGGCAGCACTTACCATGCAGAGAGCAGAGCAGAGTCTGTTTAAACATAGACACTACAGGAAACAGTTTGCATTTATGCCCTGGCATCTGAATAAATCACCCATCTGTTTCAGAAATTCCATTCAATTTCATAAACATTTATTGAACACCTACTACGATCAGAGCAGAGCACACTGACAGATGCCTCAGGCATTACAAATATGAGTAAGTCTCAGCCTTGATCTGGCAGGGGAAATAAGACATGTGCAGGAATAATCACAACACCAGACAGAATGAGAAGTCTGGGTGATCTCTAGAGAGCCATGGACATAGAGGGACAGCCAGGGGGCTGAGATTAAAGAAGGTTCCTCTGGAAAGTAATAGGACTGGAACGGTGGATAAAATATGAGAGTCAGAAGTGAGAAGTAAGGAGAAATATCCTTGTTAGGGGAGAATAAGAGAAGAGGATGGCAGTCAAGAGCGGGCAGCACAAAGAATGGTATTGATACACAAAGGGAGTCGTGACTCTAGGAAATAAGGCAAGTTCAGGTACAGATGGTAGAAATAAGATTTCAGATCTCAGCTTCTGGACTTGAATTAAATCTAAGATATGAAAATACATTTAATCCTGAATTGATGTGGGTTTGGAGTGTTCTAGTTTGGGAAATTGAATATTTTGGCTCTTGGAGAGTTACCATAAAACTTGAGATGAATGTAAAGTGTGGTGAACAAGACTTTAAACATATTTATTGAGGTGTTTCTGCTTACAAATACTGAACTTAACACACTGACTATTCTCCATGATTACTAAATATCCCTTTACTTGTTTTTTGAATGACTGTAGAATATTTCAATATACGGATATACCTTAATGTACCTAATGTTTCATATTTATGTTGCTTCTAATTTTCAGCTACTATAGATAAAGCTACAATAAAATTATAATGGTTAATTTTTCTCGAGCGCTTACAGTGCTCCAGGCACTGTGTCAAACACTTTTTAAAAAATTGTGAAGAAATCCACATAACAAAAAATTAACCATTTTAAAGTGAACAATTCAGCGACGGTTGTGGATTCACAATGTTGTGCAACCACCACTTCTATCTAGTTTCAAAACAGTTCTAGTTGCGTCACCTTGGAAGGAATCTGTATCGATCAAATAGTTAACTTTTCTCTCCTCTCACCCCCAGCTTCTGGCAAACACCAACCTGCATTCTACTTATGGATTTACCTATTCTGGGTTTTTTACCTAATGGAATCATACCACATGATTCTGCCTTCTGTGTCTGGCTTCTTTCACTTAGCATAATGTTTTGAGGTTCATCCATGTTGTAGCATCTATTAGTATTCCATTTCTTTTTATGGCTAAATAATATTACATTGTATGTATATACCATGATTTGATTATCCATTCATCCCCTGATGGGCATTTAGGATGTTTCCAGCTTTGGTTATTGCAAATAGTGCTGTTATGAACATGCGTGTATATGTATTGTTTTTAATTCTTTGGGGTATATACCTAGGAGAAGAATTACTAGGTTATACAGTAATTCCACATTTATTTTTTAAAAGAACTCCAAGCTGCTTTCTGTAACAGTTAAAACATTTTACATGCCTACTAGCAATGTGTTAGGCTTCCAATTTCTCTCCATATCCTTGGTAACACTAATTTTCCTTTTTTTTTTTTTTTTTTTTGTTAGTGCCATCCTGGTGGGTGTGAAGTGGTATCTCATTGTGGTTTTGATTTGCATTTCCCTGATGACTAATGATAGTGAGCATCTTTTCATGTGCTTGTTGGCCCTTTGTACATCTTCTTTGGAGAAATATCTATTTACCTCCCTTGCCCATTTTTTAAATTAGGTTACTTACCTTTTTTATTACTGAGTCGTAAGAGTTTTTTATATATATTTTGGGTACTAGACCTTATCAGATATATGATTTGCAAATATTCTCTCAATTCTATAGGTTCTCTTTTAACTTTCTTGATAATGTCCTTTGATGAACAAAAGTTTTCAATTTAAAGTCCAATTTATTTTTTTCTTTTATTGCTCACTTAAGCTTTTGATATCATATCTAAGGATCCATTGCCAAACCCAAAGTAATGAAGATTTACTCCTATGTTTTATTCTAAGAGTATTATGGGTTTACCTCTTATATTTTTGTTGTTGATTCATTTTGAGTTAATTTTTGTATACAGTGTGAGGTAAGGATTTGTTTTCATGTGGATATCTAGTTGTCCCAGCACCATTATTTGTTGAAGAGACTGTTGTTTCTCCATTGAATGGTCTCAGTACCCTTGTCAAAAATCAATTTGAGATAGATGTATGGGTTTATTTCTGGACTCTCAATTCTATTCTGTTGATCTGTATGTCTATGCTATGCCAGTACCACCTTGTTTTGATGACTATAGCTTTGCGGTAGGATTTGAAATCAGGGAGTATGACTTCTCCAACTTTGTTCTTCATTTTTAAGATTGTTTTGGCTATTCAGAGCCCGTTTCAAATCCACATGGCTTTCACATCTATAAAAAAGGCTGTTGGGATTTTGACAGAGATTGCATTCAATCTGTAGATCACTTTGGATACTATTGCCATCTTAATAATATTAAGTCTTCCAATCCATGAACATGAGATGTCTCTCCATCTATTTAGCTCTTCTTTATACCTTTCAGTGATGTTTTGTAGTTTTCAGTGAATGTCTTTCACCTCTTTGTTTAAATTTATCCCTAAGTATTTTATTCTTTTGGGTACTAGTGTAAATGGAATAGTTTTTTAAATTTTCTTTTCAAATTATTCATTGCTGGTGTAAAGAAACACAACTGATTTTTTTGTTGATCATGTATTCTGCAACTTTGCTGAATTTATTAGCACTAGTAGTTTTTTTGTGGATTCTCTGATGTTTTCTTTATATAGGATTATGTCATTGGTGAACAGAGAATATTTTACTTATTTCCTTCCTATTTGGATGCCTTTTGTTTCTTTTTCTTGCTTAATTGCTCTGGATAGACCTCCTAGTTCAATGTTGGATAGAAGTGGTGAAACTGGGCATCCTCTTCTTGTTTCTCATTTTTTCCTTCATTCTATTAAATGTGATGTATTATATTGATTGATTTCCTTATGTTCAGCCATCCTGTGCCAAGACTTATAAGTAAGTTATCCCATTTAATCCTTACAATCACCTATGAGATGTGGGTAATCTTTTCTTCCTTTTTAGTATATTTTTTAATGTATAATATGGTTAAATTACACTCACAGTTTTTCAGAGTTTGTGGGCTAGTATCATTCATCTGATTTCAGAACCTACACTCTTAATCATTTAGGCCAGTCACGGAATGTTTCTGCACATGCATTTTTATTCTTTCAAATACTATTTATTATGTATGCACTCTGTGCCAGACACAATAATATGCACTGGGGATACAAAAATAAAAAAGAACAGAATTCTTACTTATGGAGTTTAGTTTCTCTATTCCTTTCCTCACACTGGTCCCTTTCTGGTCCCTCCAAGAAACCAAAGATCAGCTTTGTGTCACTATAGACTTTGCATTTTCTCAAATTTTATATAAATGGAATCATACAGTATGTACCTTTTTCCCCTTTCATTCATAATTTCTTTAACTCATCATAATTATTTTGAGATTTATCCATGTTATTACATACATCAATAGCTAATTCCTTTTTCTTGCTAAGTAGTAGTCCGTTGTCTGGATATGCCACATTTTGTTTATGATTCATTTGCTGAAGAACATTTGGGTATTTTCAGTTTTTTGGTGATTATGAATAAAACTGCTATAAATATGTGTACAAGTCTTTGTGTGAATGTATGCTTTCATTTCCCTTGGATAATACCTAGGAGAGTAGGATCCTTTGGGAAGTGTGACTTTATAAGATTCTGTCAATGGCTTACAAAGTTGCTGTGCTATTTTACATTCCCACAAAGAGTGTGTGAGATTTCCAGTTTTCTTTTTTTTTTTTTCATTAAGTATGATGTTACTTGTATGTTTTTCTTTGATGACCTTTATCAGGGTCAAGAAGTTCAATTCTACTCCAAACTTGGAGCAAACTCCAAGTTTGCTGAGAGGAATGGATGTTGAATTTTGTCAAATGCCTTGTCTATGTCTCTTAAGATGATCATATAGTTTTGTTTTGTTTCTTAGTTTGTTAATATGGTGAATTACATCAATTGTTTTTGGATAATAAGTCAACCTTGCATGCCTGGCTTAAACCCCACTTGGTCATGGTGTATATTTGTTTTTATTTTTTGTTGGATTTGATTTGTTAAAATTTTAAAAGAATTTTTGTATCTATGTTCATGAAGGATATTGGTCTATAGTTTGCTTTTTTTGTAATGTCTTTATGTAGTTTTGGTATCAGATTAATGCTGATCTCATAGAATGAGTTGGGAATTATTCCATCCTCTTCATTTTTTTAAGATTATTAAATTGTCATTATTTCGTCCTTAAATGTTTTGTGGAATCCATCAGTGTTATCACATGGTCCTGCGGTGTTCTTTATTGGTTACGTTTTTAATTAAAAATTCAAGGTCTTCAATGTATAATAGGGTTATTTGGGTTGTATTTCTTCTTGATTGAGCTTTGTTAAATTCTTTCTTTCTGAATTTGTTCATTTCTTCTAAGTTTTCAAATCCATTGGCATAAAGTTGTTCATTATATTCCCTTTTTATGCTTTAATCTGTAGAGCTTATAGTAATGTCACCTCTCTCATTCCTGATATTTTTAATTTGTGTCTTCTCTCTTTTTTTCTGATCATCCTAGTTTGAGGTTTGTCAGTTTTATTCATCTTCTCTAAAAATTACCATTTGGTTCTATTGATTTTTCTCTATGTTTTTTTTTTTGTTTTTTATTTCATTGATTTTCCCCCTCCTTGGTCTATTATTTCCTTTCTTCTGCTTACTTTGGTTCTCACTTGCCCTTCCTTTTCTTGTTTCTTAAAGTGGAAGCTGAAGTCATTGATCTGAGGCATTTCTTCTTTTCCAATAAAAGTGTCTAGTACTAAAATTTCCCCCTGAGTGCACCCACAAAACCTGATATGTTGTGTTTTCACATTCATTCAGTTCAGAATAGTTTCTAATTTCCTTTTTGCTTTCTTCTTTGACCTATGGGTTATTTAGAAATGTGTTGTTTAGTTTCCAAACATTTGGAGATTTTTCTACTTCAATTTCTAATTTAATTCCTGTGTAACTTGAATTATTTTAAATTTATTGACTTGTTTTATGGCCCAGAATCTGGTCTACCTTGGTAAATGTTCTGTGTGTACTTGAAAAGAGTGTTGTTGGGTCAATGTTAGGTCAAGTTGGTTGATAGTGTTGTTTAATTCATCTATATCCTTTCTGATTTCCTGTCTTGTTCAATAACCCCTTCCTTTGCAATATATAATCTGTTGTTGATGCTATCTGATGTTTTATTCATTTCAGATGTTGTAGCTTACATTTCTAGAAGGTCTATGTGGGTCTTTTTTCTTTATCTTCCATGTCTTTAATTCAGTTTTGAACATATGGAATACAGTTATAGTAACTATTTTCATGTTTTTCTGGAGAAGGTAAAGACAGCTTCCCTGAGACTTAAAGAATGAGTAGGCGTTTGCCATGGGGAGGGGGTAGAAGGGGTGGTAGTATGCAGCCAAAAAATCGTATTCCAAGCAAAATGAACATGTAAGGTCCTCAAGCAGGAAGGGCTTTAGAGTTTCAAGAAATACAGAGAAGGTCAGAATGGGTGGCATAGAGTATGGTGAAGAGAGGGAGAGTGGTGAAAGGTGTGCTTGGGACAAATGAGGGCAGCAGATCATGCAAGGCCTTCCAGGCATGTGTCGTAGTCAGCATAGGCTACATTATGCTGTGATAACAAATATCCCCAAAATCTCTGTGGCTCATACAACAAAGGGTTATTTACTGCTCACGTCATGTGTTCATAGGAAGCTGACTGAGACTCTGCTCCACATTTCCATTCAGGGACAAGAGCTAAAGGAACAACTTTTAACAGGATATACCTACTCTGTGGCAGAGGGGAAAGACTCTTGGTGAGCTACCATACAGCTTTCAAAGCATCTGTCTGGAACTGGCATATGCACTTCCACTAGCATCTCGTTTGTCAGTGGGATGGGAGGAGCAGCAAATATTTGGTAACAATAATACAATCTACCACATAGTGCTAAGGATTTTAACCTTTATCTGAAGAACAATGGAAAGCCAGCTTCAGTGGAATGTTAGGCAAAAGAGGGACATTATAATTCCATCTAATAAGATCAGACTTTATATCTGGAAAAAAATCAAAAGTAATTTGGAATCAAAGTCAGAGAAATAAGATGGATGATCATACTCAGTAATATTGTTTGGGTCAAAAAACAGGATAAAAATTTTATGAAAGTAGTAAGATTGATTTTTCTGTGAGATTATGTAATGCTATTATGGCATATTTTATGTTTATAACTGCCCAGCAGAACCATCTTAAAAGGAATGACAGTTATTTGCATATGTAGCTTCTGATGTCTTTTTTTAAAAAGCATTATTTTATAATAGTATCTTGAGCACCGTATTCTGATGATTGCTTTTACAAACTTAGAGTGCAATATAAAACTGAATTTTACACTGCAGTTACATTGAATGTTACTTAATCTTTCTTTACAATATAAGCAATGGTGGGTTTGAGAGGGTTAGTGTTTTTGTCCTGGTGCCTCAAGGGAAGGGACAGATAAGCACCAGGGGCTGAGCCAACCCTCAGGCATAGCTAGATGTGATCCTTTGAAACCAGAATTCCAACTCACTCTAGGGTTTGAAAGAACACAAGTCCTCTGGGGAGGAGAGTGTTACCCTTGATGGGCATGGCGTCTGTGACAGTGAAGTCAGGGAAAAAGGAAATCCAAATCTGAATGTGTTCTCTTTGAGGACATAAGTCTTGCCTTTCAGTGACCATCTGTACTCCAGGTGCCGGGCCATAGTCCAGCAGAGGAAATTACACTGGAATCAGGAGGTGTCCTCCTACAACTCCAAGGTTAGGTCAGGTGTCCAGACACTCTGTTTATATATCTACTGTAGCACTTGCCAGATAATTTAAATGGTCTGCGAGTGTGACATTTTTCCCCATAGACCATAAAGTCCTTAAAGGCAAGAACAGTGTCTTATCTACCTTTGTATCCACCACCTAGCATAGTGCCTGGCAGACACTCAACCAACCCCATGCAGGAAGAGAAGCCCATTGATCTAGCCATTCATTCCTCTGAACAAGCTTGGCAGTGGCTCTGTTAGAGGAAAGAGATTTTCAGACTCTTTTTTGGTAATGCCTGGGAAGACCTCCAGATGAATGCACAGCGTGAAGGAGGCAGGGGGCCAGGAGGCGTGCTGGCAGGAAGCTGTGTCCAGAGACCCACCTGAGAGAAGCTCCTGCCAGCGGAATGGGCAGTAGAACCCACAGGAGAGACCCGCAGATGATGGCAGGAAAGCCTGAGCCCAAACTGGAAAGATGTTGGGAACCTTGGAGGAAAGGCATCAGACGCTACCATTGCTTTTTGCTTGATATTAGATGTTTCTTTCATACCTTGTGACTAGTATGTGCAAGGAGAAGAGCCCTGGGCTCTCCAGATTTTCCAGGTTTTTAATGGGAATTAAAACCAAGAAAATTATGACCCCCTGTCCAAATTATCCTGAGCTCCTTATTGGGTGGCAGTGTATCTTACTCATAGTTATCTCGCACATGAAGTGAAAGAGGAAAAGTCTGTATGTATGTGTATGTGGAATGTGGTCTGAAGTTGGGACAGATTCACCCGCAATTTCCTATATCTTATATAATTATAAGGCTATGTCTTGATTAGTTCATACATATATTACTCAACATTAACTTACTGATAACTTATCTTTTGTCTGTTTCATAAAAGTAAAAGAAAGCTAATCAGTTATGTGTTTCTGGGAAAACAGGAGTTTTGCTGGTTTTTAGAGTCTGGTGAGTGTAAACCTTAAAGAGCTTCATTCTCCCTGTGTGCCCTCCTAGGAGCGGTAACCACCTAGGACTTCTGCTTCTAGTTCATAGCTTCATTATCTCCTAACCTATTTTGGACTGTGACTCAAACCACCAGGCAGATAATTGTTTATTTAATAGGTTTTAGGCAAACTGTGATCTTGTAGGCAAATAAACATGGGAAACCTTGGTCAAAAAGAGCTAAACAATTTCCTTTACTGTGGGCTTCCTTAGAATCTCCGTTATGTTAATACACTCTGGAGGGTGGGTCTATAGCATTTCCCAACTTATGTGACATCAGAACTCTTTCCTTGCAGATATCTCATAGGAATAGTGTTCTACATAGCCCACTGTGACATTTCCTGGAAAGCAGGAGCCAGGAGCATCAAGTCAGTTACTTCAATATGAACCCAGCTCTGCCACTGGGAGTGACCCAGGCCGCTGAGAGCCTTGGCCATGGCAGAGATCTTGGATCATTACTGTAAATGTCTTTGTAAATCACAGCACCTTTCTGGGGTTCAGTTTCTCTTTTTGAAACATAGAGAAGTTAGCTACCTTTGGACAATATCTAAAGTCCCATCCACTATGCAGTTCTCTGATATTCCATCCTGTCCTTTGCCAGGAAGACATTATCAAAACAATAGCAATTTTTGTATCTCAAAGATAACACATAAGAAAA
Organism: Physeter macrocephalus; assembly: GCF_002837175.3. Lineage (NCBI taxonomy): Eukaryota > Metazoa > Chordata > Mammalia > Artiodactyla > Physeteridae > Physeter > Physeter macrocephalus. The sequence goes on along the minus strand of NC_041226.1, from coordinate 12,992,596 downwards.
TCCAGGCTTTCATATTGCTATAGCAATTTCTGTGATCACTTCACTCCCTGAGTCCCCCACCTCCACTCCAAAAGCCAGCTTGGGGTTTTGTTCCATCTTGCTAATAGAATAAAGTCCAAACTTGGGCTCCTACAATTGGTTCTGTTCTATTATTACTACCTTCTTCCCAACCACTCACTCCCCCTACCTTCTCCCCATGTTACAGTAAACTATTCACCCTTCTTTTTTTTTTTTTTTTTTTTTTTGTGGTACGCGGGCCTCTCACTGTTGTGGCCTCTCCTGCTGTGGAGCACAGGCTCCAGACGCACGGGCTCAGTGGCCATGGCTCACGGGCCTAGCCACTCCGCGGCATGTGGGATCTTCCCGGACCGGGGCACGAACCCGTGTCCCCTGCGTCAGCAGGCGGACTCTCAACCACTGCGCCACCAGGGAAGCCCCCAACCCTTCTCTTCTTGAAATTATCTTTTCTTTCTCTTCTGCCTCTGGTAACCCCTACTTATCCTTCCAAATGTCACATCATCTATGAACCCTACCCTGACTTTCCTAGGAAGAGTCACAGTGCCCCAAGCCACCACAACATTGTGGGTATTTTCATATAGGCCCTTGATGAATGTTTGTTGAGTTAAATTGAACACTGATATGGATTTCTGGCTTCCTGTTTCAATGAACAAAGGACATTTATGATCGCATAGTGTTTGATGCCAGGACCCGATTTTATGACATAAGTCTACTCCCTGGGCATCTATAGCTGAGTGTCACATCCTAACAAATGAACAGCTACAAGGGAAATTTGTCTGGGATTTGAATATTGGGTCAATGAACAACAAGTCTGAAAACAGCAGGAGTTAATTAATGAAAGCCATCACGGCCTGAGCATACTAGTGGCAGAGCAAGACTAATACTCTGGGTTTTTTTTGTTTTTTTTGTTTTTGTGGTACGCGGGCCTCTCACTGTTGTGGCCTCTCCCGTTGCGGAGCACAGGCTCCGGACGCGCAGGCTCAGCGGCCATGGCTCACGGCCCCAGCCGCTCTGCAGCATGTGGGATCTTCCAGGACCGGGGCACGAACCCGCGTCCCCTGCATCGGCAGGCGGACTGTCAACCACTGCGCCACCACGGAAGCCCAATACTCTGTTTTATTGGTTGTAGTTATGGCTTCCAGAAACTGCTGGAATCACCTGTTTCCAAACATTGTTCTCTATCCTTCTCACTGATTCTATGAACTCCTGATAAACTTAAGCAAGACCAGAGTCTGATTCTGTTGCCACAACAGAATCCTAGCTGATGCAAGGAGGCAGGAGGAAGTCGAGTGGGACATTCTCAGTTAGAATGGTGAGCATCCTGCATCTGCATATGATACTGAGGGTTCAGATCTATGGGAGTTGGAGAGATCCCCATTTTTTAAAAGCATAGAACCTGTAGTGATTAATTAAAATTATGTCATTATGTATTTTTTCAATTACTGGATACTAAAGAGTTTGACTGCAATTCCCTGGAGGGTTGTAAAATTTTTTGACACTAAAAAGAGATCCTTGCCTTGAGTTAGAAAAAGAGTTTATATGTAGCAACAAAAGCATAATCCATAAAAGAGAAAAAAGCTATAAATTGAACTTTATCAAAATTAAAACCTTTTTCTTTGTAAAGGATACGTTTAATAGAATGAAAAAACAAGCTACAGACCAGGAGAAAAACATTTGCTAATTATATATCCAACAAAGACATATCCAGAATATATAAAGAACACTCAAAACTCAACAATTATAAAACAAACAATCCAATCAAAAAAAGTAGGCAAAAGATCTGAACAGATATTTCACCAAAGAAGATATACCGATGGAAATAAATACATGGAAAGATAGTAACAGCAATAGCCATAGGGAAATAACAAATTAAAACTGCAATGAGATACCACTACATTCCTATTAGAAAGTATAAAGTATAAAGAAACTAACAATAACAAGTGCTCACAAGGACGCAGAGCAACCAGAATTCTCATATATAGCTGAAGGGGATGCAAAATTGCACAGCTACCTTGGGAAATAGTTGGGTAGTTTCTTATAAGGTTAAACATATACTTATCAAGTAATCCAATAATCCTTATTCCTAGGTATATACCTAAAGGAAATGAAAACTTATGTTCACATAAAACCCTGTATATGAATGTTTATAATCAGCTTTACTCATAGCTGCCCCCAAACTAAAAACAACCCAAATTTCCATAAGCAGGTAAACAGAAAATCAAATTATGGTTATACATATAATGGAATACTATTTAGCAATAACAAGATACAAAAGATTATACACATACCAACAGGGATGAATCCCAAAAGCATTTTGCTAAGTGAGAGAGTCTAGACCCAAAAGGCTACATACTATATGATTCCCTTTATGTGACATTCTGGAAAAGGCAAAGCTATAGAGACAGAAAACAGAGCAGTTCTTGGCAGGGATTTGGGGGGTGGGGGCTGGGTAGTGGGGAGGGTTGATGACTAAGGGCCAGCAAAAGGAATTTTGGGAGGTGATGAAATTGGTCTGTATCATGATGGATAAATGACTCCATACATCATTCAAAACCCACAGAACTCTACACCACAAAGAGTAAATTTTACTATATAAAAAAATAAAGTTTAAGAAAAGATCCTTGTGTATGAAGCCTATGGCATTTTTGGAGGGTGAGGAAGGCTGATCCTTGTCAAAACAGTAAAAAGTAAAGGAAACAAATTATGAAATTTAGATTACATTTTAATATAATTATTAATAAAAATGCACAAACAGAATTCATGAAGCTTAGGGACTTTTTGTATACCGTAATTGAAATAAAATACTACCCCTTTTTACAGAATTCCCAATTTTTTTAAAAACCCTAAAAGAACACATTTCATTGAGTACCATTTTCATGGTTGATCATAAAAGCCCTGTTTTCTTCCCCATGGATCACAAAAAAAATCCTCTCTTTAACCGTGTAGTATTCATGACAAAATGTTTGAAGTTCTGTTTACTTGATCTTTTCACTTGGTTTTCTTTTCCTGTGAAGATTTTTCAAATCAAAGAGCAGGTCTAAAGTTTGTATCAGTTGAATGGGTCATTTTATTGGAATTTCACTGAAGTGAAGCTGTGGCACTTTCTTTGGAATGAAAGTCTTTCTTCATGGTAAAAGCTTATCGATCAGAGCCCTGCATCTCCAATGATTTTATGAGAGCACAATCATCTTGCTTTAAAACAAAGTTAAAATCAATGTATTCAAAGATGGACATCTTACTGAGCATCGGAGAGTGAATTAAAATTTTGATTCCTTTTGCATTAGTGAACAAATGTTTTTAAAGCATTGGAAGAAAAGCTAACTTCTTTAATGCAACATGAACTCTCCTGGTAAAATTCGTAGGATAAAACAGAAGCAGTGGGCTATCAGGTTTCCAAGTTAGTAAGCAATTCTGTGAATGAGGATACACAGTAGGAAGGCAGGGTCTGCTCAGTGTCACTCGATACATTGCAGCTCTCCAAATGTATTCCTTCCCTGCCCTTGTACCCCTCACAGAGCCAGCAGGTATGTATTCCCCCGTGCCTCGGGCCTCATGTGCTACTGGAGTTACAGCAGTATTTACTTTTGAGCAAATACAACATTCCTTCTAAGTGCAACCATATCTGTCCCAAGAGAAATAAATAGTACTGCTGGGTCTAAGCTGAGAACTGAATTATTCTATAAGACCGGCTCAGGTGTTTTAGGAAAAGTAACTTATTCAGTCAGATTTTCTGTCTGTGTTGCTAGAATAATGTACAGAGTTTTGAAACCTACATTGTTTTTTTTTTTTTCAGGTCACTTGGGTACTTTTTGACTTTGGGTATATAAAGTGGTTTCCCCAAAGCTCTAATTTGCTCCCAAACTAGGAACTTGCCTTGTTGAAATTATGTCCCTGGGTTAAAATAGTAAAGCAAGAAGGGACAGTAATCTGGAGGTTGTCCTCATAACCAGGAACCCAAGGGAAGGACTCTCGGGAGGCGATGATTAAGTCATACCTTAAACAATGCGCAAAACCAGCAGCATCGATAGCGTGACCCCAGGAAGTAAAGACTTCATCTGCAGTTCCGCCTTCCTCTTCAAACATCAAAACGATGATAAGTGTTTAATAAATGCTTGTTGACATGAGTCTGTATAACCCATTCCCTGCATATTCTGTACTTTTTAAAGGTAATCACAAAAACTAACATTTATTGCATGCTTATCCTGTAGTCACCACTTCTAGTGCTTCACCGGCATTTTCTCACGTGATACCCACAACACCACCTGAGAAATGGATGCTATTGTTATCTCCTTTTACAGACAAAAAATGATCCCTATGAAATTAAATAATGTGCCTGAGTTCAAAATACCGGTATGTATCGGTGACAGGGTGAAAATCCCGGAAATCCAGATCCTATACTCGGGGCCACCACACTACACTGTGTATTATGAGCAGCTAAGTTAAAAGAGGTCCATAAACTAAACAAGGAAGAAAAATAAGGAGATGACATTGATTTTAATTAAGGAGAGAATGTGAGAGAAACAAAGGATGAAAACAACTATGACAAAGACTTTTCTTTTAAGCTTAGCAACTTATGTCCTGTTGCAACTTGGTTTAAGAAAACCATTATGACAGCCATTACTCAGTAGCCTTTTCTGAGCAGAAGTCATTGGTCTTCTCTGATCTTTTCATCTTTACTCACGAAGGTGTGATGGACAGTCCCCGTGAGCCCAAACGAGCAAGGCTAAGGTAGTGTTCCACAGCTGGTCCAAGAAACATCACTTCCTTCACCTTGGAGCTGCTCACTATCCAATGTCTAGTTGCTGTGGGTCTGCTCGCCAGTTACCATGACACCAAGGAAACACTGGCCAGCGTGTTCAGTGCTGCACCATCAGGAAACAAACCTCTGATTGGGAACTGGGGCTGGCATTCCCTGTCCCCAGCAGGCAGCAGCTGCCGGGAGCTCTGATTTCCACACCCTTTCCTTGAATCTTCCTGGCAGCCCCAGCCTGAGAGCGTCTACCCTGATGCCAGGTTGTGGACACTTCATCCACAGAGCATTCAGAGACTAAAGAGAGAGCAGGCTAACTTCAGATCTGCTTATAGGGTAAATGATATAGAAGCTGACTCAGGCATGGATCTGTACACACACTAAGGAAAGGAAGGGTTCCCGAGCCCAAGAGTCTCTCCATCACTTCCATCAACTCAGGGAAGGCAGAGAAGCCACAAAGCAAAGACCCACCTGTCCCTGCAGACCCTGCCAGGTCAGTTCAGGACAGGCTCATGGGCTCTGCTTGCTCCAAACAAGTGGTTCCCAGACTTTCAATTTCATGGACTGCTAAAATGACCAAAACCATGATGGGACTAATCTAGTGCCAACTATTTATTCTGCCTAGTATGGACATCAAAAGAAGCAAGCAGACAAACTACTATCTACTGTTTGCTTTCATATCATAATAAGATGGATGTTTTCATAGCAAAAAGGAATTACGCTAAAGGATATCTTAATACCAGTGTTATTTAGTCAAAGGACATACTCAGCAGTCCTTTCTGTCCTGTACACATGAACATTACATTTTCTTTATTTTCTTGTTTTTGCCACAGCCCAGCTCTTGAAAACCACTGCTCTAAACCACTCTGATCCACCACTCTTTTGGAATTTGGGGAGATAACAAAAAAATTTCCTACTTGGAGGAACGTATGGGATAAATGCAGGGACCATTTCAAGTATGCTGGGGATATCCATGCGGTGGCCTGATTCTCTGTAGCACAAAGAGCCTAACAGAACTGAGGATGAGTCTAAGTGCCCCACACATATACGTACTGGGTGAACTATGGCAAGTAACATAACCTCCCTGAACCTCAGTTTCCTCATCTATAGAACAGGGTGGATAATAGTCTAGAGAAAGGTGGGGGAATGAACGAAAGCACCCAGCCCCAAGCCTGGCTCTGTGAGCTTCCCCACCCTCTGCCCCGGTGCGGCCTTCCCGCCTGCAGGGACTCATCTGCCCTGACACGTCTCAGGACTGTGATCTCCTAGGTCTCAATAGGTATTTGTGGAACGAACAAAAGAGTGAAAAAAAGAATGAGAGCAGAAGAATCTTGTACTCTTTGGACAAGAACCTATGGGAGTCATGCTTCCTGAAATATGGCCCCAAACCATCTGCATTGCCTTTGGTGACAGTATTTCAAGAGGAGAATTTGTTTCCTCTTCAGCCTCCATGAAGTGAATCCTCCAGCCATTTAAGTTTCCCCCTAGGTGTCTGTTCACTCTCTCCACCAGCAGGCTTATCTCAATAATTGCTTGACTCTCATATGGACCCACCACTGTTCTCATCCCCTCATTTCTTACTGTGCTTCCCACCCAGCTGCAACTGAATGGTCAATCTTATAATGACTCACTGGCATTACTCCACTGCATCTTTGCTTCTCTGTCCACTGTGGCTCTCGCTTGGCAAAACCCTGACCCTTGTTAAGTACAACCCTCTATCAACTCTGAATCTTCAGCTGCATAATGACTGCTTCTGGAAAGCACATCCAACCTTGTCTGTGGTCTCACTTGGAACTCATGACTCCTAACCTCGACTGGGCCCTAGTGCTGCTTAGAGATGCTCTGACATTTCCCTGGTCCAGTCCCTCACCTGCTGTTCTAGACAAGCACCTCACCCCTAGACCACCTCCCCTCCCATTCCCTCTCTCACTTTCCTGATAACCTCACACCTTCTCTTCTCTCCCCTGACCTCCAAACTTCCCTCTGCCCCATCCTCACTCTCAGGTGGAGACCGTGCTTTCCATTTCACAGAGCGAGCAGAGGAGACCAGAAGACAACATTCATGTGCTCCTACCACCTCCTACGATTTTCTGAGCCAGTGGCCAGGTTCTTTGTCTCTCCTTCTGCTCTGGTGGATGAACTGTTCTTCAGCAAACAGACTAGACTCCAGGGAAACAAAATTAAAAGGTGTGGCCCCTGATCCCATGGAGCATATGATCTAATGGGATGACAGGCAAGTAAATTAAAAATGATGCCAAGATTCATGGTTCCTGATGGAGAGATCTAAATAGCAGATGGAGCCCCCAAACAAGGAGCATTGGGTCTGCTTAGGTGGAACATCAGGGCGGGGTTTGCATTTGAGTTGACCTGAAGAAGAAACAGCCATGAGAGGGGGGAACACTCTACCAGAGGAAAGCCTGATTATTAAAACCACACAGCCATAAACATTGCCCACCATTAGCGATCAAGTGATTTAAAAATAATAACCCAACCAGACAGTGCTAACTTTGTGAATCTGAAACCATTGACTGACAGCAAACATCACCCATGGTATCGTCCACGCCTTCCAGTTGCTTCTAACAAGCACAGAGCCTGGAAATGACAGAGAATTAGCCTGCAAATGGCAAACAATATCCAAGGTAGCAGAAGTAGGTGTGGACAAAGCAAGTGACATCTGGGTTCTCGTCGCAGCCCTTACATTTACCAAATGAAGTTCTAAAAAAGTTATACCCTTCCTGGACTTCAGTTTCCTCATCTGTAAAACAAAGGGTTTAGAGTATGGCATTTCTAAGGTCCTTCCAAATTCTAAAACTGGGTGACCAGTGAATACATCTATTATGGACTGTTCGTGTCCCCACAAAATTCATATGTTGAAACCTAACCCCCAATGGGAGTGTATTAGGAGGTAGGGCCTTTGAGAGGTGATTAGGTTTAGATGAGATCATGAGGATGGGACCCTCATAAATGGGATTAGTGCCCTTATAAGAGTCACAAGAGAGCTTGAAGCTCTCTTTTCTCCACCAGTCAAGAATGCAATAAGCAGATAGCTGTCTATGAACCAGGAAGCAGGCTCTCACCAGATACTGAATCTGCTGACACTTTGATCCTGGACTTCCCAGCCTCCAGAACTGTGAGAAATAAATGTTTGTTCTTTAAGCCACCCAGTCCATGGTATTTTGTTAATAGCAGCTCGAACTGACTAAGACAATATCAGAGTTTTTAATGTATGGAAACAAAAGGAGAAGAAAGTCCTCTGAGTTGGAGGGTTGAAACCTGGTCTTCTAATCTCAGCCATGGCTCTCTGGGGTGGTGCAAGCTCTAGGAGTGACTGGGAAATGCACTTGAGCTCCTTGTTCTAAGATGCTACATCCTCCTCCGAGAACACTTCTGATGGGTTCTCTGAAAGTCTTGCAAGATCTTTGACTAAAATGTCAGATTTCTGCTCTCTCTGCTGACAAGGAAATGACAGGAAAGTGTTTGTGTTGTGTGGATGGCTTCTTGTGCCCCATCAACATCTGGCTTTAAGGCTGAGTCAATACCACTTTTTTTCTCTCAGTGAGTGCCTTGAGATGCTCATTCCAAGAACAATAGCCAATCTTTATTAATTAGCCTTTATTCCCTCTGAAAAATGCCTCAGTCACATTTAGGATGAGATTTAGTCAGTCCTATGCTTGATGCCAATTTCTAGAGTCTTATCCATGATACTTGCTCATTTTAATAACTTCCTATGAGGCTCTCAGATTATCCACTTGTACTTAGGACTGGGGGCTGGCCTTAGGTCACCAGCGAGTGACAACACTCACAAACCTTCTTCTTGCTGGACTCTCAGAAAACTGATCCTTCTTTCTTTTGTTTCTGCATAAAAGATAGCAACTAAAATTTTGTTCCAACCCTCCACCAAAATGCATATCCTCAACATTGTCAGGAATAAAACTATCTATAGCTGAGACAGAAAGTGGTTTTGTCCTTTTATCCTGAAGTTAATACCATGAAAAAAGTTAATAAGGATATGATTCTTAAAGAAAATACAATTAATTAATTAATTTTTTAAAAAAAGAATGACCCACTAAACCAAAGAAAAATTCATATGATAACTCACATCAATTGGGTGTTTAGTATGTTGTGTCATGCACTGATCTAATTATTTATACATATATAAATGTGCATATACATACACATTTATATATTGGTTCTCACAATACCCTATGAAGTAAATAATATTATTATTACCATCCCATTTCACAGATGAGGTTAAGCAAGGCTGAGTATCTAAGTATGTTAGTAAATAGCAGAGCCAGGGTTCACGTGGAGACTGTCTGGCTCTGGAGCTCACACTCTAAACACCAGGCTGTAGGGTCTCTCAAGTTACTCCCAGGTGTGTGTTTCTATATACTTGCCTTTAATAATACTCATCACACTTTCATTACTAGTTCACTTTCTGTCTTCCTCTAGACTGTGAGCTCCGTGAGGACGGGCCCTGTGTGCTTCACGCACTACTGTATCTTCATAACTAGTACCACGACTGGCATATAGTAAGTGCTCTGTAAATATTTGTTGAGTGGAACTGAAAATGGCTTCTTTGCCAAATTCTGAGCAAATGCATGAAAAATAGTTACTAGGTTTAGAGTTGAGCAGCGAACTGAGGCTGTGTCAGGAATCCTCTCCTGCCATCTCAAACCTCCTTGGCTATGAGCACGACCTTGTTCATCACCATTATATTCACAGAACTATTCCCTATCCATCCTGCACTCCATCTTCTCACTTAAAACCCCCTGAAATTCCTCCTTCTATTAAAGCACAGCCCACTGATCTCCAGCCTTGTCTGGGATCCAGGAAACAAAGGCAAGTGCAGGGACTCCCTCCCTGGTCCTACCCACCCCCAGCTGGCTTCCTTCTCCCACCCAGGGTCAGTCCAGCCACAGAAATCAAGGTCAGGAAGTCTTCCCAGGTTTACTGCAAATCTGCTTTGGTGCAGATCCACATTCCTGGGGGACCTTAAAAGCAAAGACCTCAAGAGTAGGGGCTGACCAGCAGGGACGACTCCAAGTCCGCTTCAACCTCTGGAGTCTCCTGACCAGAGGAAGCAGACTAGTCTCAGGAGGATGGTAACCTAACAACCACTCAGGTCCCTGCAGGCCTCCTATGGCACATTTACCTTCTCCTTGGAGTTACCTGACCCCATTTCTACCGCAGCTGGAGAAGGGTTGAAGTGATGGTGACTAGAGATGGCCCTGAGTATGAATGTGCACACACACATGCACACACGTACATGCAACGGGATGAATTGCAAAAAAGAGGTGAGGATTCCGCCCACTAAACCTGCTTTACCATCTCTCAACTAAGGTCTATTTGTGACCCCCAAGGGCTAAAAGTGAGGTAGGTATTGCTTCAGAGAATCCAAGGAGAGCCAGCCCCATATGGTACCATCATCTTCACAGCAGTATCTTTATAACAGCAGCAGTAACTAAGGCTCTATCTTAGAATAGCCACCATTTCTAAGAATAGCTACTGTTTACTGAGCACCTGCTATGTGCTAGGCATGGTGCCAAGCACCTTATAAACTTTATTGAGAGGTATTACTCAGGTACTTTTTACAGATGAGAAGACTAAGGCTCTGAGCAGTCAGGGAACCTGCCCCGAGTCACACAGTTAGTGAGTGGTTCTGGTGCTGGCTCCACCAATGACTGACAGCACAACCTAAACAGGCCTTGGTCTCCTTACCTGTCAAAGAGGAGAAAAATGCCAGCATTGCCTGTTTCCATGAGATCAAAGGGGACAGCGATGTGAAAGTGTTTTGAAAAGCACAGAGTGGGTGATTTAAGGTGGTACTAGAGGAATTCTTTCCCCCATGTATACCATAAGCTCCTTGGAAGAATACGTCTCACATTGATTTGTCTGTGCCCTCAAGGGTAGTACAGAACAAGCTCTTGATAAATATGCACTGAGTGAATGAATGAGGAAACACATGATAAAGGAACTTAGATCTGGTGGTTACTGTCCTCTCCCAATACAAACTCAAGCTATTTTGCATGAACAATTTTGCTTTAAAATCGCTTTCCTCCAAGCCCCTGGGAAGTTCTGGGCAATGCCTCTAGCTCCCCTCTGAGAAAACCTTACCACATACAGGTGTGAATCAAAGAGGCTGTCTTTCTGGTCCCTGGCAAGAAGGGTGTGTTGGCTTAAGTGAAAATGAGCAAAGGTGAGAAGAGCAAGTGTTTCATCTTCTGTAAACCAGCAGAAGATAAGAACATCGACAATTTTTAACATGAGATTTTTTTTTAACATCTTTATTGGAGTATAATTGCTTTACAATGGTGTGTTAGTTTCTGCTTTATAACAAAGTGAGTCAGCTATACATATACATATATCCCTATATCTCTTCCCTCTTGCGTCTCCCTCCCTCCCACCGTCCCTATTCCCACCCCTCTAGGTGGTCACAAAGCACCGAGCTGATCTCCCTGTGCTATGCGGCTGCTTCCCACTAGCTATCAGTTTTACATTTGGTAGTGTATACATGTCCATGCCACTCTCTCACTTTGTCCCAGCTTACCCTTTCCCCTCCCCGTGTCCTCAAGTCCATT
>NC_041226.1:12979146-12981212 GCF_002837175.3 Physeter macrocephalus | reverse complement strand
TTTAGTTTTTTAAGGAACCTCCATACTGTTCTCCATAGTGGCTGTATCAATTTACATTCCCACCAGCAGTGCAAGAGGGTTCCCTTTTCTCCACACCCTCTCCAGCATTTATTTTAACATGAGATTTTAATCAAGACTCATAGTCTCACTTTTGACAAAACTGTTCCTGAGATTCATACATATATATATATATGTACACAAACACACATATATTTATGCATACATATTCACATAGGCATATATGTTCGTATAGACAGACAGAGAGACATTTGTGTGTATTGCTTTTTTTTTTTTTTTTTTTGCGGTACACGGGCCTCTCACTGTTGTGGCCTCTCCCATTGCGGAGCACAGGCTCCGGACGCGCAGGCCCAGCGGCCATGGCTCACGGGCCCAGCCGCTCCGCGGCATGTGGGATCTTCCCGGACCGGGGCACGAACCCGTGTCCCCTGCATCGGCAGGGGGACTCTCAACCACTGCGCCACCAGGGAAGCCCTGTGTGTATTGCTTTTAAACATCAATCAGGACAGTTGTGCATGCGGGCAGTAGAACCCCTAAAACTGGACTCATGGGGGAATATGGAAAAAGAGGGAAAGGTGGCTTTGCATCTGGTCCCACGAAGGGCCCACTTGCTCTCTAAAGGGCCAGGAAGCACTTCTCTCTGCAGCAGGAAGCACTGCAGTTGGCCACAGCTGGAGCCGCCTTGGGAATGTGTCACTGCCACCAGCCAACTGTGTTGGGAACTCGGCCCCACTGGCAGCCAGCTCGATCTGTGCCAGTGTTTGGCAAATTTCCCCAAGTGGAAATCTGCCAATTTAAATGAAGTGGTGCTTTGTGTATGCTGTTCCCTCTGACTCTCAGTAAAATAATCACTGCTTCACCTCTTTTATTGCCTTGTCGTTCATCTGATAGGAGGCGGGGGCAAGGGTGGGGGTAGGGACTGCTTGATGTGAGCGGTGAATTCCCAAGGAAGGAAGCATTTTAATGGGTAACTGAAAACCAAAGATAATCTTCCCAGCTGGTTGGGGTGGAGGAGAGGTGCTGAGAGGAGAAGCACACATCCTGACCTCAGGGTGATCGGGCAGATGGATGGGAAAGCGTGATCCTCACCATCTGGGTAATCCATGTGTACAAAGTCGGTGGTTAACTGTACCCACCCTTTGCAAAACAGCATATGTCACAGCCACCCAATACCATCTATGACTAAAACCTGTTCAGATTTGCAAACAGCCTGGAAGAATAATGAGAAAACTCTCAATTGGGGTCTGTTTGTGCTTCCCTTATAAAAGAGACTGATGTGTTGAAGGTCTTGTGATTCATTTACAAGCTTTGGAACCATGTGTGAGGGCTGACCCAGGCAGGGCCTCCCCGAAGGACAAGGATCAGCATTTTAATGTCACCGAGGATGGCTTTATAAGCTATAACCTTTGTTGTTCCCAATTCTATTCATGATGAACAATTTATGTAAAAACAAATGAACAAATAAAACTACTGGGAGATGATTAGCTTTGAAGCATGAAGTGTCTGCCATCTTTGTTTCTTTACACGTGCTAATTGCTTTCCAGTGACCCACATGGAAAAGGACCTAAGGTTGGAACAATTATTGCTGAAGTATCTGGTGAGATTATATGAAAGGACACTACAAGCTGTAAAGTGATATACAAAAAGGAGTGGATATTTATAATAATAATAGAAGCTATCCTACATATTCCTTCCTGGATGTCTCCTCTCTGTGATTGCAGAGCCTTTACTTACACCACAAACATGTACATGCAAGAATCCCCAGATTACATGAGGGAAGCTCTTTCGCCTGTTACTTTTCTCCCTCTGGCCCTCATCCATTCTGTACAGTTCTCTCCTTCTTCATGAGTACATAGGATTCCTAGGCTTTTCTCTGGCAGTTCAGAAGTCCTCCTGGGGCTTCCCTGGTGGCGCAGTGGTTGCGCGTCTGCCTGCCGGTGCAGGGGAACCGGGTTCGCGCCCCGGTCTGGGAGGATCCCACATGCCGCGGAGCGGCTGGGCCCCTGAGCCATGGCCGCTGAGCCTGCGCGTCCGGGGCCTGTGCTCCG
>NC_041226.1:12966117-12979057 GCF_002837175.3 Physeter macrocephalus | reverse complement strand
CCACAAAAAAAAAAAAAAAAAAAGTCCTCCTGTCCCCCAGTGGACCCTCCCAAACCTACTTTCTCTTTTTATCTTTCTGCCGAATCTACATCTTAGTTGTCACAGCTTTTCTGGGTGGAACCCTTAGTTGTTTGTGTCCTTGCTCACCAGTGGAAAGACCAGGTTGTAGACACAAAAAAGACATTGTATTATTTCTGCACACCTAATTTGTAGCAGAGTTCAATTTAGGGTCCTTTTGCCCATAGAATGGTGGAGAGGGACAAGACAATAACAGGCTCTCACCAAGCATGAGACAGGAGATTGTTTCTTGACTTTCCTGGGGTTATTGACTGCTTAGGTGTTAGGCTCTGTGGTCACCTGACTCTCATCTCCTAACTTTTCATGTAGCATTGCCACTTGCTGGCTGCTGACCCTGGGCTATTATTTGCTATCTCCAATCTCTTGTTTTCTCATCTATAAAATGAGAATGATAAATAGTACCTGACTTATGGGTCGCTCTGAAGATTAAATGAGAGAGTTCTTGGGAAGTGCTTGGACATGGCCTCACACACACTAAGCACTCAATAAATGCTAGCAATTATGATTCTTCCTGTCATCACCTTGTCATATGTATGGACATGAAATCTGCCATTTTCCTGGACTTCTGACCCTGGGACCCCAAGAGTACAGGATGGATGCTTACAAGCAAGTTGGCTAGAGAATTTTGCTTATTTGAACATTTGCTATTTGAGGAAACTCAAATTACCTTTGATCAGTACTCAGTTACCATGTAAAAAATGAAGATCACAAGAACAACAGTTTCCATTTGTAGAAGGTTTAATTCTACATGGATTGTCTCATCTAATGACATCAGTGTAATGAAATGAGGGGGCTACTAATCAAACCTGGGTGCCTTTGACTCTGAACTGAGTCACTGCCTCCTTTCAAGGGAAGGGGTATCTGAGAACCAGGACCCACAGGACCCCAAGATCACGCTCAGAGGCATTAGGGAAACATGTCACTGTCATCTTTCCACAAATGACACAAGCTTGTTTGTGGAAGCACCATAAGTCACAGCCCGCATTTCACATATTCCATATTAGTTTCTAAAATTGTCCCTAGAAATTTCAAGAGAGCCCCTTTGCCAAATAAACTCAGCCAGAAGCTTCTTCTGAGCAAAACCAGTTGACAGCCCGAATGATTGCAAACTCATGTCTAACTTGGTAGAGCATCCGGGTTATTTATAGTGCAGTTTATATTTGGCTTAATATGAGCTTTCATTTTCCTCAAAGAGATGCAGGATGGATCTTTTAAAAGAAATAAATAAATAAAATTTAAATAAGTAAATAAAATTTAAAGAAAGGATGAAAAGAAAAACAATAAAAAGCAAATCACTCTCAGAGGTACTAGAATTTAGCAAACGGGAAGAATGTCTCAGCATGTCCTAAAGATAGTGGCATCTGTCTTGCAAATGAGGAGCATAAATCTGCCCATTTGCCAAACCCTTTAGCAGGACTCTGACCTGGCATTTCTCCCAAGTCTCTACCCACTAGTTAGAAAGAACACGGTTCACTAACTGTCCAATCCAGTTTAAATTTAATCTGATCTATTGTGTGTGTATGTGCAACCCTTCAGCTAATGTTTAGGTAGGTTAGAAAAAAGACGAAAAACTTAGTCATTTAGGTAGCCCTTCCCCTCCCCCTTTCTCTGCTTATATCCCTAGAATAGAGTCCAATTGTGTGTAAGGGAGGGTCTCACTCCTTTCCCAGTTGCTGGCGAGAAGAGACACCCTGCCTCTCTAAGCCCAGCCCCTGAGGTCTTATGTCATCGGCTATCAGGGCTACTAGCTTTGCTATCAAAGACAGAAAGGTTGTCTTCCCACTAGAGGAAAATCGGGTAATATAATTCTTCCAGGCATGGCCATGGACGTACTAAAAGCGAGTGAGAATAAATATGTGAAAGCATTCAGCAAATTCTCTATCACAACAGCCACCTGGTTTTCGGGGCTATTGCTCTGTTGTGAAATCCCAATTTGCATGGGAGCAGTTAAATATTACCTCCAGCTTTCTCTCTGCAATCTTTCTATAATATTTCTCAAACCCTTCCCCATCCCTGCATTTAGATAGATATCTTGGGCCAACCCAGACCAAGATGAAAAACTCAGGTAGGCTAAAAGAAAGTACATTAATAATGTTTAAATACTACCCCTTTACAGATGTAACCCCTACTCCCACTCCATTCCACATAGTCTGTATTTGTTTCCAAAATGGTCCCTGAATATTTTAAGAGCCTCTTTCCCAAATAAACTCAACCAGAGGCTGAGCACCCATTTCACATTTGTGAAAAATCCTATTTGCCGTGTATATACACCACACATGCCAGGTCCAGGCCCAAGCACCAAAATCCTTTACCTTTTTTCCTGGACAGGATTGGGTGCTTTGCAAATAGAGGGGGGAAATCTCATCATTGGTCTTAATGCTATAAAATAAAATCTAAAGAGAAGACAAATTAATGTTCACTTAGTATTCACCAAACATAGGGAATTTGAGCATGAACTAGTGTTTGATATGATCTAAATGAATGATGAGGGTTAAAGGAATAAAGAACGGGGAAATCTCCCTGCAGTAGGAGGTGCTGCAGAGCGGATTTTCAGTTCTCCTTGGGGGTGAGCGGAGGGCTTTGGACAAATGGGACTCTGCCTTCAGCTGTGTCCACCTGGGTGTTGGCTGTTGACTAGTAAACTGAGAAACTTCAGCAACACCAGGAAAGCACAGCCAGCATCCGTGTTCAGTCCCTAAAAAAAGAAGTGATTGGAAATATGGAACTCATTTTCATGAGCAAAGCAAAGGGGAAGCCATTGAGGCGTTGGAGCTGCAGAACCAGCTAGGAAGAGTGTCACAGCAGTGACTACTCCTTGCAGGGCCCTGCTCACTAACACACAGGCGAGGCCAGTGACAGGGGAGCTTTCTCAGGCTGTCATATCATTTTCAGAAACTGCAATTCATGTCATGCTAATAGCTCAGTCTATAATTAGGCGTATTTATCTATGTCCCTGGGATATGTCTCCTGCCTTTCTGTGCTTAGTTTTCTCCAAGAACAAATAATCCAGAAGAGTTATGAGTCTGCAGAGGGGCGAGTGGGAGTGTGTGTGCATGTTGAAAGCACTGTTATCAAATGGCCTAAGTGCAATCTTCTCATTGACCAAATGTGTGAGTAGATGTTGTCTATTCTCATGGGAAGAGGAGTCTTTGGTGCTTTCCAGAAAAGACTGGGAAGGAAAACATTTTCTTCTCTCTGCCACAAATTTACTACGGTTGTGCTATTTCTGTATCTTCCTATATTAGGTCAAAGGAGTACACCTTTGCTATGACTTTAGTCTGCTTGGAAAGGTGATAAATAAAAGCAGTGTGTCACCCTACAGCACACAAATTCCTCTCAGGAGATTTCTCTTACCATTATAACACAACTCATGTACAGACAAGTGTGGCTACCAGCATCAATCGATATATTAGGTATCAGTAAAGTTTAATTTTTTTAAGAAAAAAAATGTCAATTAACATTTTTAAAGTATTTGGAAAGCCATAAAAGCTGCTGCAGGTTGAAGAGCCTGAATGCAGCTATACGCTTTTCTCCTGTCCTTTATTTCCATCTATTTTGCAACTCAAGAAGGGAGACCTTATCATCAGTTGGACTGGTTTAATTATGCAAGGACTGACAAGGCAATTGGAAGAAAATTGGGTGGTCTAGCATTTTACTGGGCCTTGATCGGCTTGATTCTCCATGTCTGTGGGATTTCTGGGTAGATCTTCCTGCTGGAAAACTGATGCAAAAAAGGCCACCTTTTGTACTTTTCTCCTTTTCCAGGGAAGCTAAGGAATCAGCCAGCTGCCACGTGGCTTGTTGCTCCCTGGGAAATCATGTTCATGCATGAATAATGTTCGTCCTCTATATTCCAACTCCTCCGCTGGGGCTCTCATACCACCCTTGTGACAAGCATGGGGCCCCCTCCAACCCAGACTGCCAGTCAGGAGAAGATGTGATAATTTTAAGCTGTTTCCAATAGATGTTTTCTAGAAGATAAGGATCGGAATCCACTTTTTCAAAGCAAATAGCTGTTGGATGCTTATTCGTTGGCAGTACTATCTCATTTAATACTCAGAACCATCCTAAAGATAGGTATTTTCATATCCCCATTTTCCAGACAAGATAAGGAAACTAAAGCATGGCGAGGTTAAGTTACTGGCCCAAGGACCCACAGGTAATATGAGGATGGGGTAGGATTCAAACCCTGGTCTCATAGTGCATAGAGCCTGTGTCACCTCTTTGTTATCCTGTCACAGGGTCTGGGTTCTTGCTTGCCACCTAAACAGGTTGCCTCTTCTAACAGAAAGAGAGAGGTATTTGCACTGAGCTTTTGTTTACTGATATGAGAGAAGAGAATATTGGTCACTAATCCACTAATTTCATTAATCCACAGCCCTTATCATTTACCCAGATAATTGGTTGTTTTTACTCCTTCCTGGTAAAGGCAAAGGACTCTGGATGAGGTTGAATATGATTTTTATGGATCATGTATGTATATATGTGTGTATATATATATATATATATATATATATATATATATATATACACACATGCATATATATATGTAAACTAACAGTCATCCAAAATAAATTTAACAAAAAACAAACTTAGATGGGAACTCAGCTCCAGGACTCACAGAAGTTAATAATCAGAGCAACCATCAGGTATTAGTATTCGTTTTGTAGAATCAGGTCGTACGCCATCACTTGCACGAAGCTTAAATTTTCTAAATTTCAGTTGGCCATCAGACTATGTCAGAGACTCCTGCTCTTGAAGTCAGGCTTGGCTGAGCGTGTCTAACAGAAAACCTGACAAAGCTGTAGCCGTCACTGATGCCAGTGTGCCCGAGTGGGACTCCCTGTGTGAGTCTGGAGAGACTGGGAATGCAGAACTCCAGTAGCCCAGCAAACTTAGCTATGACAACGCTGTCAACCGCCTGCATCACATCTTCACCAAAGCTCTCCTCAACCATGCCTTTGTCCCCGTGGGCTGTTATAACATAGTGCCAGGAACTGGATGGCTCGTACACAACAGAAATGTATTTCTCACAGTTTGGAGCCTGGGAGGTCCAAGTCCAAGGTGCGAGCAGATTCAGCCAGTCCAGGGTCTGGTGAGAGCCCATTCCTTGACACTATCTTTTTGCTATAACTTCATGTGGTGGAAAGAAGGGACGAGGAGTATCTCTGGGGCCACTTTTGTGAGGACTAATCCCATTCATGAGGGCTCCACTCTCATGAGCAAATCACCTCCCGAAGGCCCACCTCCCAAAATCCTCACCTAGGAGGTTAGCATTTCAACATACACATTTTGGAGGGACACAAATACTCAGTCCAGAGCAACCTGCAAAATAGGTTTGTTTGAATCTTATCTCCACTTCTTTCTGCTCTCGTCCACTGTGGGCCAAAGGACAGACTGAAGAAGAAAATTCACAAGAAAGGGAAGAACTAAATCTGCAAACACATGGAGAAGAAAGTGTTGTAAATCCTTGAAAACTGCAAATATCCATGAGGTTTAATCAACTCTGGGTAAAATAAATCCTCTTTTGAAAAAGAAGGGCAAACATTACACATTTGAGACAAAATACCAAAGGGTAACAAAGCTAAGCTCTTCCTTTTATCCAGAGTTAGCAACTCCATCAAAATTACTGTTTTTCTTATTGCTAAGCAAAGTCAAGGCACCCTGAAGATTATATGGCTGGAATTTTAAGTCCATCTAGGAATCAGCTAATTTCACTGGTAGCCATGAAAGGAACAGCAGAATTGAAACAGATTCATTTAATCAGCTGGTGATTCAACCAATATTTATTTGCCTTGTTATTAAGATACCTGCACATACAGGCTAACATCCAATAATTCTGACATTTTTGTAAATGCAAAGATAATACTTAATTGACAGGAAATTTCTTTTTAATTAGAAAAGCATCCTTGCTGAATGGTTTTAATCACAGGAGCACCAGCTTCAAATGGTTGGATATGAATCCGGAGACATAGGACACCAAAACTCCTTAGTGAAATAGCCTGGCAACTTAACTGCAATATTGGCTAAAATGCTGGAAAATATGGCACTTTCAAACCACAGGTGTGTTGGATTATTTTTTAAATATAAAGAATGTGATACATTTCTGCAAATGTATTAAATCACCATGATTTTAGAATTTTGCATGCTTCCCTTTTGTCAGCAAATTGAATGGTTAGTTGCTGTATGTTCTTTAGCCTAATAGAAATTCCAAGGGAAGAGCAGAGCCCATTTTGGCCTTTATTCAGTAGGCATTTAATATCCTCTTTAAGAGGTCCATCTTTCTTGTTCTACATAATGATGGTAAAACAAATTTCTGCTCATTACATATTTAATATATGTTTATGACTGTTGGGAAAATTAATGACACTTCGGCTAGCATTTAACGTGTGTTTATTTTCTGAGCAAGGCTATCCATGCTATGGATGACAATTCATCCATACGTGCGTGGAATAAATTATCAGGCTTCTTAAATTTCTTTTAAATAAAAGACTACAATTCACAGGGATAAAAGGGGGGTTGATTTTTAAGATTCTCTTTGGATTTTACCACATCCTTTCCTTTCTTATTATCTGCAGTGAAATGATCAAAGGATAGAAAATAGCATTACCTAATTAGGTTGTATGGACCCCCAGTTGGATGCTAGTCTGGCCAAGGGATTTGCTTTTAAGGAGTAAGGACAATGGTGGGAGGAGTGAGAGTAATGATGGGCAGGCTTATGCATTAGTTTTCTGGGAAAGAGGTGGGGCTTTCCTGGAAATGGGGTGCTACCTATTTTCTTCCTTTTTTGGTCAGTGACTTCTGGTCATGGCCACCTGTAGGTGTGTCATTCAGTTTGCTAATGTAGTAAAACCAGTGTAGAATAGTAAAATCAGGGTCTGTTGGAGTTCAGATTCGTCGCCGTCTTGGTTTCGAATGATTCTATCTGGTTTTTGCTTTTCTCTTTCTTTAGCTTCCTTTCTTTGTGTCCAAACCCTGTGACTTAAAGATATATGTTAGTTTCTGTTCAAGAGAGGGGTGGGTAGGTTTTGAG
This sequence comes from Physeter macrocephalus, assembly GCF_002837175.3. NCBI lineage: Eukaryota > Metazoa > Chordata > Mammalia > Artiodactyla > Physeteridae > Physeter > Physeter macrocephalus. The sequence continues at coordinate 12,971,946 of NC_041226.1, read as the reverse complement.
CAAGGGTCTGGTGGCAACTCTGGTAACAATAGTACTTGAGAAAGTACATGTTTACACAGATTCTTTGCCATTCACTTCATCCATCAGTGGAAAGACTTTAACGTAGATCTTATATAAACAAATAAATATAGGTTAGACAAGATGTTTTCATAAGAGTCAAGGTTAGTAAATAATTCATTAGCATTAATATGTGCTTATGAGTCATACTTGAAAACTAAATCAGCTACTTAGAAATGGCAGTGGAAAATACCAGTGTAAATGTAAAGTTCTAGGATGCTAACTAACTGAAAGCTAGGTATTAGAGAGGGTTGTGTGAATTTGTAATTTAGTGTCCATGCTCTACATTCCTTAGCAATCAAAAATCATTATTTTATTTGCCTGAAATCACTATCAACAAAAAAGTATTTGTAAGCCATAAAGCACTAAACACATGTAAGATATCTTTAGGACGAAAATTGTCAATCTTTTTATTTTTTTACTCATTTCACATTTTACTCATGGCACTGGTAATTTAACTTTTCAGACCAATAATGCTGTTTGCCTGAGGGGAAGTGTTGCTAATTCATTAGGGAGCGGGGTACAGTAACCATTACAAATTTAAAAAGATGCCTTAACCAAAACAAGAGGAAGTCCCATCTTAGTTTAGGCTGCTATAATGAAATACCATAGACTGGGTGACTTAAACAACAAACATTTATTTCTCACAGTCCTGGAAGCTGGGAAGTCCAAGATGATGGTGCTGGCAGAGTCCAGTGTCTGGTGAGAACCCACTCCCTGGTTTGCAGATAGCCATCTTCTTGTTACATCCTCACATGGCCTTTCCTTGGTGCATGTACTCAGAGAGAGAAAGCAAGCTCTCTGGTCTCCTCTATAAGGACACTAATCCCACTGTGGGGACCCCATCCTCGTGACTTCACCTAAGCCTATTTACCTCCCAAAGGCACTTCCTCCAAATACCTTCACATTGGGGATTAAGGCTTCGACATATGAATTTTGAGGGGGCACAAACATTCATTCCTTAGCAAGTACAAATGCTGTGGTGCCCTTGGGAGTATGCAAGGTAGAGAGAAAAATCATTCTCACTCCTGAGCCTCACCTGGAGGTGCAGACTTGTCCAAAGTTTGCTTCAAAGCCTGGTCCCCTCTTGACAGGCTGTCAGCTAATGACATCACCCTTGTTCCAGGGTAACAAGAATAGCTAACACTGGCTTTGGGTCAGGAACTGTTCTAGTCACTTTACTATAATAACTAATTTAATTTACATTTAACAATTAATAGTACACCATGAGGTAGGTACTATTATTATCCTCATGTTCAATAGGTGAATGGCAGAGCTGGGATTTAAATGCAAGCAGTGTGAGTTTTAACCACTACAGTAACAGTAGAGTTTTAACCACTATTCTGACCTGTGCAGCCTTCCTGTTACCAAATCCTGTACTTTTATTCCTTCTTCTCTATCCCCACCGACCTTAGTAACTCACTTGGCCATTATGTGAGCTTTGTCCTTTGTGAGAGACTGCATATACAAATGAACAATGGCCAAAGCACATGTAAAAATAGAATTCTGACCCACAATCTGCAGCAACCAGTCTAGGAAACCAACTCGTGATCTACAGAAACCAGCCCAAAGAGCCAGCCTGCTATCTGTAAGTCAGACTTGTAGGAGGTCAGACCACTATCTCTAGCAACAGTCCAGGGAGCCTAACAAAAACTTCTGCAACAATTGGCCCAAAACATCCAGGACTTACTTAATAACTGACAGCTGCCCTATTTTTGTTCCTACTTCCAACTTAGGATCAACTAGAGGAAGTCAAATATGCATCCCTAACCAATCACATGAGATGCCCAGCTTCTAGTTAGCCTGCCCACAGCTTCCCCAGGCCGACAGTCTACAGTCAGGGCACACCTGAGGCCTTCCCCCTTTTCCACTATAAAGTTTTCCCACTCCTCTACCTACCTTTGTGTCTCAGTGATGATGGCTGACTTCCTTGCTACAGCAAGCTCTGAATAAACAGCCCTTGCCTGTTCCGATTTGGTTGGTCTTTATTTCACACCGGCCTCCCATGCTGCCTCCATACCTTCCCCTCTCCAGCACAGAGGCAGTCTAGCACACAGACTGTGTTGTAGGAAGAGACTGAAGCACGGAAATCTGCACAGGGATAATGGGACTTGAGCTGTGCTTTGAGGGGAAGCACAATTCAAAAAGCTGGGCGGGAGCCTGGGATGAGCTCGCAGAGAGAGTGATGCACGCGGAGGAAAAAGAGGGTCCTGTGTGTCCTTAATCTCCCAGGCCCTTCCTCATGGGGAAGGAAAGCTGGGACAGTGTGTGGATACAATTTTCTTTACACATTTCCAGGCAGCTTACTGGTTACAGTACTGTTGTAACAATAATTGTATTGTCACAGGCAAGTGACATGGCAGTGGAAGGGTTTTGGGGGAGTACAATTAAATTTGATATCATGAACATCACACGGATTCCTGTAGCACAGATAAAGCAGCCCATACTTACACCAGCAGAGAAGGTGATGCTTGGCCCATGAGGAAAGATTACAGAACCAAATACACAGGTTTGTAATAAGAAACCCTCCCAACAGGACAAATGCTTTGCTGTAGTTCACATCAACTTTTTTATTTTCTATTAGTCCCAACAGCTAAGAATCAGCAATGTACCTGCATATACAGAAAGCAAAACCCACGCAAAATCATACTGAGCAGCAATGAAGTATTTAAACCTATTGAACTTTGCAAACACATGTAGATAAATAGCAGGTCACTTACTTGCAACTACTTCCGTGGTTGTTTTTAAGATTCGAAGAACCTCTCAAACAGCTGAAAGGCTTTGAATTCCTAACAACACCTTTATATCCTTGGATAGTAACAACTCTCCCACAGGTGATTTTTAAGGGAGGACAGAATACATTTATTTCTCTTAACTTTATTAACTGTCTTGTCATGAAGACATGAACTGGGACAGTAGAGCCCACACGTGATGAAAAGGAAGACATTGCCAAATGAATGCTTTCAGCCTGGAGTGATTTTACAACGTCACAGACCCTGAGGGGAAACCACTTAACACCAGGAGTCTTGTGTTCATGTGTGGGTCATGGCCAGATCCCGCTGCATGGCGCGGAGTCAGTGCCCAGGAACTATTTACTGAATCTGGGGATGGATGTTCCTAAGAGCAGAGCCAGGTTGTAGGTCTGAATCAACTCCACCTCCGCACTCACGCTCTGGGTGATCCTTCCACCTCCTTTTTCATTCCTTCATGTTCCTTCACAGCAGGTGGCAATTTCCCTCCTTTCGAGCCCTCCTACTTCTATACCAGTTCACCCTCTCCAGAAATAACAGCTACAGTTAACACTTGAGTGCTTATTCATTCCAGACGCTGAGCTAATCCCCTTCTAGGCATTTTCTGATTCAACCCTCACAAATACCCTATCAAGAGGTGCTGTTATTATACGCATTTGGCAGATGAGGAAATTGAGGTTTAGCAAGGCTTAGCCCCTGACCTTAATGGCAGAAACAGGATTCAGACTTAGTCTCAGGAAGCCTGAGTTCTTAAGGGAGACGGACTGTTATTCTCACCATCTCTTGCTTGAACTATTGACAGGACTTGCACATTCATGTCTCTGTTTCCTCGACAGTCTTTGCTCTCCAAACCATCCCCCACCTTGCTGCCAGAATAATTATTTTTAAACCTATGTCTGATCATGAACCTTGCTTAACACCCCTCAGTGGCTCTCCAGTGTCTCAGAATAAATTTCACATTCCTTTTTGAGGCCGTCAGGATATAGCATGACTTAGTCATCTCCCTATTTTTCTAACCTCATCTCTGACACTCCCCAGATCTTCATCCTCCACCTTGATAACTCTGCCTGGAGTTATCCTATTCTTTTATTTCAGATGCGACTTCCCAACAGAATGTTTCCTTATCCTGCTACACACGCCAGACTGGGGTAAATGGCCTTTCTCTGTATCCCTGTAATACCCTCTCAAATCTACATCATTGTGCTTTCCATATTTAAAAAAAATGTTTATAGGTCGGTTCTGGATGGCCTCTGCCTGCATGGCTGCCAGCCTGTTTCCACACTCAGGGCAATGACCACGCTCTCACCATCTGCGGTCTTGACCCGCTTCAGCTACTAGAGCTGCTCCAGTGGGTCGCGGTTCTGGCGTTGGTGGTCAGGGAGGCCACCACAAGGAGTGTGTCACCAGCACGTGCAGAGGACTCACCGTTGCAGCGTTCACTTGGAGGGGACTGGCACCACTGGATTGAACTGAATGCCTCTCTTGGAATAAGGATGAAACAAAGACAGAGCTACTGAAATAATTCCTGCCAAGGGAAATGTCTTCTATGCTATCTTTCCTCCAGCATGGAAGCTGAAATCAAAGGACTCCAAGAAAGAATAGTCACAACAGAAAGGAAGGTGAATACCTGGAAGCATCACTTATAGGAGAGCCACATAGGAGTGCTGTCCCAAGAAGATAGTTGAATCAACTTTTGTGTGAAATTAAGCAGTGTGGCTGACAGGGTCTTGGTGCTCCGGCTGGGTGTCAGGCCTGAGCCTCTCAGGTGGGAGAGCTGAGTTCAGGACATTGGTCCACCAGAGACCTCCCAGCCCCTCATAATACCAATTGGCGAGAGCTCTCCCAGAGATCTCCATCTCAATGCTAAGACCCAGCTCCACTCAACGACCAGCAAGCTACAGTGCTGGTCACCCCATGCCAAACAACTAGCAAGACAGGAACACAACCCCACCCATTAGCAGAGAGGCTGCCTAAAATCATAAGTTTACAGATACCCCAAAACACACCACCGGACGCAGTCCTGCCCACCAGAAAGACAAGATCCAAATTCATCTACCAGAACACAGGCACCAGTCCCCTCCACCAGGAAGCCTACACAATCCACTGAACCAACCTTACCTACTGGGGGCAGACACCAAAAACAACAGGAACTATGAACGTGCAGCCTGCAAAAAGGAGACCCCCAAACACAGTAAGTTAAGCAAAATGAGAAGGCAGAGAAATACACAGCAGATGAAGGAGCAAGGTAAAAACCCACCAGACCAAACAAATGAAGAGGAAATAGGCAGTCTACCTGAAAAAGAATCAGAGTAATGATAGTAAAGATGATCCAAAATCTTGGAAATAGAATGGAGAAAATACAAGAAATGTTTAACAATGACAGCTAAAGAGCAAACAAACAATGATGAACAACACAATAAATGAAATTAAAAATTCTCTAGAAGGAATCAATAGCAGAATAACTGAAGCAGAAGAACGAATAAGTGACCTGGAAGATAAAATAGTGAAAATAGCTACCACAGAGTAGAAAAAAGAAAAAAGAATGAAAAGAATTGACAACAGTCTCAGAGACCTGTGGGACAACATTAAAAGCACCAACATTCGAATTATAGGGGTCCCAGAAGAAGAAGAGGAAAAGAAAGGGACTGAGAAAATATTTGAAGAGATTATAGTTGAAAACTTCCCTAATATGGGAAAGGAAATAGTCAATCAAGTCCAGCGCAGAGAGTCCCATACGGGATAAATCCAAGGAGAAACATGCCAAGACACGTACTAATCAAACTAAACAAAATTAAATACAAAGAAAATATATTAAAAGCAGCAAGGGAAAAACAACAAATAACATACAAGGAAATCCCCATAAGGTTAACAGCTGATCTTTCAGCAGAAACTCTGCAAGCCAGAAGGGAGTGGCAGGACATATTCAAAGTGATGAAAGGGAAAAACGTACAACCAAGATTACTCTACCCAGCAAGGATCTCATTCAGATTTGACGGAGAAATTAAAACCTTTACAGATAAGC
>NC_041226.1:12965252-12965560 GCF_002837175.3 Physeter macrocephalus | reverse complement strand
CCATGCAGGGGACACGGGTTCGTGCCCTGGTCCGGGAAGATCCCACATGCCGCGGAGCGGCTAGACCCGTGAGCCATGGCCACTGAGCCTGCGGGTCTGGAGCCTGTGCTCCGCAACGGGAGAGGCCACAACAGTGAGAGGCCCGCGTACCGCAAAAAAAAAAAAAAAAAAGGAACAAAACTGAGTTATTTGTAGTGAGGTGGATGGACCGAGAGTCCGTCATACAGAGTGAAGTAAGTCAGAAGGAGAAAAACAAATACCATATGCTAACACATATATATGGAATCTAAAAAAAAAAACGTTCTGAA
>NC_041226.1:12945449-12964824 GCF_002837175.3 Physeter macrocephalus | reverse complement strand
AGGGAGGAGATATGGGGATATATGTATACGTATAGCTGACTCACTTTGTTATACAGCAGAAACTAACACACCATTATAAAGCAATTATACTCCAGTAACGACATTAAAAAAATTTTTTTAATGTACATAATGAACATTTAAAAAAATGTTTGCATATCTGTACTGTCCACCCAACCTCTGACAGATTGAATTGTTCCCAATTCTTCACCACTCTCCTGTAATAAAAATCGTGCACCTGCCTCCTTCGCTGGGTAGCTTTGAGTGCCTCCCATAGGTGCAGCCTTGCCCCTCTGACTTGGGGTTTGGCTCTGTGACTTGCTCTTGTCAGTGGACTCTGCCATTGGGAGGATTTCCTCTCACCACTGTGTTTCAAGGTAACCCTTGCGTAGGATTCCTGCAGCTGTGCTTGTTTTCTGTCTTGCTCCTTCCCACCAAGCAAACTTACCCATGAATCAAGGTCTGCTTTGTCCTTTCCTGACGGTCATAAGGGAGCACCTATGCGGCCACAGTATAAGCTGGGGGGAAAGTTGAGGAGCAATGCAGTCTTGACAAGGGTTGTAGTCAACCCCTCAGGGACTCTGACACTGAGATGGCCCTTCTGAGTCTTCACCCTGGGGTGACGGGTCCCTTTTTACCCCTTTATCCATCAATTATTGTATACAGGCTGTGCTAGGGGAGGGGCAGAACCTTAGGCCCAAAGCTCTCTTCAGCTGTGGGCAATTCCTAAAGGGGCCGACAGCTAGGGGGCAAGAGGTGTAGCCAGTGGCATCCCCATAGGCAGGAGCAGTAAGTCCCTCAGTCCCACAGGGCGTCTGGCAGGCAGTGCAGAACAGTGACCACTGCACCAGTGATTCTGCAAGTGTGGCCCCCAGACCAGCAGCATCAGCGTCCCTGGGAACTTGAGAGAAACGCAAATTCTGAGGCCCCGTCTCAATCTACTGAGTCGCATCCGGTAGGGATGAAGCCTAGAGATGGTTTAACAAGCTGTCGGGTGACTCTGATGCACACCAGAGCTTGAGAACCAAGGCACTACATCAGCACTGGCAGTGTGCTCTGTTGGAATGCACAGAAGATTTGCTGACTGATTAATTAACATGAAAAAAGCAGCTGCAGCTCCCAGGGGAACTGGTCTGGGGCCCACACTTCAGGTGGCAAAATCCTAAATGATTTTTTTTCCGTGATTATGATGACCTTGAGAGTTTTGAGGAGTATTGGTCAGGTGTTTTATAGAATGTCCTTCAGTTTGGGTTTGTCTGGTGTTTCCTCATGATTAGACAGGGGTCACGGGTTTGGGGGAAGCAGACCACAGAGGCAATGTGCCACTTTCTTCACATCTGTCCAAGGCTACGTACCCCCAGCATGATTTATCTGTGTTGATGTTGACTTTGATCACCTGGCTAAGGTGATATGTGTTGGGTTCTGAATGATTCTCATGCAATTGAATTTCAAGCTCCTCTGATGGACCAAGAAAGATCCAAACTGCTTAGCTTGGTATAGGGAGCCTGCAGAGACACGCCCCTTCCTGGGTCTGTGTCTTCATCCCACCATTTCCTGACTTGCACTCTGGGCTGTGTAAATAACAAACTGCTTGAGGTCCACCCATTCCCCCCGCCCCATACACACACACCACCCAGAATGCCATTTCTTTCCTCAAAAGAAGATACCAGTTTAGGCTCCAGTTTCCGTACCATCTGCCCTCCCTGCTTTCATAGCCTCTCATCTCTCACCGCTTACCTCAATCCTATGACTAACTCTATTTGATGGAAATTAGTAGTTTAAGGTTCTCTCTCTCCCATTAAAATATCAGTTTTGCAAGAACAAGGACTTTGAAGTGTTCATCCTGAACCAATAGCAGACAATCAATAAATATTTGTTAAATTATGTGCCAAACACAAACCTTACCATTATAAATATCAAAGAAAATCACTCATCTTTTGAAGGCCCATTTTTCCTACTCCAAGTGATGAAATTAAATAATTTCAAGTGTCAAGTAAGAGGTGTTTAAAAGGGCCAGCAATTCTCAGTGCTCTGTACCACTGCAGCCTAATTAGTGCCGTGCATTTCCATTAATCCTCTTAATGGTCTGTTTTTTTCAAACTGCTCTTGCAGCCAATAATTTGTTCTGAACACATAAAACAACACTCAGAAAGCTCCTGCTGTCATTATTAATTCCAGCCCCACTTTCTTATATTTCAAAAGAGGATGGAAGCAGACATGGACATGTGAGCAGTTGGGTGGTCTCACCGGCGGTGGCTGTCAGGTAGTTGAATTGGAAGCATCCATCAGCACAGTGCCCTTTAGAATCTACCCTCCAAGGTTACATCCAAACCACCTTAAAGGGGCAGCACAAAGGGCAGAGACAGCATCTTTGCTGGCAGTGGCTTCATCCATCACGTTCCTAACCAGCAAATAGAGACTGATGAAGGCACTGGGCCACAGCTGGGTGGGGCGGGGCCTGCTGGTGACCTTCTGCTTATATCATTGCCTCTCCAATGTCTCGCTCCAAACGTTTCCTCTCAGGTGTTTGCTTTGGAAGGCAAATATTGATATTTGCTACCACTGGCTTTTTCATTAAATGCTCGGCTCCTTGATACACATTCTTTGCTAAATGATTTCCTTTCATCTTCCGACTAGTCTGAAATCAGGGAGCAAATTTAGTATTGTGGAAATTCACTTGGATTCCAAACCTCCCTCCTTCCCGAGTAGTGTTCTTAAATAAACCCAGAGGCATTCGGTATTCCAGATCTTTCCTGGCCGAGCCAAAGGCTGCACTGGGCCAGAAGGGCTGTGTGATTCACAAAGGCATCCAGCCCCAAGACAGCTCGTCCTGCTGCTGCCTCCCCCTGAGTTTCCTGAACAGGCTACCAGGACTCTTTGGATCATTTTGCCCAGCTGAACACACTGGGGCATCTCTTCTAAGGCCCAAACTCAGGCTTTGTTCACTTTCCACCCACACTGCTCATGTGCATAGACGAGTGAATTATTCTAAAGCAAATGAAGGAGAGTTTGGGTGGGGGGCTCCAGCTCTGGTTTCTAAGCCCACAGCTTCCTGGAGCTGGGACTTGACCTACATGGCTCCCCGCCCTCTCCCCTCCTCCACTGCCTGGATAAGAGAGCTTTTCTTCATCGTGCAACAATGTTTTTCAGGTTTGAAAAAGCTTCACATGTCTGCATCATGTTAGGCCTTTAAATAGGACGATGAGTTACAAGATGATTCCTGCTGTCACTCAGCAGCTCCGATCAGAAAAACACCAAACTTGCTGAAAGGGGCTGTGGATCGATGCCCTCTCTGAGCACCTGCCCGCCTGTTTCTCTTCTCCAGTACCTTAGGTGTAATTCAGTGGTTTCAATCCTAGCCACACACTAGAATCACTAAGGAGGTTTTAACACTTCATTCACTTCTAAGAATTTTGACTTAATTAGTCTAGAATGGAGTCCTGGTAATAGCAGTTTTTGAAAGCTCCCCAGGTGATCCTAATTGAAGTCAAGGCTGAGAGCCACTGAACTCTGTCCTTCCCAGATCCTTTTTGGGAGCAAAGAACTTTCTCCTAGTTAATCAATCATCCCAGTCATTAGCTACATTTAGATGCCACTACTTACCCTCTTTTCTTCCTTCATCAGAAACTAGAACTTTTCAAACTAATATGACTTTTTTCTTAAGAGAGTTGCCCAGTTTCTGAACTCTTCCTGTATTTGGTGAATCCCCCCCAACCCCATATGTGTTTTAGACAGAATCAGGGCTTATGTCCCACTTGGAAGCTGAAAATGCCAGATACTCACTTTCCCAGCCTCCCTTGCAGCTAGGCATGGTCAGGTGACCTAGGCGCCAATCAGCCCCATCCTCCTAGCCTTTGACCTGGGAGCCATTATGGCAAAGGAGAAAGAACTCTGGGAATCTTCTGGTAACAGTGGTAGTAGGTGTCCCAAAGTACAGGGCCAGTGGCAGCAGGGTGCAAGCTGCCCCATCCAACGCCTGGCAGCTGCAGAGCAGTGTTCCCTCTTAGCCTGTTCCCCAGGGTGACCCATGGTGACTCATGGCTGCAGAGCCTCAAACCGGGTTCTCTCAATGATTCTGTGAGCACGCAGTGTCCATTTGATAAATTCCTTTCCTTTCCAGAGTCAGTCTCTGTCTTTATCACCGAGAACCCTCTTATCCTTTCACAGGGGATGTCACAAACTATTCTCAGGGGAAAAGTCGCCTCTTTTGGAATGAGAGTTGTATTCCTTAGCCCTTTGATCCAAATCCAGAGATCAGATTTGATTTGAAACTTCTTATTTACATTTGCTTAATTTCCATTCTTCCTTCCAGTTCTATGAATAGACAATCTGGCCAATTAACTTTTGGTTTTTATCCTCCACCCACAGCAGAACTCAGGTTAAGCCACCCCCAGCAGCCTCTGCCTCTGTGCTCTCCATGGAGCTGCCCCTGGTATTTATCGCAAGGTGGCTGCATCATCAAAGCAGCAGCCCTGTTGGGCGGGCTTTACACTCTGTCTGGACTGCACCAACTGTAGAAATAGACCTCTCTTGTCTAAAACCATGGGTGAGATTTACTAAAACTCTTCACTCACCTTAACCACATCTGACCACCTCATAAGGTTCTGTTAGTGAATGCCCCTCCAGAGTATCGTACAGCCGGTGGCAGCCATAACTGTGACGTGGAGGACGCAGAGAGGAACTATTGTCACGTGGCATATCTCAAAGCCCTCCTCCTTCTATGCATTGATGATGGTTGGATCATAAAAGGCATGGAATAAAACTTTATAATGTACAGTTCTCCTGTGGAAGCAGCCTTTCAAGGAACAGGAGTGATTTTTGTGCTCACATCCCACTGAAACACCTTAACTCCAGTGCCAGGATGAATTGCCAATTTGCAACTCAAATATCTAACACAGACTCAACCACTCAACACATACGATATTGACCCCAGTTATGAAAGCTAAAAGTGAAACATTCTATGACTCATTCCTCAAAGTCCTAGCATTTTCTTTTGCAGATTTCTTTAGGAAGTTTAGTAAAAGCTGGGGGGGGACATCTACTCTGGTGACAGAAGTCCTCTGTTGCCCTGCAATTCCTTCACATGGAATATTGGCTAGCATTTGCAATCCCCATAACTCTAGGAAATATGATTTTTTTTCTCAGAGATTTTGGTTTCTGGGTGTTATGACTGTATGATTTTATCCCCCCCCACCCCCAAATTCATATGTTGAAGCCCTAACCCCAAATGAGATGGTATTTAGAGAAAGGGTCTTTGGGGGTAATTAGGGTTAGATTAGGTCATGAGGGTAGGGCCCTCATGATGGGATTCGTGGCCTTATAAGAAGAGAAAAAGAACTCACTCTCTTCGTCATGTGAGGACACAGCAAGAAGCCTGCCATTTGCAAGCCAGGAAGAGCATCCTCAACCGAACTTGACTGTGCTGGCACCCTGATCTTAGATTTTCAGACTCCAGAACTAAGGGAAAGTAAGTTTCTGTTGTTTAAACCACCTAGTCTATGGTATTGGTTATGGTGACCTGAGCAGACTAATACACTGGATGATGACCTGATAGACAAATGGCCTTGGGGTCCAAAAGCTGGTCTCATGGAGAGAAGTGATATGTTGTTGCTTACAGGAGGAAGGTAGGCTCCGTGTTCCTTGAGGGTGAAGATTGTGTTCTTTTATTACTTGAATCCTGAGCAGTTGGACCAATGGTTGGCCCATAGGAGACATTCACCAAATATTTGTGAATTAATAAATAAGTGAATGGATGGTTGGATGGAACAGAACAAATCTGGGAATAAGGGAAGGAATGGAGGAAACAAGACTGACTCTGCAGAAATGTAATTAACAAGGTGAGATTAAACGTGCCTCTTATGGACTTTGGTGATAGTTTTAGAAACCAAGCCCAAGACTTTTCATGTCAAGGACTTTTCACATTTTGATAAATTAGAAAGATTACTAGGTCGGGAGACAAAATAGCTAAGATTCTTAGATCTGCCTCTATCTTTCCTATGTCCTGAGCCATTCATTTCATCTCCCAGCACTTCTGTTTCTACACTCATAAAACAACTGAGATAAATTAGCTAATGTCTTAGATTTCTTCCAACATTAATGTCCCAAGATTGTATTAACTACTGCAATTTAAAATGCAAACTTACAGAAAGTACATTATTAGAAATTAATATCATTTGAATTTTTCACTTACATACATATAACTTTATTTTAATCATTTTTGATGTAGACTTTTTAAAAGAATCAGTTTGCTTTTAAAATATAACCATTAGTGCTATTCATCTGGAAAAGAAAGTATTGGGTTGGCCAAAAAGTTTGTTTGGGTTTTTCTGTAAGATCTAACGGAAAAACCCGAACGCACTTTTTGGCCAGCCCAGTAGAACTAATGATGCCTACCATACGGAAGGGAACATCTTTTCAATAAATTATGGCAGAACAACTGGATATCCTTATGGGAAAGAAATGAACTTTGAACCTTCCTTCATGTGGTAGTTACAAATATGTCCACAAATGCTTTGATACTCCTCCATTAAAAAGGTGTAAATTAATTCCTCTCCCCTTGAAAATGGGCTGGATTTAGAGACTCACTTCTGATTCCAATAGAATTAAGCAGAAGTGATGGTGTGTAGCTTTGGACACTACGTTATAAAAGACACCTTGGTTTCCTCCTCCTTCATTTGCCCTTCATTTACCTCAGTAAGTTTGATTTCAAATTAATAATAATACCCACCGGGGCTTCCCTGGTGGCGCGGTGGTTGCGCGTCCGCCTGCCGATGCAGGGGAACCGGGTTCGCGCCCCGGTCTGGGGGGATCCCACATGACACCTTGGTTTCCTCCTCCTTCATTTGCCCTTCATTTACCTCAGTAAGTTTGATTTCAAATTAATAATAATACCCACCTCTTTGCATTTCAGTCGTGATGATCCAATGCTATAGCCTTGTAATAATGCGAGAGCCTGGAATAGCCCCATCACATGGAGAGACCCAAATGACCTTGCAGTCCATCATTCAGGAATAGGGAAGGCACAAGTTAGTAATTCCTCTTCCCAAATGTTTAGCTGTATGTGGATTAATTACCCATACATTGCAAGTGGTGAAGTATTGGATAAATAATAATTTCATTATACTTCTTTCACATCCAGTAATGTTATGCATGGCATATTAATAGTCTGGCTGAGTCGACCACTGTAAGTGAACATCCTCGGCTTTGGGTTTTAGAAGCTGTCCCACTTTCCTCATCTTGGAGCTTGTGTACATCAAGCCCCTCCACGGTTTAGGTTATCTCCTAGAAATGAAACGTATTGGAGGCTCTGTTGCTTTTGCTTGTCCCTTCCTCAGAAAACTTAATCTGAAGCATTTTACGGTCCGAGTGTTTCTTTCACACTATTTCAATTATTCTCTTTCCAACTCTTCTAAAGGCAAGAGTATTTCTGCTCTATCTGAAGCAGCCATTCACAACCTTTTCATCACCTAAGACCCATTTCATGACTTTTTTCCCCTTGTAATCCCCATGTTTTAAAAGAATTTAAATAGCAAACTGTATCTCTTAACAAGAGCTGCCTTCCCTGTTTAGGGTTAATTTTAAAAGACATGAGGACTGGACCTCAGTGAATCACACTTGTTAGAGGTTCTGAAGTCAGACCAGCTGTACTGTAATATTGACTCCACTATCTACTGCCAACGTGATTAGGAAAATTATAGATCTTCCCAGCCTCTGTTTTTTTTTTCTTCTAGAAAGTGGGGATGATAGCAGTGCAGTAGTGCCTATTTTGTAGAGTTGTTATGAAGATTAGATGAGATAATTTATGAAAATCCCTTCACATGGGACCTGGCAAAGAGAGAACAATAAAAGGTGGGGCTGTAAGCTATTGAAGCTTCTGATCAGAATGGGACATATAAGTTTAATGTTTAGAACAGTGGTCATCAAAATAGTCACAACTCCCACTGATTTAGTAATTACTATGTACTGGACACTCTGCAAATAGAATTCTACTTAATCTCACAACAGTCCAGACTCGTAGGTATTATTCCCTTTTTCCCAGTGGGGAAACCTGGAATCAGAGAGGCTAATAACTTGAATAAGGTCACACAGTGGGAAAATGACAGAGCTGCAAGTTGAACACAAATCTTTCTGGCTTTAAAAGGTATCCATCCTTTCTACAATCTATAATGAAATAAAATTTTATTTTCTGTCCCCAAATAGAATTCTAGTCCACAGCCAAGAAAGACATTGTTTAGTTAGACTGTATTATCTTATTTCACACAAACAGGCTGATTCCATCGAATCACTGGCTCCATGGTACCTTGCAAGTGTCCGGAGACACTGAAAGCAAATAGATTCAAGATTTTGAAATCTTGAAAATAATACCAGTACCACTCCCCTACACACACACACACACACACACACACACACACACTCACACACAGCTACCTTCATCATGGGCCCCCAGGGGAACTACTGATCTAGATGGATCCAAATCAATGTCCACACATACAAATTCTCTCCCTGGCAGCCAAGTCAGGAAATGCAAACTCAAACATACTGCACCGTTGGCTTCTCAAGGTGTAATTAGAGTCTTCGGGCGATAGGGATAAGCATAATTGTTAACAATCATTTGCCAGCAAAACTTACCTCTGGAGGACAGGTCACCTACAACAGATGTGCCCCTTGTCCCTGAAGGGAGCCATCAGGAAACACTGGTCAAGGAGAGAGCAGTACTTTGCTCAGCACCTGGCCACAGAACCACACGTAAACGCAACCCTGGGATGTTATTCTTTCCTGCCTGAAGGAGCTGAAGATCTCATAGAGCACTCACAAGCAAGAAAAGAGAAGATAATTCCACGCCGCCATGTGTGGTGGGGACAGAACACACAGTAGAGAAGAAACGCCAAGATGGTAAATGCTAGAGTTATCTGAACAAATGGACTGTGCTCTCTCCACCTCTCACCCCTCAGTCTCTGAATTTGAGACAGCCTCCCCCAGCTCTTGAAAATTCATGACGCCTTCAGATTGGGTCTTGCTCCCATTCTTAAAAAGCATGTCTTAGTCTCTCTCTTTTAAAAAAAAAAAAAATTATTTTATTTATTTATTTATTTTTGGCTGCATTGGGTCTTCGTTGCTGCACACAGGCTTTCTCTAGTTGTGGCGAGCGGGGACTACTGTTCGTTGGGGTGCCAGCTTCTCACTGTGGTGGCTTCTCTTGTTGAGGAGCATGGGTTCTAGGCGTGCGGGCTTCAGTATTTGCGGCATTTGGGCTCAGTTGTGGCTCACGGGCTTAGTTGCTCCGCAGCATGTGAGATCTTCCCAGACCAGGGCTCGAACCTGCGTCCCCTGCATTGGCAGGCGGATTCTTAACCACTGTGCCACCAGGGAAGTCCCATGTCCTAGTCTCTTTGTCCCTCTTCTAAAAGCCTCCCAATCTCCCTTCTTACTCACATTTCTCAAAAGTCTTCACTGGTCCATTTCCCAAACATGCACTGTTTGCTTTCAGTGTCTCAGGACACTTGTGAGGCACCAGGGAGCCAGTGAAGAATAACTCAGTCTACTGGGATGAGGGGAAAGAGACAGGAGGAAATGCCAGTCCCATGAGATAAGAGCTAGATAGATATACAGAGTATGCTCTGGAAGCACAAAAGAGGAGTCCTCTTAAGCCAAGTCCCCCCACACCAAGTCCTAAAGGACTGGTAGGAGGTGGTTGGGGTGAGGAATTGGGGAGCCCCTGGGTGAGGTAAGGGCACTTCAGACAGAGGCAACGATGTGTTTCTTGCAAAGTAGAGTCCAATGCAACTATGACATCCTATCTTTATTATTCCAATAAATAGGCATGCATCCATGATTTACATTTTACATTTTATAGTCAAGTGCTTTTTGTGAAGGGGCAGGTATCCATTCATTTATTCAAAAAATATTTATGGACCATGTAGCATATGGTGGGTACTGTGCTAGGTACTGAAAGCTAAAGGAGATATTTTTATCTTGATTGGTGAAAACAATCATGCCCCAGTCCGTAAATGAAAAATCTTTAAATGATTTTAAATAGGCAAAGGAAATTTGAAAAGCGGAATAAAATAGGAAGACTAGCGGTAAGAAGAGTTATTATTGGGAAGAAAGTGGGAGAATTTTCTGGATGTAAAGACTGGTGGAAAACAGATACTGAAATAAGTTGAAAAGAAGGAGACAGGAACAGAAGCGATTCAAAGCTTTGTTTTCCTGGGATGAAAGAGGCAGAAGAGTCAAGGATAATGTTGAGAGAGCTCTTTGTGTCATCACAATGAGATGCAGAGTAGTAGCATGTGTTTTTTAAGGATAACGTAGAAACAAATGTAAGAAAGTCCCAAGCTGCCTAAATTCAATTGAGAAGCCAAAGACTTACATCAGCATTTTGTGGCTATGTTATTCCATACTTTGAATTAAAATCTAAATCACGTTGAAGGCAAAAATTTGAGGAACAGCCCAGCACCTAAGCAGCTGTAACACTTCCTAAGTTTTTTGTAACATAAAATGGCATGCCTGAGGCTCTGAGTTAAATGTCATATACAGGATAAACCTGGATTCACATTCTTTAGCCACCAAGCCATGTCTTTTTTTCAGATAGATTGTGCTTTTATCCCTCTTGACTCATTGGACCACATACTCATCTCTTCCACAACATGGGAACTATTCTCAGAGAACCGTAGGTTGAAAATCTGGCCCCAAAGAACAGCTCATCGTGTTCCTTGGGGGAGCGTAATGAACAGCATGGATTCACTTGCAGAGTTTCCGAGGGAAGAATTAAGAGATTGAAGAGCTAAGCCTGGATATGCCATGTTTCCTCTTCCTCTC
This sequence comes from Physeter macrocephalus, assembly GCF_002837175.3. Classification (NCBI taxonomy): domain Eukaryota; kingdom Metazoa; phylum Chordata; class Mammalia; order Artiodactyla; family Physeteridae; genus Physeter; species Physeter macrocephalus. Next base: position 12,954,009 of record NC_041226.1, on the reverse strand, counting down.
TGTTTATATCAAAGAGTGTTTATTAAACACACCAAGGGCCGGTAAGTCAGGACAAGGCAAACTGATCCCGTGAAGTCCCTTCTGGACTTCTAGCCCGTGTGTATGGCACTAGCCTCCTCGGGGAATAAAACGGATGAATGAAGAGGAATTTGGGCAGCCCTCTGAAGACACAGGCTGAGCCGTGCTAACATCTAAAGTCAGCAGCAGCTTAAATCATCTCTCATTAATGTCCTCGGAGAGGTCCCTGCCTCATCACCTTCTCAGCGATTAATGGGCATCATTATGTAGAGCAGCAAGAACCACAAGGGAAAGGATCAGGACCTGTTTTATCCAGCTGCCTAACATACACTGCCTCGGGGCTAGTGCCAGGCTCTGTAAACAGAGGTCAGCTTTCTGAGCTATTTCAAACCCCACACCTCCAGTTAGAACATCTGCGGGGGTGTTCTCACTTAATCGGAGGTGGCCTGAGCCTACAGACCGCAACCTGTCTTTAGTCCTTCCCTTCAAAACATATACGCAAGATACTAAGAATTGATGCATTTCAAGGGAGAGGAAAAGGTTTAAGGGAGAAAACAGTGTCACATATGCTCACCTTTAACGGGGGAGTTTAAACGGTTTAACGTATTGGAATGTTGCAGAAGATAGCATACGAGAACTAGAAACGAATCCTTCTCCTCTACTTGACTTTGGCCAGGCTTGCCCCGAGAGAACTGTGCACACCAGGGCTTGAGGCAACCAAGTGAGAGACCAAGTCCCAGCTCCACGCTGCTCCCTGGGCTGCCAGACCTCAGCACATCCCCTGAGCTGCCCAGCCCCTCTGTCTGTACCCTCTTAGCCTGCTCCATTACATCCTGAGAAGCTGGTAATGGGCCCATCCAAGGGATTCATTTAAACCATTAAATGCTAACGCATCTTAGACTTGGCTCCTTGCACTTGGCTCCTAGACTCAGCTCTGGTCCTGCCCCAGCTCTCAGCTTGTCCCTGCATCTTTACACGCCAGCAGCTCCACCCCTTGCCTTCTATATGAGGCTTCCCCCAGCCTCATATAGACAAGTTACCCCGCTGGCTGTCTCCATCTTGCCTATGAAAAGAAAGGAAGGGAAGAAGAGACAAAGCAAGGATAGGAAAGAGGAAACAGAGATGGGGAGGAGAGGGCAGAATCATGCAGAACTACAACACTCTTCAGAGGACTCTGCACCTTCTCAAGAGGAACAGAATGGAATTGAGGGCGGAGGAGAAGAACTTAAATAGTTGTTTGACTTATTCTTCTGCACATCAAACACCTTAATATAGAACAGAGAGGAGTAAAAATGATCCTGGGAAAAATGAGGGAAAAAAGAATTTTAAATTAATTTTTAAAAAAGACTTTGAGAGAGAGAATGGACTTGCATTTACACTTTGAACATTTAATTTTAATTTTTAATTCTCAAAATACCCTTGAGGTATAGGTTATTGTAAACCAATTTTACAGGAAAGGAAACTGAGTCTTACTCAGCAGACTTCCAGTTTTCTATCCTATTGAAAGAAATACTGGTGCATGTGAAGAAAGATATATGCACAAGGATGTTTATGGCAACATTGTTATATCAATAAATCCAAAATCAATGTCTGTATGTCGAGAAGTGATCGATTAAATTATGGCATATTCTGGGAATGCCATTTAGCTATGTGTGTATATTTTTATTCTTTTTCATATTCTTTTCCGTTATAGATTATTACAAGATATTGAATATAGTTCCCTGTACTATACAGTAGAACTTTGTTGTTTATTTTATATTAGTTATATATTTTCAATACAGCAGGTTTATTTTGTAATGACTTAGAAAACTCTTCAAGTCAAAGTAAGAAAATTGCTAAACAACATGTTTAGTATAATTCCACTTATGTAAATAAAATTTTCTTTATATATTTTTATCTGTACCTATATATATTGAAATGCTTGTAAAAAACTATGAAAGGACTCACCCTAAAATTTCAATATAAAGTCAGAAATGAAGTGTCCTTTAACCGACACCTCCCACATCACCTGAAGTTCCCCTCTTTTCCCAGAGGAAACCATCGCCTCTACGTATTTCTATGTTTGAAATTTTAAAATGAGAATATATTCATAATTCCTTGTGTAATTATTAAAACAACGTTTGTTTTTTAAAACCGTATGATACTATGCAAACATAACATGCTGCTTTGATGTTACTTTTGCACAGGAAACATCTGCTACTTTGCAAAAGCCTGGAAATAAATTGGCCTTTCTTTTTTGCCTTTTTCTCATGTCAGCAATAGCAACAAATTCCTATGGGACCTTCAGCAAAACAGATTACCCTACATGCTTGCTTCTGATTGATGAAGAGACTTAGTATGCAGACTAGAGACATGGATAGAATTTCTGGGTCACCTACAAGCAGTATTTAACATCTGTAGGCAATGTAAGGTCACATTCCATGATATCCTTGACAGCAGCTGGCCTGCCAGCACCAAAATTATACTTAACGCAAGTCTGCCTCTCTAGTCTAGACACAGGAAGGCACAGATGAGAGCAGGATCCTTAAGCAGCTTCCATATCCTGAGCTGAAATGAAATGACCATTAAAAGGCAGAGCTGAAGAAATACCGAAGGGGCACATTGAAGTCATTAGCAGAACTAACAAGGAGCAAGCCTACCTCTGTATTAATAACATGAAGAAAACCTCTTCCTATGAATTTTAATGGATGCCATTAAATTTTAATGGATGCCAGTGTTCTGTCTGGCATGTGTTTCCCACTTGATCCCCACAACTATGGCAAAGAGGGTAGCCAGTGATGCTGTTTCCTCAGAGGAGGACCAGAAAGGAAAGGTAACGTACTCAAGACCCCAGCCAATGAAGGGGCTGGGCTAGTCACCGATCACGTGACTTCAGGGCACAGTTGTTACGTGGCCTGAGAGGCAGACCCTCCCCACCCCCGAAACGTGCCAATTTCAGACAGGCATTAAAGGAGCCGAAAGATCCCTTTCCTGGCAGGCTCAGCAGGCTGTCTGAGATCATTCCTTTCAATTCTACTCAGGTTCCTTTCAGTAACACACCCACTGTTTCCATCTACAGACCAGCACAATAAAATATGCATGTCCATGCAATCACAGACATACATCATCTTTCTGGTGAGCTTGATAAATTTTTTCTTCTACTAGGACATGCTCTTAGACCTATCTCTCCCCTAGGTAATTCTGTCATAGAAAAAGTCTCAAAAATCTTATTTAGGATCATTATAATTTGGGAGTGTCTTCTTTAAAATCAAATTTTGTTTCCCTATCAAAGCACATCTTTTGATATCATATTATGTACTCTTAAATTAATAAGAAAAGAACATCCAGAAAGATAGGCTGATGGCAGAATGCCCAGATTAACTTAAGATAAATGCAAGCCTACTGACAAAAGGAATAGAGGGCAGCCAGGGAAGGATAGAAAACCAAATGCAAGTGGCTGAGAGCATGGAAACACTCTGCTTTTCTGAACTAACCGCCACTGCTATCATCCTGACAAGAGTAGAGGGTGATGATGATTTCCTTCCCACAGTTGAGGACCTGATTGTCTCATGGTCTGTTCTCACTGTCACCATGCAGAAAGACGCTGACAATAAGATTTTCAGATGCCATGACAGCATACCTCCAAATGGAACAAGAGCCTCCCTTCGCCCCTCTGTGCCTTCACTCATTTTCTACCCGTGTGACCTTAGTTACGTCACTTATGTTTTTGAACCTCTTCCTCATCTATACAATGGATCTCAATGGGCTGCGTGCTCTGTCCACCTCACAGAGCTCTTGTAAAGATGCAAATGCTTTATATGCAGTAAAGCACAGCACACAGGGATTCTGATTCACATTAGCATTGCCCTGTGGTTGAGAGAAAGACTAAATGAATTTAATCAGAGTTAAACCCGCAGAGCTAAGAGATAACCAGAAAGTTATTAAGAGAAGCTAAGGCTTTTAGGGAACAAAAAACAGGACTGGAGAGTGATATGGATCTATAGGGCATTTCTCATTTTAATTTCTTTACTCCTATTTGTACAAATAAGAGCAATAGTAATTATTAAAACTAGTAATTACTGAGAGTTGAGTGCTGCACGTGTGGATTGTGTACATTGCTCTTCCTATGGATCATGGGGTGATGAACGATGCTAGTAAACCACATGTGGCTATTTTTACAACAGCTCATTTGTTCTTTCACTCAACAAAATTTTACTGAGGGCCTACCAAGCATCAGATCTCTGCTCAGCCTCGATTGAGGCTGATACTGTGAAAGAAATAAAGAGGTGACATAACAGTACTAACAATACGGGGTGTTAGTAGGGGACGGGGAAGGACATCTTCTTTAAATAAGAGTGGTCAGGGGAGGGATTCCCTGGTGGCGCAGTGCTTGAGAGTCCGCCTGCCGATGCAGGGGACACGGGTTCGTGCCCCGGTCCGGGAAGATCCCACATGCCGCGCAGCGGCTGGGCCCGTGAGCCGTGGCCGCTGAGCCTGCGCGTCCGGAGCCTGTGCTCTGCAACGGGAGAGGCCACAACAGTGAGAGGCCCGCATACCGCAAAATAAATAAATAAATAAGTAAGAGTGGTCAGGGGAGAGTGCCTAAAGGACAATATTTGAGCTGAGAGCTGAAGAAGGAAAATGAACCTTTGCAGGGTTGAGAGAAGAGCATTTCAGGCATGGAGTACAGCAAATGTAGAAGGCATGAGGGTAAGATAGGGCTTGACATAGCTGAGGAAGAGATAGGAACCCAGTGTGGCTGGAGCCTAGTTGCAGAATATGATCACTTTATAAGGCATGGTTCCATGGATACCTTAAAGATGCCATGAACATTTAAACAGCTGTCTTGCTCATTAGGAAAGAGGAAGATGTGTCTTGTCCCATCGTGAACAATGGGAACCTCGGGATTTGTTCACCCACTGCGGAGAGGGAGATATGATGGATGTGCTCATCTCAAGCACAGCACTCAGTATCATCTGCTTTAGACCACATCTATCACTGTTAAAGCAGTCAGTGTCCTGCAGTTTCTGTTCATATCAAAATGCCATTCACTGGCAGGAGAAAGTGGATGGTACATCTTTCATCCATTGTTACAAAAGACTTGGGTGATCCTTCTGGCCAATGAAATACTCTCCATTTATCACAGTGCCATATTTACTTAATCAATAAGATGGGAAGGTGACAAAATATAATTTAAAAAGAAGATCTTCAGAAGATTGCTGTGACAGCTTCTAAAAACCCTTTAGAATAAAATCAATCTATCAACAAATATTTAATTTGCTTCTACTGTACTAGGCATTGTGGAAAATGCAAAGTAACATAAGGCAAAGCTGCTGCCCTCAAGGGATTTGCAACTTACCCTTGGAGAAAAGGTGTACTGAAAGTAGAAACATAACAAGAATATTTCATGAAATATAACGTTCTGCTGTATAGCTTAGATTGCTGTAGGAGCCCAGGAAAAGGAAAGCAATCAGTCGTTCAGGGTTAATGTTAATCACATAGGTTTCGAGTTGTTCTGTGCCTGGATGATAGAAGATAATATATGCTTAAATTTAAATCAGTAAGTGAGGTAGATGTGAGTTTTGATTTTAAGGATATGTACAAAATGAATTGGCTATGAGAAATGGGGGGAACTCAAGGCAAGGAAACCGGCATGATCTTATGCATGGATGGGAATAAACATGACATATAGAGAGGAAATTTAGAGGTAGGGTGTATGAAGGATATCATACCAGTTGACAGAATACTTTGAACAGCAAAATCAAAATTTTGAAATTGATTAAATAAGCAGTTTTAGGTTCCTGAGAAAGGGAGAAACAAGATTAAAATGGTGTTTTAGGAAAATTACTCTAATAGTTGAATTCAAGGGAAAAGAGAAGACAAAGGTCTAGTTACAAGTTATCGAAAACAATTTTAGAATAACAGAGTACAAAAAATAAATTCATATATACATAAAGTTATAAATTAGTCAAAGACAGTACAGTGCATGTGTGATAATAGTAAGAGGATGAATGATGAGGTTGGCAGATTCTGTTTCACAGTTGGAAAATCCAAGCTGTTATTCCTAGGTCTAAAATGCTCCCTTGCTGTTGCTTGCACAGGCATGTGCCATGCACATTTCTGCCTGAGGGCATTTGCAGTTGCTGACCCTTCTACGAGAAATGCTCTTACCCAAATATATGAATGGCTCACTCCTTCACCTCCTTCAGTCCTCTGTTCAAATATCTCCTTCTCAGTGGGCTTTCTAGACCATCCTATTTAAAATTGCAGCCATCCTGGAACTCCCTACTCCCCACTTCTGCTTTATTCTACTTCATAGCACTTATTACCATCTCACATTCTAAATATTTTGCTTATTTGTTTATTGACTATTTCTTCCAGTTAGAATATAATATCTGTGAAGTGAGAGATTTTTGTTTGTTTTGTTCATTGTTTTTATCTCCAATGCCTGGAACATAGTAGATAATAAATGCCTGGAACATTTTTTATCTCCAATGCCTGGAACATAGTAGATAATAAATAGTTTGGGGATAAATGAATGTTTCAAGCCTATCTACCTTTTTCATGGAGGCACCAAAAAATAGATGTATTCCTTCCAGTAAACTCAACTGTAGGAAAAATCTACTACTAGACTTATGGCCCAGAGAAACTACCATATCAAAGCACGTAATATTCTTTGATACTAGACAACAGTCTGAGACTCAACACTATAATTCTGCAAACAAACTCTGACTATCTTAATTGAAATAAATTAAGCAGGTAAGTGCTACTTGCATCCTTAACAAGAGACTAATTGATTTTAAAAACAAAACAAAAACTGCTTTTCTTAAGATTTTAAGTTGTCTGGGGTTAATCATCTTTATGAATGGGAAAATGCTCAGTGTTGCATTTACTATTGTCAGTTCTTAACTCCACAAATGGAAAGAGATGACCTTTCATTTCATAAACATAAAATCACAGCAACATATCAATACTATTGTCCTGTCAGTCAATTGGCGCACTTCCTGAGTGCTCCCACGGCAGGCATTCTACCCAGGGTCATAACAGAATAGTAGCAAGACACAGCCCTTTGAAGTGAGAAAGAAAACCAGATTTCTGCAAATTAATGCTCTCAGACTAGCAGAGAACCATGAAGAAGGAGTAATGGACTTCATTTCAGCATCAAGCAGTCATTGTCAAGCATGGTCACAGGAACACTCTCTAGTCTCAAAGTCACTGGCCAAGGAAGCGAGTCTCAGGGAGCTGTCCAATGTACAACTCTGAGTACATCTCATGAAACCAAATCGTAGGCTTGTTCCACTTTCGGCAGCTCATCTCCCCCTCATTCCCTAGACTGTCCTGATCAATGTGAGGGCCAGTAGCTACATGTGACTACTTAAATTTAAAATAATTGAATTAAGTTAAATTAAAAATTTAGCTCCAAAACTGGAAGTTGCCAGAGGGGCGGGACGTGGGGCAATGAGTGAAATAGGAGAGGGAGATTAAAAGGTACAAACTTCCAGTTGCAAAATAAATGAGTCATGGGGAATATAGTCAATGATATTGTAATAACATTGCCTGGTGACAGATGGTAACTGGACTTATTGTGGTGGTTATTTTGAAATGTATAAAAATATTGAATTACTATGTTGTACACCTGGAGCTAATATGATATTGTAAGTCAATTGTACTTCAATTTAAAAAGAAAAAAAAATTAGTTCCAGTCTTATATTTCCAACAGCATGGAATAAGAGAAGAAGGGATTTCTGGTCTCACCTAAAGCAAACATAAAATGGACAAAGTTTATGAAACAATGGGTTTATTTTTATTTAAAAATTTTTTAATTTATTTATTTATGGCTGCGTTGGGTCTTCGTTGCTGTGTGTGGGCTTTCTCTAGTTGCAGCAAGCGTGGGATACTCTTCGTTGCTCTGTGTAGTCTTCTCACTGCAGTAGTTTCTCTTGTTGCGGAGCACAGGCTATAGGTGCGCGGGCTTCAGTAGTTGTGGCACTCGGGCTCAGTAGTTGTGGCTCAAGAGCTTTAGAGCGCAGTCTCAGCAGTTGTGGCACACGGGCTTAGTTGCTCCGTGGCATGTGGGATCTTCCCAGAGCAGGACTTGAACCCATGTCCCCTGCATGGTCAGGCAGATTCTTTTTTTTTTTTTTAATAGGTCTTTGTTGGAGTATAATTGCTTAATATAATAGCAATACTGTGCTAGTTTCTGTTGCACAACAAAGCAAATCAGCCATATGCATACACGTGTCCCCATATCCCCTCCCTCTTGAGCCTCCCTCCCACCCTCCCTACCCCACCCCTCTAGGTCATCGCAAAACACGGAGCCAATCTCCCTGTGCTATGCTGCTGCTTCCCACCAGCCAACTGTTTTACAACTGGTATTGTATATATGTCGACGCTACTCTCACTTCGCCCCAGCTTCCCCCTCCCACCCCAAATCCTCAAGTCCATTCTCTATGTCTACATCTTTATTCCTGCCCTGCCACTGGGTTCGTCAGTACCATTTTTCTTTTTAGATTACATATATATGCGTTAGCATATGGTATTTGTTTTTCTCTTTCTGACTTAC
>NC_041226.1:12945062-12945319 GCF_002837175.3 Physeter macrocephalus | reverse complement strand
TAGTTCTATTTTTAGTTTTTTAAGGAACCTTCATACTGTTTTCCATAGTGGTTGTATCGATTTCCATTCCCACCAACAGTACAAGAGGGTTCCCTTTTCACCAAACCCTTTCCGGCAGTTATTGTTTCTAGATTTTTTTTTAATGGCCATTCTGACTGGCATGAGGTGACACCTCATTGTAGTTTTGGTTTGCATTTCTCTGATAATTAGTGATGTTGAGCATCTTTTCATGTGCCTCTTGGCCATCTGTATGTCTT
>NC_041226.1:12944177-12944917 GCF_002837175.3 Physeter macrocephalus | reverse complement strand
TGTTTCATTTGCAAATATTTTCTCCCATTCTGAGGGTTCTCTTTCTGTCTTGTTTATGGTTTCCTTTGCTGCAAAAGCTTTTAAGTTTAATTAAGTCCCATTTGTTTATTTTTGTTTTTATTTCCATTACTCTAGGAGGTGAGTCAAAAAAGATCTTGCTGTGATTTGTGTCCAGGAGTGTTCTTCCTATGTTTTCCTCTAAGAGCTTTATAGTATCTGGTCTTACATTTAAGTCTTTAATCTATTTGGAGTTTATTTTTGTGTGTGGTGTTAAGGAATGTTCTAATTTCATTCTTTTACATGTAGCTCTCCAGTTTTCCCAGAACCACTTATTGAAGAGGCTGTCTTTTCTCCACTGTATGTTCTTGCCTCCTTTGTCATAAATTAGGTGCCCATATGTGTGTGGGTTTATCTCTGGGCATTCTATCCTGTACCATTGATCTATATTTCTGTTTATGTGCCAATACAGTACTGTCTTGATTACTGTAGCTTTATGGTATAGTTTGAAGTCTGGGAGCCTCATTCCTCCAGTTCCGTTTTTCTTTCTCAAGATTGCTTTGGCTATTTGGGGTCTTTTGTGTTTCCGTACAAATTGTAAAATTTTTTGTTCTAATTCTGTGAAGAATGCCATTGGTAGTTTGCTAGGAATTGCATTGAATCTGTAGATTGCTTTGGGTAGCATAGTCATTTTCACAATATTGATTCTTCCAATCCAAGAACATGGCATATTTCTCCATCTG
>NC_041226.1:12909115-12943989 GCF_002837175.3 Physeter macrocephalus | reverse complement strand
AGAGATTTCTGTGCATTAATTTTGTATCCTGCAGCCTTACCAAATTCATTGATTAGTTTTACTAGTTTTCTGGTGGCATGTTTAGGATTTTCTATGTATAGTATCATGTCATCTGCAAACAGTGACAGTTTTACTTCTTCTTTTCCAATTTGTATTCCTTTTATTTCTTTTTCTTCTCTGATTGACGTGGCTAGGACTTCCAAAACTATGTTGAATAAGAGTGGTGAGAGTGGACATCCTTGTCTTGTTCCTGATCTTAGAGGAAATGCTTCCACTTTTTCACCATTGAATATGATGCTCACTGTGGGTTTGTCATATATGGCCTTTATTATGTGGAGGTAGGTTCCCTCTATGCCCACTTTCTGGAGAGTTTTTATCATAAATGGGTGTTGAATTTTGTCCAAAGCTTTTTCTGCATCTATTGAGATGATCATATGGTTTTTATTCCTTAATTTGTTAATGTGGTATATCGCAATGATTGATTTGCATATATTGAAGAATCTTTGCATCCCTGGGATAAATCCCACTTGATCATGGTGTATGATCCTTTTAATGTGCTGTTGGATTCTGTTTGCTAGTATTTAGTTCAGGATTTTTGCATCTATGTTCATTATTGATATGGGTCTATAATTTTCTTTTTTTATGATATCTTTTTCTGGTTTTGGTATCAGGGTAATGGTGGCTTCGTAGAATGAATTTGGGAATGTTTCTCCCTCTGCAACTTTTTGGAAGAGTTTGAGAAGGATGGGTGTTAGCTCTTCTCTGAATGTTTGATAGAATTTGCCCGTGAAGCCATCTGGTCTTGGACTTAAGTTTCTTGGAAGATTTTTAATTATGGTTTCAATTTCATTACTTGTGATAGGTCTGTTTATATTTTCTAATTCTTCCTGGTTTAGTCTTGGAAAATTGTACCTTTCCAAGAATTTGTCCATTTCTTCGTGGTTGTCCATTTTATTGGCTTGCATATATTGAAGAATCTTTGCATCCCTGGGATAAATCCCACTTGATCATGGTGTATGATCCTTTTAATGTGCTGTTGGATTCTGTTTGCTAGTATTTAGTTCAGGATTTTTGCATCTATGTTCATTATTGATATGGGTCTATAATTTTCTTTTTTTATGATATCTTTTTCTGGTTTTGGTATCAGGGTAATGGTGGCTTCGTAGAATGAATTTGGGAATGTTTCTCCCTCTGCAACTTTTTGGAAGAGTTTGAGAAGGATGGGTGTTAGCTCTTCTCTGAATGTTTGATAGAATTTGCCCGTGAAGCCATCTGGTCTTGGACTTAAGTTTCTTGGAAGATTTTTAATTATGGTTTCAATTTCATTACTTGTGATAGGTCTGTTTATATTTTCTAATTCTTCCTGGTTTAGTCTTGGAAAATTGTACCTTTCCAAGAATTTGTCCATTTCTTCGTGGTTGTCCATTTTATTGGCATATAGCTGTTTGTAGTAGTCTCTTACAATCCTTTGCATTTCTGCAGTGTGAGTTGTGATTTCTCCTTTTTCATTTCTTACTTTATTGATTTGTGTCCTCCCCCTTTTTTTCTTGATGAGTCTGGCTAAGGGTTTATCAATTTTGTTTAACTTCTCAAAGAACCAGCTTTTAATTTTATTGATCTTTGCTATTGTCTTCTTTATTTCTATTTCATTTATTTCTGCTCTTATATTTATGATTTCATTCCTTCTACTGACTTTGGGTTTTCTTTGTTCTTCTTTCTCTGCTTGTTTTAAGTGTAGGGTTAGATTGTTTTTGTTTTTAAATTTATTTATTTATTTTTGGCTGTGTTGGGTCTTCGTTTCTGTGCAAGGGCTTTCTCTAGTTGCGGCAGGCGGGGGCCACTCTTCATCGCGGTGCACAGGCCTCTCACTATCGCGGCCTCTCTTGTTGTGGAGCACAGGCTCCAGACACGCAGGCTCAGTAATTGTGGCTCACGGGCCTAGTTGCTCCGCGGCATGTGGGATCTTCCCAGACCAGGGCTCGAACCCGTGTCCCCTGCATTGGCAGGCAGATTCTCAACCACTGCACCACCAGGGAAGCCCAGGGTTAGATTGTTTATTTGAGATTTTTCTTGTGTCTTGAAGTGAGTTTGTATTGCTATAAACTTCCCTCTTAGAACTGCTTTTGCTGCATCGCATAGGTTTTGGGTCATCGTATTTTCATAGTCATTTGTTTCTATGTATTTTTTAAAATTTCTTCTCTGATTTCTTCAGTGATCTCTTGGTTATTTAGTAGCACAGTGTTTAACCCAACTCCTTTGGGTTTTTTACAGGTTATTTTTTTTTTCCTGTAATTGATTTCCAGTCTCATAGTGTTGTGGTCAGAAAAGATGCTTGATATGATTTCAATTTTCTTAAATTTTCTAAGGCTTGATTTGTGACCCAAGATGTGATCTATCCTGGAGAATGTTCCATGCACACTTGAGAAGAAAGTGTATTCTGCCACTTTGGGGTGGAATGTAGTATAAATATCAATTAGATCTATCTGGTCTTTTGTGTCATTTAAAGCTTGTGTTTCCTTATTTATTTTCTGTTTGGACGATCTGTCCATTGGTGTAAGTGGGTGTTAAAGTCCCCTACTATTATTGTGTTATTGTCAATTTCCCCTTTTATGGTTGTTAGCATTTACCTGCTGTATTGAGGTGCTCTCATGTTGAGTGTATAAACATTTATAATTGTTATATCTTCTTCTTGGGTTGATCCTTTGATCATTATGTGGTGTCCCTCCTTATCTCTTGTAACATTTATTTTTTTAAAGTCTATTTTATCTGATATGAATATTGCTATTCCAGCTTTCTTTTGATTTCCATTTGCATGGAATATCTTTTTCCATCCCTTCACTTTCAGTGTGTATGTGTCCATAGGTCTGAAGTGGGTCTCTTGTAGACAGCATATAGATGGGTCTTGATTTTGTATGCATTCAGCCAGTCTGTGTCTTTTGTTTGGGCATTTAATCCATTTACATTCAAGGTTATTATTGATATGTATGTTCCTATTACCATTTTCTTAATTGTTTTGGGTTTGTTTTTGTGTGTCTTTTTCTTTTCTTGTTTTTACCGCCTAGAGAAGTTTCTCTAGCATTTGTTGTAAAGCTGTTTTGGTGGTGCTGAATTCTCTTAGCTTTTGATTGTCTGAAAAGCTTTTAATTTCTCTGTCATATCTGAATGAGATCCTTGCTGGATAGAGTAATCTTGGTTGTAGGTTTTTTTCTTTCATCACTTTAAGTATATCCTGCCACTCCCTTCTAGACTTCAGAGTTTCTGCCGAAAAATCAGCTGATAATCTTATTGGGATTCCTTTGTATGTTATTTTTTGTTTTTCCCTCGCTGCTTTTAATATTTTTTCTTTGTGTTTAATTTTTGTTAGTTTGATTGATATGGGTCTTGGTGTGTTTCTCCTAGGGTTTATCCTGTATGGGACTCTCTGCACTCCTGGACTTGGGTGACTGTTTCCTTTCCCATGTTAGGGGAGTTTTCGACTATAATCTCTTCAAATATTTTCTCAGATCCTTTCTTTTTCTCTTCTTCTGGGACCCGTATAGTTTGAATATTTGTGTGTTTAGTGTTGTCCCAGAGGTCTCTGAGATTGTCTTCAATTCTTTCCATTCTCTTTTCTTTATTCTGCTCCTCTGCAGTCATTTCCACCATTTTGTCTTCCAGCTCACTTATTCGTTCTTCTGCCTCAGTTATTCTGTTATTGATGCCCTCTAGTGTATTTTTCATTTCAGTTACTGTGTTGTTCATCTCTGTTTGTTCTTTAGTTCTTCTAGATACTTGTTAAACATTTCTTGTATTTTCTCAATCTGTGCCTCCATTTTTTTTCCCGAGATTCTGGATCATCTTTACTATCATTACTCTGAATTCTTTTTCAGGTAGAGTGCCTATTTCCTCTTCAATTTTTTGGTCTTGTAGGTTTTTACCTTGCTCCTTCATCTGTGACATATTTTTCTGCCATCTCTTTTTTATTTTTTATGAGTTGGATTGTGTTCCTGTCTTACTGGTTGTTTGGCCTGAGGCTTCCAACTCTGGCGTTTGTAGGCTGTTGGATAGAACTGGGTCTTGGTGCTGAGCTGAGGACCTCTGTGAGACCTCATTCCAATGAATATTCCCTGGCATCTGAGGTTCTCTGTTAGTCCATTGGTTCAGATTCGGAGCTCCTGCTGCAGGAGCTTTGGCCCAACCCCTGGCTCATGAACCAATATCCGGTTCACTTGGGGGTTCCTCCCATCTCCTTGGGTGTCAGGGTTCCCCACTAGTGGCCAGCAGGTGCCCTAGTTGTAGGGAGACACTAACTCTAGACAAAGAATTTTAAAAAGCTATTGTACCCAGAATAACTAACACAATATTGAAGGAGAAGAACAAAGTTGGAGGACTGGAATTACCTGACTTTAAGAATTACCATAAAGGTACAGTAGTTAAGACAGTGTGGTATTGGTGAAAGAATAGACACACAGATCAATGAAACAGAATAGAAAGCCCAGAATAGATACACATAAGTATAGCCAACTGATCTTTGACCAAAGAGGAAAGGCAATACAATGGAAAAAAAATAGTCTTTTCAACAAATGGTACTGGAACAACTGAATATTTATGGGAAAAATAATGAATCTAGATACAGGTCTTACACTTTTCACAAAAATTAACTCAAAATGGATCAGAAACCTCAATGTAAGATGCAGAACTCTAAAACTCATAGAAGACAACACAGGAGAAAATCTAGAGGATGTTGGGTATGATGATGGCTTTTTAGATTTAACACCAAAGGCATGATCTATTGAAAGAAATAATTGATAAGCCAGACTTCATTACAATTAAAAACATACCATATTGATACCATATGACCCAGAAATTTCACTCCTGGATATATAGCCAAAAAACCCCAAAATACTAATTCTAAAAGATACATGTACCCCAATGTTCATAGCAGCATTATTTACAATTGCCAAGATATAGAACCAACCTAAGTGTCCATCAACAGATAAACACGTAAAGAAAATATGGTATATATATACAATGGAATACTACTCAGCCAAAAATAAAAATGAAAATTTGACATTTGCAGCAAAATGGATGGATTTGGAGGGCATTACGCTAAATGAAATCAGTCAGACAGAGAAAGACATGTACTGTGTATCACTTATATGTGGAATCTAAAAATACAAAAAACTAGTGAATATAACAAAAGAAGAAGCAAACTTACAGATATAGAGAACAAACTAGTGGTTACCAGTGAGGAGAGGGAAGGTAGGAGGGGCCATGTAGGGGATTAAGGAATACAAACTATTAGGTATAGAATAAGCTACAAGAATATATTGTACTACACATGGAATATAGCCAATTTTTATAATTACTGTAAATGGAGTATAATCTTTAAAAATTATGAATCACTATATTGTACACATTTAACTTATATAATATTGTACAGCAACTATATGTCAATAAAAAATAATTAAAAAAAAAACAAAAAAACTTATGCCCTATGAAAGACATTGTCAATAGAATGAGAAGTCAAGTCACAGACTGGAGAAAATATTTTCAAAAGACATATCTGGTAAAGGACTCATCCAATATATACAAATATCTCTTGAAACTCAACAATAAGGAAACAAACAACATAATTTTTAAAAATGGGCAAAAGACCTAACAGATACCTCACCAAAGAGATATACAGAGGGCAAATAAGCATGTAAGAAGATACTCAACATTATATATTAAGGAACTTCCAATTAAAACATCAATGAGATACCACCACAAAACTACTGAATAGCTAAAATCCAAAACATTGATACTACCAAATGCTAGCAAAGATGTGGAGCAACAAGAATTCTCATTCAGTGTTGGTGGGAATGCACAATGGTTCAGCCACTTTGGAAGATAGTTTGGCAGTTTCTTACAAAACTAAACATGCTGTAACCATACAGTCCATAACTGCACTCCTTGGTATTTACCCAAAGGAGTTGAATACTTATATCCACACAGAAATCTGCATGCAGATGTTTATAGCAGCTTTATTCATAGTTGCCAAAACTTGAAGGCAAACAAGATGTTCTTCAGTAGGTGAATAAATTGAAGTATATCCAGACAATAGAATATTATTCAGCACTAAAAAGAAATTAGTTATCGAGTCATGAACAGACATGCAGAAAACCTAAATGCGTGTTACTAAGTGAAGGAAGCCAATCTGAAAAGGCTACATACTCTGATTACAACTGTATGACATTCTGGAAAGGGTGAAAGTATGGAAACAGTAAAAAAATCAGGGGTTTCCAGGGATTAGAGGGTTGGGAGAAATGAATAAGCAGAGCACATAAGAATTTTAGAGTGATGAAACTATTCTGCATGATACATAATGGTGGGTACATGTCATTGTACACTCATCCAAACCCATAGAATGTACAACACCAAGAGTGAATCCTAATGTAAACTATGGACTTTGGGGGATAATGATTTGTCAGTATGGGTTCACTGATTGTAGCAAATGTACTAGTGGTGCAGGATGTTGATCTGGAAGAGGCTGTGCATATATCTGCGTGTGAGTATTTGGGAACTCTGCACTTTGAGTTCAATTTTGCTGTGAACCTAAAACTACTCTAAAAAATAAAGTTTATTAAAGAAAAAGCTATAAAAATATGCTTAAGGATTTAAATAAAATAAGAATAAAATGCGGAAAGTAATGAAAGCTACATATAGGACCAAATAGAACTTCTAGACCTGAAATACATAATACATGAAATGAAAAATTTACTGTTTGGCTTTAACAGAATACTAAAAACTGAAGAAGATCAGTGAACTCAAAGACAAGCAAGAGGAACATTCCAAACTGGAGTACGGAGATAAACAAGGCCAAAAAAAAAAAGGAGCCTCAGTGACCTGTGTCACAAGATCATGTGATTTAACATGCATGTAACTGGAATTGTAGTACTGAATAAAGAGGAGGAAAAGCAGAAAAATATTTGAAGAAAGAGTAGCTAGAAATTTTCAATACTTGAAAAAAAATCTTTAAACCAACAATTATAAAAAGCTCAATGAAACCCAAGCAAGATAAACACAATGGAAACCACATTGAGGCACATTATAAGTAATATGTCAAAAAAAATGTTAAAAGTTGCCAGAAAAAACACGTTACATTTAGGGAAGAAAGCTAATAATGCCCTTATTTCTTAACAGAAGCCAGAAGACAATGCAATGACATTTTTACTGTGCTAAAAAATTCTATATCTAGAGAAAATATCCTTCAAAAATCAAGGTGAAATAAAAACATGTTCAGACAAACGAAAGCTGAGAGAATTCATTGCTAGCAGACCACCACTGTAAAAAATGTTAAAGGAAGTTCTTCAGACTGATGAAAAATAATAATAGAAACCAGAATCTAAACAAAGAAATGGAGAATGCTAGAATTTGAAAATGTGAGTAAAAGTAAGAGACATTTCTCACCAGTTTAAATTTCTTGAAAGATAATTAATTGACAATATAATTTTACATTTTATATGGCAAAGCAAAGGACCTAGAATAACTAAGTCATTTTGAAACAGAAGAATAAAGTTGAAGGACTTACCCCACCAGATTACAAGTGACTATAAAGCTACAGTAATCAAGGCAGTGTGGTATTTGTCTAAGGATAGACATATAGATGATTGAAACAGAGTAGTGAGTCCAGAAATAAACACAGACCTATATGGTCAATTGATTTTTAACAAACATGTCAAGGTGATTCAATAGAGAAAGGCTGATCTTTTAAAAAATGGTGCTGAAACAATTGGATATCCATATGGGCAGAAAAATGAACATCAACCCTCACCTCATATCATATGTATAAATTAACTCAGAATGGGCCATAGATTTAAATGTAAAAATTAAAACTATAAAGTTCTAGAAGAAGATAAAAGAAAAATTATTTGTGATCTTAGCATAAGAAAAGATACTTAATGTGCAAAAATCCCAAGGCATAAAGGAAAAATATTTATAAGACTTTTGCAATAGTTAAAATGCCTGCTCTTTGAATAACACTGTTAGGAAAAAAATGCAAGGCAACAGACTAGAAAAATATGTTTGCAATACATACATCTGACTAAAGACTTAAGTTTTGAATATGTAATGGACATTTACAGCCCAATAAAAAGAAGATAAACAGCCTAATGAAAAAATAGACAAAAGATTGTAAAGCAATTATACTCTAATAAAGATGTTAAAAAAAAATAGACAAAAGGTTTGAACAGGAACTTCACCCAACAAATAGATACCTGACCAGTCTCATAGTGTTGTGGTCAGAAAAGATGCTTGATATGATTTCAATTTTCTTAAATTTTCTAAGGCTTGATTTGTGACCCAAGATGTGATCTATCCTGGAGAATGTTCCATGCACACTTGAGAAGAAAGTGTATTCTGCCACTTTGGGGTGGAATGTAGTATAAATATCAATTAGATCTATCTGGTCTTTTGTGTCATTTAAAGCTTGTGTTTCCTTATTTATTTTCTGTTTGGACGATCTGTCCATTGGTGTAAGTGGGTGTTAAAGTCCCCTACTATTATTGTGTTATTGTCAATTTCCCCTTTTATGGTTGTTAGCATTTACCTGCTGTATTGAGGTGCTCTCATGTTGAGTGTATAAACATTTATAATTGTTATATCTTCTTCTTGGGTTGATCCTTTGATCATTATGTGGTGTCCCTCCTTATCTCTTGTAACAGTCTTTATTTTAAAGTCTATTTTATCTGATATGAATATTGCTACTCCAGCTTTCTTTTGATTTCCATTTGGATGGAATATCTTTTTCCATCCCTTCACTTTCAATCTGTATGTTCCCTGGGTCTGAAGTGCGTCTGTTCTGGGGGTCTTGTTTTTGTATCCATTCAACCAGTCTGTGTCTTTTGGTTGGAGCCTTTAATCCATTTACATTCCAGGTTATTATCAATATGTATGTTCCAATTACCATTTTCTTAATTGTTTTTGGTTTGTTTTTGTGGGTCTTTTTCTTCTTTTGTGTCTCCTGCCTAGAGAAGTGCCTTTAGCATTTGTTGTAAAGCTGGTTTGGTGGTGCTGAATTCTCTTAGCTTTTGCTTGTATGAAAAACTTTTGACTTCTCCATTGACTCTGAATGAGATGCTTGCTGGGTAGAGTAATCTTGGTTGTAGGTTTTTTCTTTCATCACTTTAAGTATATCCTGCCACTCCCTTTTGGCCTGCAAAGTTTCCGCTGAAAAATCAGCTGATAACCTTATGGTGATTCCTTTGTATGTTATTTTGTTTTTCCCTTGCTGCTTTTAATATTCTTTCTTTGAATTTCATTTTTGTTACTTTGATTAGTATGTGTCTTTGTGTGTTTTTCCTAGGGTTTATCCTGTGTGGGGCTCTCTGTGCTTCCTGGACTTGGATGACTATTCCCTTTCCTATGTGAGGGAAGTTTTCAACTATAATCTCTTCAAATATTTTCTCAGACACTTTCTTTTTCTCTTTTTCTTCTGGGACCCCTATAATTCGAATGTTCGTGTGTTTAGTGTGGTCCCAGAGGTCTCTGGGATTGTCTTCAATTCTTCTCATTCTTTTTTCTTTATTCTGCTCCTTAGCAGTTATTTCCACCATTTTGTCCTGCAGCTCACTTATTCATTCTTCTGCCTCAGGTATTCTGTTATTGATTCCTTCTAGTGTGTTTTTCATTTCAGCTATTGTGCTGTTCATGTCTGTTTGTTTGTTCTTTAGTTCTTCTAGATCTTTGTTAAACATTTCTTTTATTTTCTCAATCCATGCCTCCATTCTATTTCCAAGATTCTGGATCATCTTTACTATCATTTCTGAATTCTTTTTCAGGTAGGCTGCCTATTTCCTCTTCATTTGTTTGGTCTTGTGGGTATTTACCTTGCTCCTTCATCTGCTGTGTATTTTTCTGTCTTCTCATTTTGCTTAGCTTACTTTGTTTGGGGTCTGTGACATATTTTTTTGCCATCTCATTTTTTTTTTATGAGTGGGATTATGCTCCTGTCTTACCGGCTGTTTGGCCTGAGGCTTCCAACACTGGAGTTTGTAGGCTATTGGGTAGGTCTGGGTCTTCGTGCTGAGATGAGGAGCTCCGTGAGACCTCACTCAGTTGAATATTCTCTGGGGTCTGAGGTTCTCTTCTAGTCCAGTGGCTTGGACTCGGAGCTCCCACCGCAGGAGCTTCGGCCTGACCCTGGCTCATGAACCAAGGTCCTCCAAGCCGCATGGAGAGGCAAAAAAAACCCACAAAACAATAACAAAGTAAAAAATAAAATTAGACTAGGAAACTAACAGATATGTTAGAAAGAATATAAAAATAAAAATATAGATGAATCAACAACTGGAAGTACATCAGTACCACAACAGTAAAAAAGAAGAAGAAGGAAAAAAAAGGGGTGAGGGGGAGGCCTTGGCTGTGGAGGGTGGGACCTAAGCAAGGGTGAAGTTTGTTTGGTGGGTGGGGCCTATGCTTAGGACCCACAGGGCTGGACAAGGCCCTGGGGGCTGTGCTACTCTGGCTGGGAGGGCCCGTACTGCCTGCCTCTCCTGATCTCCCCAGCGTCCCTCCTATGCCCCAGGACCAATTTGGCCAGGGGGAAAGGGAGGACCTTGGAGGGCAGGGGACTGACCTGGGAGTTCAGCAGGCTCCCCGTGCCCGAGTGGGTGGGGCAATCACCCTCCGGTACTCTCCGGCTCCTTCTGGACAGGCGGATTCTCAACCACTGCGCCACCAGGGAAGCCCAAAACAATGGTTTTTAAGATACTGGACAATTTAAGTGAGAAGACAGTAAAGCAACATCTTCAAAGTACTGAGAGAAAAAAGTGGCCAACTTAGTAATCTATATTCAGCAAAATTTCCTTTCAAAAATGAAGACAAAGTAAAGTCTTCTTCACACTTAAAAAAGTTGAATGAATTCATCATCAGCACACCCACACTATTAGAGACATAAAGGGAGGAAATGTTAAAGCAAGTTCTTTAGGCAGAAGGAAAATGATACCAGGTGGAAATGTAAATCTATACCAAGAAATGAAGAGTGCTGGAAATGGCAACTACAGGGGTAAATTTTTAAGTTTTTTTCTTACTATTTAAATATCTTTATAGATAATTGACTTTCTAAATAAAAATAATAAGGCAGTGTGAGGTTTATAATATGTATAAAATGAAGATGTGTGACAACAAGAGCACCAAGAATGGGAGGGGAGAAAAGGAAGTATATATTGTAAGTTGCTTTTACTCTTAGTGATGTCTTATAATTTCACTTGAATCTAGAATGTGACAGGTGAAAATGTGTACTCTAGACCGTCAATCCAGAACTCTAAATACAGAACAAAGAGTTACCACTTATAAGACAACAAAAGAGAAAAGGTGAAATAGTTTTAAATAATACAATTAATCCAACAAGGGAAAGAAAAAAAGGAAACAAAGAACAGATAGAATGAACAGCTAATAAATAGCAAGATGATAAATGCACACCTAATCAAATCAATAATTACATTAAATGGAAATGGTCTAAACTTCCCAATTAAAATACCAAGATGATCAGAATATATAAAAGAAGCAAGACCCAACTATATGCTGTTGAGAAGAAAAACACTTTAAATAAAAAATCACAAATAGGTTAAAAGGAGAAAGAAATACAATCTAACACTAACTAAAAGAAATCTAGGGTGACTACGTTAATATCAAAGTGTATTTCAGAACTCAGAATGTTATCAGAGATAAAGACGGTCTTTTCATAATGCTTGGCATATTTTTTCCCATTACACCAAACCCTGGAAAGTTTCACTGAAGCATCACTACTTAAGGTCTTACTGGTGTCAGCTATTGTTTATAGAGTCATGTAAACTCATTTATTTATTCCCTCTCAGAAGGCAACCTTCTTCCTGAACACTAACACTTTTATTTATTTTTTCCTTAACTAATTAATTAATTTATTTATTTATTTTTGGCTGCACTGGGTCTTCGTTGCTGTGCACAGACCACCCCCCCCCACAAGCTGCAGCAAGTGGGGGACACTCTTCCCTGCAGTGCACGGGCCTCTCACTGCAGTGGCCTCTCCTGTTGCAGAGCACAGGCTCCAGGAGTGCAGGCTTCAGTAGTTGTGGCATGTGGGCTCAGCAGTTGTGGCCTGTGGGCTCCAGAGTACAGGCTCAGCACATGTGGCACACTGGCCCAGTTTCTCCGCGGCATGAGAGATCCTCCCAGACCAGGGCTCCAACCTGTGTCCCCTGCATTGGCAGGTGGACTCCCAACCACTGCGCCACCAGGGAAGTCCCAACACTAGCACTTTTAGAACCCTCAAATCACTGCTATTTATATTTACCATGGCTTCTGCTCTGAACCCAATCATCAACCCAAGAGCTAAATTGCTAAATTGCTAATCCCTTGAGAAAGAAAGAGGGATAAATTATACCTCTAGCTCTAATATATGCTTCTCATAAAATACATTCACTCTTGGGACTAAATCAAACTAAAAAGCTTCTGCACATCAAAGGAAACCATCAAGAAAATGAAAAGGCAATCTACCGAATGGGAGAAAAATTTGTAAATCATATATCTGATAAAGCGTTGATATCCAAAATATGTAAAGAACTCATACAACTCAATAGCAAAAAAACAAACAATCCAATTTTAAAATGGTCAGAAGATCTGAATAGACTTCTTTCCAAAAAAGACATGCAGATGGCTAACAGGTACATAAAAAAGTACTCAACATCACAAATCATCAAGGAAGTGCAAATCAAAGCCACAATGAGATATCACTTCATACCTGTTAGAATAAATATTGTTAAAAACACAAGATAAGAAGTGTTGGCCAGGATGTGGAGAAAAGGGAACACTTGTGCAATGCTTGTGGGAACATAAATTGGTGCAGCCATTATGGAAAACGGTATGGAGGTTCCTCAAAAAACTAAAAATAGAACTACTGTATGATCCAGCAATTCCACTTTTGGGTAATGTATTAGAAGAAAATGAAAACACTAACTTCAAAAGATATGTACACCCCCATGTTCATTGTAGCAGTATTTACAATAGCCAAGGTATGAAAACAACCTAAGTGTCTACTAATGGATGAACGGATAAAGAAAATGTGAAATATAAATGTAATGCAATATTATTCGGCCATAAAAAGGAAAGAAATTTTGCCATGTGTGACAACATAGATGAGGGCATTATGCTAAGTGAAATAAGTTGGACAGAGAAAGACAAATACTATATGATCTTACTTATAAGCGGAATCTAAACAAAACAAACCAAAAAAAAAAAAGAAACACCCACCAAGATCATAGGTACAGAGAACAGATTGGTGGTTGCCAAAAGCAGGAGGGCTGTGGGTGGAATGGGAAAAATAGATGAAGGGAGTCAAAACATACAAACTCCCAGGTAGAAAATAAATAAGTCATGGGGACGTAATGTGCATCATGGTGACCACAGTTAATAATACTCTATTGCATATTTGAAAGTTGCTAAGAGAGTAAAGTCTTAAAAGTTCTCATCATGAGAAAAATAAATTTTGTAACTATGTATGATGACAGATGTTGACTAGACTTATTGTGGTGATCATATGCAGTATATAAAATATCAAATCATTATTCTGTACACCTGAAACTTATATGATGTTGTATGTCAGTTATACCTCAATTTAAAAAGTAATATAATTGAAAAATGCTCCTTATCATTTAATCGACAATAAACATACTTTGGATATGAGAAGTGATGTAGTATATAAGAGTGAAAGGAGGCAGACAAGAACTAGACAATTGTGATTTTGTCTTAATTAACATAGATAATAAACGTCAAAATTCAAGTTCTCACGTTGCCTTAAATCTCATTAGATAAGAATTCAATTAAAGAATGAACCCTGTTCCTAAGTTTAATGAAGAAATGGTGCTGGATTTTGCTACCTTTCATTTCCAGGGACTATGAATGTGAGAGAAAGTGAATGTATTCCTTGTCTTTTCAAAGTCGATTATATTGCTGGAGAAGTGCCTGCATACTAATGGAAAGGAGAACATTCTTTGATCCTGTCAACTGAGGTGAAAGCTTTCTCCCCAATGGGAAGATATTAGGAAAACCTTTATCTATTTTTAACAAAATTATTTAAAATTGTAATACTCAGAGTATATCTGAATCTCATTACACTGAAAAGTAGATTCAATTTTTTCCTCTGACTTTACTACTGTCAGCAATAGCCATAAACACATAAGTAGTCATTTCTAAGGTGTCTGAAATAAAATCATTTTCATTTCAAAAATGAGAAAGCAGAGGCACAGAAAGGTAAAATGACTAGTCCAAAATCACACAGGGAGTGAGAGGTAGAGCAAAGATAAATTAAATCCTCGGTAGAGATTGACAGAGAAGATTTAAGTCTTTTCTGCTCCCTCAAGGCAACATCGCTCACATCCACTTTGAAGAAGCTTCTGGGTCCAAGGTCCAGCCAAGGTCCCAGGAGACAGTGTACTATGGAAAACAGAGTATGTGCAAGACACAGTGAATCCATGGGTCTGAAATCCAGCAAGAACAGAGAAATCAAGAGAAAATAATCTCTGTAAGCCAAATAGGGGTAGCTGCCTCTACCTCTGAGTAAACTGCCTTCTTCTTAGTGTCTTGTGAAGACTAAATAAGAAAATGCCATATGTAATGAGGGGACTCAAAGAAAGAGATTCCTTTCTTCCTCTTGCTTTGGGGAGAATGAGACCACTGGGCTTGGTCTGTAGGTCTCTAGGTGGAATGACCTGAGAACAGCAGGTAAGTAACACACAGAGGGAGCCACGAGTAGAATCCTCAGAGAGGAAAATCCCCCAAGTGTCAGGAAATGCCTTGCTTCCGGCTCCCCAGTTCCTCACTCCTACCTCATTCCTCCAGCTGGAGGCTCAGCTTGATCCTCTTCACACACATACACACACACACGCACGCACGCATGCACGCACACACTCTTTCCATCCCGTGACTGTTATTCCAACTCTTCAGTGGATTCTGACCTGTCATTGCGCTCAAAGCCAAGGCCTCTGAGTCTTGTTGCCTGGGTTTTTCCGTGGGCCCCTGACACAATGTGTCTGACATCTGAGTCTCTGGATCTTGCTTTGCTTCCCTAAGTGCAGAATAGCTGCCTCCCCTTCCTTAGCAGGTCTCCCTGGACTCCACCTGGGCCTAGACTAGCTTACTGTTTATGGATGCTTAGCCAGGCCCCTCCTGACTTATTTTCTCCAGAGTCTTGGTTTGTTCCTTGAGAAAGAAAAAGACTTAATGTCTTGGAGATTTCTATAAACTTCGAGATAAATACATAAAGGAAAAAAATTCAGAAGCTTCCAAAAATATCTTTGAAGAAGTGAAAATCCATAATCCTTCACTGACCAAGTTCTGTCACCATGACCAAAATATCTCGCCACTGTTCTTGACTCTCCATCTGCTTTGCCATCATCTTTTCTTGAAGACAGTGTTGCAATAGCTTACCAACTGGTCTTCCCACCTCCAGTTTGACCTTCTTCTCATCCAAGGGCCTAATAATTCAAATGCTTAAGGAGAAGAAATGAGAAATACAAATGAGTGACCAGGGCTGATATAAATACATATGCAAACTCAGTGCAGATGGCGGGTTGATGCAAAGGCTAAAACACGTGTGCCATATATAAGGGGCACCCACTCTCCACTATAGTTTATGGTTTTCTTTTAGAATACATCCCCGTCTTTCTAGAATATCCTATTTTTTTTTCAAAATAAGAAGACCCAGAATTTAGAATATTATATAAAGAAATCTGAATGTTGGCTGCCCCCTATCTCTTCCTGATCTAATAAATTTCCCCGTAAGCCTGAGCTGTTTGAAGTTGAGTTTTTGTCATGAACAAACCAAGAGCCCTAATATAATTCTTTTTCTTTCAGTATCTGTATATATTGTGAAATGATCATCACCATATGTCTAGTTGACATCCATCATCATACATAGTTACAAATTTTTTTTCTTATAATGAAGACTTAAGATATATTCTCTTAGCAACTTTCAAATATATCATACAGTATTAACTGTATGGTTTTTATTATTGTTATTATTATAGTCACCATTCTGTATGTTACATCCTCCTGACTTATTATTTTATAACTGGAAGTTTGTACCTTTTGACCCCCTTCACCACACCCCGCCCCCGCCTCTGGCAACCACCACTAACTAATATAGTTCTTTAATGACCTGTCAACATGGCTGTCTCCCAAACTCAAGGGTGAGTTCTCAGGTCAGGGACTGTGGCAGAGACACTTTGCACCCCTCGTGCTACACAGGGGTTGGCAGCAAACTGGAATTGAATTATTTACAAACGAATGAATAGAGGAATAAATATATATCCTTTTCAGACCTAAGAGCAGAGAATGAAAATTTCAAAATAATAGGCAGTAGGAGATTTAGCTCTTGAAATTGTTTAAGTTCATGGAAACAGATATTTGTGTTTCTTATTCAGGCTCTTAGTTCTTTCAAAGAAGGAGGGCTTGTACCTGACTCCTCAAGGCTGCCACCCTGTTGACCCCTCCCGAAAATGGGCAGTCAGCTCACACAAACTATAGATGCATTCAAACAGAATGAACGCAAAACTCATACTTCCTTAGGGCACAAGTTGACTCAGAGTAAACAGGCAGAAAATGACTGAGTCTTCCCAGATACATGGGACAGATCAAAGGAGCTTCAGGAAACAAACCAAAACAAGAAAGCTTTTAGGTTACTATTTTGAATGATGCTTGGGTAAAAAGATGCAGTGATCCACCCATGCCATTGTCAGAGGCCACTTCGATGCCTAAACTTGTTCTTCTTTTTTGTTATCATTCACTCATTCATTGCCCACAAGTAAATGCCTGCTAGATCAGATGACCCTGTACAGGATTGACCTTGAACAGTTAATGCCAGACATGCACAAAGTCTTCCTCTGTATGTGTGAGAGATAAATATCTTCTCCTTTTCTTCCCTAAGCCCCAGTTTCTTGCACCTGACACACTAGAACAAATTGATGATCACCTTTGGAAATGTGCTGGCATATAGCTTGTTAAAGTGGGAGGGCAGTTAACAATTATCTGTTTGAAACCTCTAACTTTATCTTTTTAAATTTATTTTACTGAAGTACAGTTGATTTACAAAGTTGTGTTAACTTCCTCTGTACAGCAAAGTGATTCAGATAGATAGATAGATAGATACATTCTTTTTCATATTCTTTTCCACTTGGTTTATCCCAGGATACTGAATATAGTTCCCTGTGCTATACAGTAGGACCTTGTTGCTTATCCATTCTATATATAATAGTTTGCATCTGCTAGTCTCAAACTCCCAAATCATCCCCCCCAGACCCCCTCCCCCTAGGCAACCACAAGTCTATGAAACCTCTAACTTTAAAATGATGAAACCAAGGTCCAGAGAGGGTAGTATCCACCTAAGGCCCACTGCTAGTTAATGCATGTGCCTGACCCAGCCTGGCAGTTCTTGATATATTCACAAGACTGAAACTCTAATTATGCAGTTTTTCTGACCTTGAGGTAGAAAAATGCCATTCCTCCAAAGGGCATTCTATATGTTAGCCAAATTGGGGCAGTTAATTTGTAAGTGAGCAACTTTGGTTTTCAGATCTCATTATGGAGGGAAATGTCTGAACCTTATAACCAACTGGCCTAAAGCCATCAAGTCACGAGCACTCTTTCCAATATTCGATCCACTGGGAGGTCAGACGTCCCCCTTCCCTGCCATGAGCTCGGAAGCACTCACAGCTGAGACATTTCCTGGGGTTGGGAAACAGAAGATTGCTTCCCAAGCTGAGGTTATTGTTCAGAACGCTGAGTAATGAGGACGGCTCCAGCGAGGCTTGGGAGAACTTTATGAAGGCTTTTGTTTGCATGAAGCCCAGAATCAGAAGACACTGGAAAAGACAGAGCTTCAAAGGCACTCTTTATTGCTGCTTTCAGTACAGGCTAGCTTCCTCTACAAACTTGGAGCATTTTATTTTCAAAGATGTTATGAACACTGGTGTTGTAAGATGGCAGCCTTAAGAGAAATGCTATTGTCTGCCAAATCCTCAAGCTAGTATTACAGAAAAATAAGATTCCTGCTCATCTACCCTGACTGTCACCGAATTCTCATCCATCAATCTGACACAGCCATAATGCCTTTGGGGATGTCAAGGCAGCTTTTGCAATAGGTGGGTACTTAAATCATCTCAATCTAATGAGTGTCTGTCTTCATTGCAAAGATGTCTACAAAGACATATTCCTCCTTCAGTAGGCTGGCCATTCACCACCTAGAAGAAAGCCTGCCAGTCACTAAACACCAGAGCCAAGCCATCTCTGCACAATAATATGAAGAAACAGGGATCTTTTTCTCCATGTCACGTTTCTGTGGTCCTCCTTAACTTCCGTGGCCCCCTTATTATGACCCGTGTGGTGACATGTCTTCTCAAACCTCAGGGATCCAAAGACTCAACCACATCTCCATGGTCCCTCACACGTTCACACCCACTACCGTACAAACGTGTCTTCCCCACGTACCTTCCCTTTCCGTGGGGAAATAACTAGTTAATCTGATAAACAAAGTTGGTGTCTCCTAAACTTTTGTCATTTGTCAGCCATCCTCACATTTTTTGCTTTGTCTTTAAACCACCTGCACTGTTATTTACCTAGTATTTTTATTTTAAATGACTTACTTTTTAACTGTAAGTAATTGTTTTAATTTCATTTTAATAATATCTGTGAAATTGCAGGTTTGATGTGTTACTTAGTTTAACATACATGAGGAGAGATGTATATGTAGAACTGTTAAAATAAAAAATATTCACCCATGTGCTACTAATATCATCTATGTAGCAATGGTGCTGCATTTTTCAAACTTTGGAAAACAGTGAATTAAATCAAATTAAAAGATTGGCTGATACTGGCCTAATGAGCCTCCCCTTCTGGATAAGAATTGCATTTTAATGGAGACTTTTAATACTTTTAAGCCAGTCGAAAGAAGAGAGGAAACATAGTATAGTGGAAAGCATACAGGTATTTTTTTTTTAAGCTGGAGAGAGCTAGATTGTTTTTAATTTATAGAGATTATACTGTTGGTTAACATTTTTGCTGCTCTTCCCTACTAAGCCCATCCTCCTGGGCCTTCTGTAGTCCAGGTTTGCCTTCTTCCAGGGCATAGATGTCAGCCCTGGAACATCTGGACTCCTCAGGTTAAGGAACAAAGGTTTGTACCCGGGGTCTTCAGTATTCTCCTGAGATTCCACCAGACACAGTGGTGCTGCATCCCCCTCCTGGCTGTACCCCTTTCTATGGAAGGATTATACTACACCCTCTCCATCAACATCAGAGTTGACCATATGACTTACTTTGGCCAATAAGATGAGAGAGGAAGGAACATGTATCACTTCTGAGCAGAAGCTTAAGAGCTATCTCATGAATCTGTCATTGAGTCCAACAGCAATTTTTAAATTTTTTAAAAATTTGTATACAATTTTAAAGATTACTTTCCATTTACAGTTATTACAAAATATTGGCTGTATTCCCTGTGTTGTACAGTACATCCTTGAGCCTATCTTACACCTGGCAGGTTGTGCCTTCCACGCTCCCACCCCTATATTGCCCCACCACCACTACTGAAACCACTGGTTTATTCTCTGTTTCTGTGAGTCTGCTTCTTTTTTGTTATATTCACTAGTTTGTTGTATTTCTTAGACTCCACATATAAGTGATCTCATAGAGATCTTTCTCTGACTTGTTTCACTTAGCATAATGCCCTCCAAGTCCATCCACGTTGCTGCAAATGGCAAAATTTTGTTCATTTTTATGACTGAGTAGTATTCCATTGTATATATACCACATCTTCTTTATTTGTTCATCTGTTGATGGACACAGGTTGCTTCCATATCTGGCTACTGTAAATAACTCTGCTATGAACATTGAGGGGCATGTATCTTTTCTAATTAGTGTTTTTGTTTTGGAGGGTTTTTTTAAATATATATACCTAGGAATGGAATTCCTGGGTCATATGGTAGTTCTGATTTTAGCTTTGTGGAATAGTTCCTTTGTCCATCCTTACTTTCATGACCTTTAAGGTTACAGGTAAGTCATTTTGCAGGCTGTCCTTCAGTATGAGTTTGTTTGAGGTTTCCTCATATTTTAACTTTGATTACTTGATTAAGAAGCTTTCTGTCAGGTTTCTCCACGGTGAAGTTACATTTCACCCTTAGTAATTAATGAGTATTTCATAGGGAGTTGCTTTGAGACTATAATAAAATCCCCTTCTGCATCCCACATTCACCCACTGTCTTTAGCATCATCAGTAATTTTTGCCTGAATCAATTATTACTATGACGGTTGACAAATGGTATTTCTCTAATTCCGTTATTCCTTTTACACTTGTGTGTTGGCATTCTACTGTAAAGAAAAGCTTTATCTTCTTTCAGTTATTTGTTTATTTATATCAGTGTGCATCCATGTATTCCCTTATTATTCAATGAATTGTAATCCATGGCTGTCTTTACTTATTTTGATGCTCAAGTTGTCCCATATTTGACCAGGAAAAGCCTCTTCAAGACGGCTTCTGTGTGTTATTGACATAGCCCCATCATTCTTTGAGCTCTTCCTTACTTTCTGGTACAAAAAGGTGTTGCAAGCTCATCTTGTTCTTTTCCCTGCCCAGCCCTAGAGTCAGCCAGTTCTTTAAGGAGCATCTCATTTGGGTAGTTCAGTGGAGAGTGCTCTTTAGAAATCAAGAACTGAGCGTCCGATGTGTTCATTGCTGCAGGACATCACTTCCACTAGGTTCTTTCTTTGTGTATAGTTGTACTGTTTAATTCTAGCCACTGCTCTGAACAGTATTCCAGTTACTATACAATGTAGCTTTACACAGGGAAATATGTGGCTTTTGCTTTGTATTTTTTTCAGCATGGATGTCGCACAGATCTAGGAAATATATGTACATTAATGTACAAACACACACATATATGCCTACATACACATATACACATTTGTGTGTACACATGAAGTATGCATACATGGATAGGTACAAACATAGGCACACGCACACATTGTGAATTCACATAGATATAGCCAATTCCCCTCCAACACCACAGGGTTCATTCTAGCTTTCCCCCTTTCCATATTTGTACCTCCTTCCCCAACAGTGAGAAACCCGGCTCCGGATTTCCTCGATGTACTTACTATTTGCTTAATCCCCCTTGTGTAGTCAATCTCCTGATCCCGCCAGGCTGCCTCTTCACAACTTCTTTGTGCAGGCCCAGTCCCTACAAAGCCCCCAACCCCCTAAAATACTCATCTGTGTGGGCTCCATCCTCTGTCCACCTGCCTTCCCACCGTCCTTGGAATGAAGAAAAGAATGGAGGGAAGGAAAGAGGGAGAGAGGAGGAAAGAAAGGAAAGAGGGAGGTCAGGACAGAACTCTTATCTGCACTCTGCTCTATCCTTTCCCCATCCACAACTCTTCCTCATCTCTTTAAATAGCACCACCACCATCCAGATGTTCAAACAAATGGAAGTCCTCCTCGATTCTTCTCTTCTTCTGCACCACATCTTCCTAAATGTAACTTGAGACAGCCCACTTCTCACCATCTCCTTTTCTCCCACCACCATCTCTCATCTGGGTTGCTGCAGAATTTTCCAAAGTGCTTTATCCTCTTCAACTCTTATCCCCGTGAAAGTGTTCAGGTTTGGGCTTAGCTTCAAGCATTAGAAATTTAAAATTACTAAGGATTCCAAAAATGGATTAAATGTGCCAACAAAAAGGAAGTTTAGTATCCTTGTTGCGCCAGAAATAAATTGCTTTTTCAGTGGAATATGCTCTCCAATAAGATGCTTTTTCTCATGTCTGAATGTCAGACTTAAACTCTCTATCTTCTCTTTCCAAGATCATGTTTCCTTCTGTTTAAGTAGTTTCATGCAATTGGGATAAGAACCTAAAAGTAATGGATCAAAACAATAATATAATTCCCCACATGCAACTGAAAAAAATCTGTTCATAGAGCAAAATTAAGTGTGTGTTGGTTTTAGAAAACACATTAAATATTGCAGAAATGCAACCGTTGTTTCTTATGCTTAGACCCTCTTATTCATATTTATTTGTACCACTAATTTCTTATTTATTCAGTTAAAGCTGTACAATTGCATGAAGGGAAGGAAGAAAGGATCTATTGTCCAAATAACAAAAGATCTAGCAATCTCTTATTCTTCCTCCTTTGAAGCTCCTTTTAGCTCAAAGAGTGGTTTGGAAGTGAGTGCTGCTATTTGGAATGGAATGTATGGTCAACTTCCACAGATAGAGCATGCACTTCTAATTTCCTTTCTCAGTTACAAGCATCCTATTTTTAGTAAAATTCCAGAATGCCTTCCTTCCTCCTTTGAATGGTGTTGCAACGTTTGCACTATTAGTCTTGTCATCTTATAAGACAACCCTCCCCAAGCAGTATTTATATCTGGCAGCCTGATGATTGGAATCAGCATTTAATTGTGCATATTAACAACTGCAATCACACACAGATTCTGCTAACCTGGAATGCTTCTGGGCTGCTTACTATTTCAGAATCCTAGAATAAAAAGAATGCACAGATGTCCGTTTTATTATCTCATTTTCAAAATAACCTTTTAAGTACTTTAAAATTTTACTAGAAGTACAGTTTGTGAAATAAGCTCAATTTTGCTCTTATACCGCCTGAGATGAAAAAAAGCAAAGAAAAAACAGATTTGGAGCTCTTGGAACATAAGCTGAACGCTGCGTATAACCGGAACATAGTTTCTTATCACACATGTCCCTTCCCTTTACCTCAAGATCTCAAAAGTTATTCAGGGGCATGATGGAGCCTTTCCTGGGAGAACATTTTAATTTTGTTGAAATACCAGCTCTTCTTCTGTGGCTGTGGTGATGGCTTTCTTACCTCATGCAATTTCTCTGAACAGCCATAAAGTCAGCAGACTTTAAATTGAGTTACTACAATTCTCTGGTGTTTTCTTCTCACAACATCATCGGGCTGAATCCTGTGATTGTTACGTGTGCTCTCAGGGTGAGCAGACAGAAATTCGAGCAGCCATTACCTGTTGCTGGGGTGGATCCAGATAGAATCAGAAAAACCTTCCTGTAGATACTAAGGATCAGAATTCCATGGTCCTAAGAATAAACTGTGCGATCTTGAGTCAAGAGATAGACAAATAGGTAAGGATGGAGGAGACAGGACCACCTCCTTTTCCCCTTCTTATTTTGGGTGAGTATGAACATGCCATGGTAAGTAGCATCAGCTTTGAACCTGGACCAATCCAATCCATTCTCCATTACTGCAGCCTGGATGAGGTTTCTGAACAGATGCTATCCTGTCGATCCCCAGTTTAAAATGATTCACTGACTCTTCAGTGTCCTCAGGATAAAGTCCAAATTCCTTAACACAGCTTAGAAATATTTTACCATTTGACATCTGCCTATATCACCAACCTCAACCCTTGCTTCTCCACTCCAGCCGAACAGAACAACTTTGGGTTCTCAAACCCAGCCAGGTAGGCTTGCTACCCACATCATTCCTGTCACCTGGATATGCCTTCTCCAATCCCAAATCCCTTGCCTGACTAACCCCTATTCATCCTTCACATCTCAACTCTTCCCGACTTCCCAAGCCTGAGTTTGGGGATTCTCCTCTGTGTTCCTCTAAATCCCTGCATTTGTCCAATCACGTTGGATTGTAATTAAACCTGTTCATTCTGCCATATTTTTGATGCATATGTATCTTGTCCTGCCTGTGTATCCTAGCACCCAGCACAATATTAGCACATGAGAGGCCCTTGGTCAGTGTTTACTGAATGAACAAAAAACTGGTTCCCAAACACAAGAACATGCCCGCCAGTGGAACCTAAAGTCGTAGGCACAATGCCCTTCTTCTCACTTTCCATTCAGAATAGTCTGACACCTCCCCCATCAGGACACTGAATAAATGTTGAATAAATGCTTTGCAGACCAACATTTCAAAGTTGGTCTGCAAACCTGAGGAGATTTTTACTTGAAGCCATTAACCCTCCCTTCTCCCTTCACATCCTCAAAGTCTCCCTGACTTTAAAGGACTCATAAAGCCCCCTCCACTCTAGGGAGACATCCCTGACTAACGACGCCATATTGCGTGCTCTCTTTCTCTCCTTCCAATCTTCATGGGTCCTCATTCTGCATCTTACTACTTAGCTCTTTATAGTATAATACCCTCTTGTTCTCATACTGTTTTTATATTTACCCCATTCCCCAATTAAACTGTGGTTTCCCTCAGCACAGAAATTAGTTCTTACACTTCTTATTAAGTGTCTTATAGAATCTAGAATAATGCTCACTAGAGTGGCTATGTCTATCTATGTCTCTTACCATATACTTTCCATTTACATCTTAAAATCTAGTTTCCCCTACTAGAGATGTTTGATCCTCTGTTGCCTAATCCACGTCTTACAGCTTTTTCACCCCTTGTATGGGTAATGTGTGTGTTACCCACACAAGTAAATGTTTGTTGTAGTTGATGACAGTGAGGATGATGGTCTGTCTTCAATAAATATTTGTTGATTATTTGGTTGATTTTCCATGGCAAATGCATTTCCAATCTGAGAAGAAAAACCCATCTTTGTGCCCAACCATCTGATTAGTGGGGCTCCAGGAGCCCCCAAATTATCAGGTCCCATTTATCTTTTGCATTTGAGCTTGAGCATCTCCATGCACATGCCCAGGGACCCCAGGGATGGAACCCTCCCTGATAAGTTGCTCCTTTTGGTAAAAAGGGGCAGATTTTTACTGTGGAACATTTGCCTGTAAAGAATTATTATGTAATGAAGAGCACACATTTTGCTTAATTTAAGTCTACCTAGCAGAAGGCAAGTAGCATTTCATTACCCCAGCTGCTGACGAGTTCTTTGTAAGGATTGTATTTATTTTGAGATTTACAGCTGTAATGAAGACATTAGGAAATGAAGTCCTAGAATTCTGCTACAGTCCCAAGATATCAGGATTAAATTTATGGTCAATAATATTCACACATTAACAGCCTAAGATAACAAACACTATCATCGCTCTTTTGTTGCGTTATCTTGGTATCTAAAATTACTCATCCTACATTGAGTAATGAAGATTTATAATCTTCCTCTTCCCTTACGGAAGACCTCACCTTCTCTAGAATAAGCCCTTTTGTGGAGGAGACAGGCAGATGCAGAATGTGCTTACCCCATAGAACATTACAGCAATGGCAACTCTATTGATAAGAGAATTTGTCCAGAAATCCTTGGATCCCTGGTTAGTATTAATATCAGTATATTATAATGGCAATATCTGTTCTGAAAATAATATTGGAATGTATATGTAGCACTGATATTACTTTTACTTCTTTGATAAGTACCCTGCTATCTTTAAGGACCTAAAAACCTAGGTTCCTAGTCTTGCCTAAAATGGAGAACAAAGGGTAACATGATCCTTTCTACTCCCGCCCAACCCCATTAATCATGTGATACAAATGAGAACAGCAGCAAGTTCTCCAAGATTGCAGTGTTGGAGAGGACCAGGAAGGACCGTTCACATTGTACCACGGGTGTACGACATAGTATACTATGTGATGTGAATTGATGCCCTCAGGTTATGCAACATGGCGGATGGTAATGTCTCTTTTCTCCAGGGAGGCATGCCTCAATTTACTTACATGCATTTGGAACCAGACCCTGAAAATGTATGCAGGCTAAGGACTCTGAATTCCCTCTTTTTTTCAGGTTAGCAGTTGCATTTCTCATGTATTCTAGCTAGGTACCCCAGGGAATGTACCCTCCCTGATACATTCCTCCTTTTGGCAGAGGAGCAACATTTCTATTAAAGACTTAAAGCAAGATTAATAGATACTAGAAATAAATATAGATCTGACCTCAAAAAATGATCAGTACTGGTCAGCGCAGTGATGCACAGAGATGTGGGGCTGCTTGCCTAAAGTTGTAGATGCTGAGGGGAAAGAGTCCCAACTTCCCTAAACACTAGTTTCTTTCCTCTCTACGTGTGTACTTAAGAAGACCAAATATCTTTATTACTTATTTATTTCTTCAATAAAAATTTATCAACGAAATTCAATATGTCCCTAACTGGATCATCATCTTCCCTCCCAGATTTCCTTTGTTTGCTGTTGTTAGCGCATCAATACTACACTAGACACCCCAGCATCTCCAACTCTTTTCTCTCCTCATTCCATGCAGTTGCCAATCATATTCATTCAACCTCTAATAGTATTTCTTGCGCCGTCCTTTCTTTTGTCTTTGTTGTTGCGTGCGGGCTTTCTCTAGTTGCGGCGAGCGGGGGTTACTCTTCGTTGCAGTGCACGGGCTTCTCATTGTGGTGGCTTCTCTTGTTGCGGAGCACAGGCTCTAGGCACGCGGGCTTCAGTAGTTGTGGCTCGCGGGCTCTAGAGCCCAGGCTTAGTACTTGTGGCACACGGGCTTAGTTGCTCCATGGCATGTGGGATCTTCCCGGATCAGGGCTTGAACCCGTGTCCTCTGCATTGGCAGCCGGATTCTAAACCACTGCGCCACCAGGGAAGCCCTGTCCTCTCCTTTTTATGTTCATTTTCCTTCTTCTAGTTCATGACTTCAGTACTGCATTGGCAGGCGGATTCTAAACCACTGCGCCACCAGGGAAGCCCTGTCCTCTCCTTTTTATGTTCATTTTCCTTCTTCTAGTTCATGACTTCAGTACCACTCACGCAAAGGATTCCAGAAGTCCCGTCACCATCTCTCAATATTTCTTTCAAATTATGTACAGCATTGCTAGAGTAAACTTCAGAAGATGGCATCTGTCCCTAGCTCATAGGCTGTAATGACTGTCCACTGCCTTCCCCTCAAGCCTTTCACCTTCCTTCTCTTCACTCACCTTAATCTCCAAGCTTACAGAACCTTTCACGGACACTCCATGCTTGGCTCACCTCCATGCCTTTGTTGAAGCTGTTTCTTCTGCCTGGAGTGCCCTTCTCCATAACTCTGAACGCCTACTCTCTACCCATCTTTTTTTTTTT
The DNA here is from genome assembly GCF_002837175.3 of Physeter macrocephalus. Classification (NCBI taxonomy): domain Eukaryota; kingdom Metazoa; phylum Chordata; class Mammalia; order Artiodactyla; family Physeteridae; genus Physeter; species Physeter macrocephalus. The sequence continues at coordinate 12,917,003 of NC_041226.1, read as the reverse complement.
CCTTTCTTTCAGTTTAAATGACCGCAAGTTTCCTTGATCTTCTAGCTAGATAGAGCCTCTCCCTCTGCTGAAGCCCCATAGCGTTTTCTCTCTCTGTGCTTCTCTTGTGGCACTTTTAACTTTCCCCATCCTAATTATTTTTATTTGTCAATTCTCTTATCTCTTCTGCTTGACTCTGAATTCCCTGAAAGTATGGACCATGGATTAGTTTTCCTTCTGTCCCTACACTTGCTTGTGAACTAGGTGCTCAGCCAATATCAGATAAATGAGTGAATGAATGAATGAAACGTGGCAAAGGCAACCTCTTATTGAGTTTCACCACTTACTATGTTGTTATTTAATACTCCTTTAGTGCAACGTACTATGTATATTATACAGCTTCTTTGTCCAGTGTGGCAACCACTAGCCACATGTGGTTATTGAGTGCTTGAAATGTGGTGTAAGTCCGTGCAGGGACTTGTACTCGGCTAGCCATGGTTGCAGGCCCCAAATTGCAATTATCTGCTGATTCTGCATAAACCCGTCTTTGCTAGAGAAATATCTTGTAGTCTGTTTGTTTCAGGTCAACATGTCTATGGCTGCTTTCATATTACGATGGCAGAATTGTATAGAAAGAGATAGTTGAAATAGAGACCATATGGTCCGCAAAGCTTGAAACAGTTACTATCTGGCCCTTAGCAGAAAAAGTTGGCCAATCTCTGGTTTGCACGTAAGAAAGTGATAGAGACAATGTAAATAATCCAGATTAACCTTTTTAAATGTGTCATATGTTCGGTCATTGCATTGTGAATAGTATAAAAAACTGAAGAACTATTCTTCCAATATTCAAAGTCATTGACAAACAAGTGAGTTCCAACATACATCTTTCTTGTTTTACGTAATCTTATTCATTGACTTAAATGAAAATATCTACCAACATTCAGGTAAGAGCTATATCCATTTCTCAGTTGCAACTATAGATTGGCCATGGATGCAAGAGTTTGGCAAAAATCAACAAAAGTATTCTATAAGAATCATTTAATCATTTAGCTCTATGGGATATAGAGTGAAGAGTATTATATATTCTATTATTACATATTCATAAATTGTGTGCTACATATTCTTTACATTTGTACAATTTATAATAAATAAATAAATAAATAAATATCTATATCTATATCTATATCTATCTATCTATCTATCTATATATATATAGGCATCCTCCCCGGGAACCAGTTGTGAAACATTTAGCACATCACTGGCTAAATTCCTTTCCTCACCTCATCATGTTCTTACCTCCCCTAGGAAATGAGAAACTCCCAGTTGATTCAGTGAGACGTTGACCATTTCTTCTGTAGCAATATCGTCGTGGTATTCTACACTGTACAATGACAGCAACTCAGAGATCTAGGGACAGGATGAGTCTAAAATAAAGATTGGGTTAGGGCTCCTCTGAGAGTTTTTTCCTGAAGACTGGGCTTTAAAACAGCCTATTATTCATGCTTTAAACAGAATTTCTGAACTGTGCCCTTGGCTTCTCATCAGAGCTTTTGGCTTAGATTATTTTCTCTTGGAATCCTTTTTTTCTTTCCACATTCTCCTTTCTCTAAATTGGCCTGGAATCCTGCCTTTCAGGACTCCTAAAACATAGAACTCTCGTGATAGTCCCTGTTACAAGAAAAATTAACAAGTCACAAACAGAATCCTTGCTCCCACGGACAACACACCAAGACTTCGTTGCAGTTTCAGCCTCTTTCGAGATTATGACCTTTATAGTCAATCAATCGGAAATTTTGATTAGCACTAGCAAGGTAGTCTGCAAGGTAAGACCACTTACATTTCCTCCCCTCCAAGATGTCCAGGCTTAAAATAATTCTCTTTTCTTTGCTAACTTCCTTGCCCCACCCTCCTTCTGCCTCTGAAAGCCTCTCACTCTGTACAACTCCTGGGAGTATCTCTCTACTTGCAAGATGGGATGCTCCCCGATTCATGAATCACTGTATAAACCCAATTAGATCTTCAAATTTATTTTACTCTGTGTTGAAGTTTTGTGTTCTAACATCTCGCAGGTGACTTAAAGCTTAGACATCTCCTAAACCTGCCTGGTGGAATGCTTCTTCCTTCTTTCCTTAACCTCAATCAAAGTTACATAAACTGAGACTGCAGGAGCCATCACTCAAATTAAACCTAGCCTCTGGGCAAACAGTAGGTAAAAGACAACTAAAAGGATTACAGGCACTTCTTGCTCTCAGCCAAGTTTTTCTAACCAGGCAGTGAAAGCAGGACCTGTTCAAGGCCATTCATTGCAGAACTTGGATGTTAATGCTTTCATCATTTTTTCTTCTGAAGCTGAGGTCGTTGAGGTCACTCACAGAAAATACTATTTTTTTCCTTACAGCACAGATAATCCATCATCAGAAACTAAGTGATACTATATTACCATGAAGGCAAATGCATCAAAGCTTTGAATGCGTAGAAGACTGTATTCTCTCATTATTTTCTAAAGTGAGGGAAATGTAAGCTGTTTATTTAAAAACTGCTCACTTCACCTGAGCAAATATGTTTTAGGCACCAATCAATGCTTTTATGTAATCATTTCAAAATTGGAGAGCCAGTTTAAATTACAACTATAATAGAAATTAATAGCGTGGCTTTTTTGCAACATTAGGTGTCTGAAAAAAATCATCCCTCGACTTTACCATGAGACTGTGTTACCAACTGATTTTAAAACTACCCTGACCATCTCCTGGTTAGCTCAGGCTGTCATTGACTAACAGGTCACAGCCCACCATTCATCAGCTGACTATGCTCTTACCAAAACAATGTGAAGTCAAATCTGCTTATATTTTCTCAAACCAAGGAAATACAGGGAGTGTAATGTTTTAAATTAAGCAGGGTTGTTATTCTCTTAAGGATAGAAGAGCTTAAAAATAGTTGTACCAATCTAAAGAGCCCTTATTCATGTATTTCACATATTAAGGTAGCACTAAATATTTTATTACATCCTTTTGGAAGTTTGGAAGTTAAGCAATTACTGTTTTCTTTCTCATGATGACTTGCAAAAATAGCAAAAACTGTTTTTCCAATACATCGTCCAAAGCGATAAGATTTCTAATATGGAAGGAAAAGATAGATTGATTATGTTTAGTTAATGAGTTGTTGCCTTGAAATGCTCCCCTAAGCTTATGAAATTCCTCCTTGAAACTGTTTAATTTATTAGAATGGAGCTCCATTTAGTAAATGGCTAATGGTCATGTCATTCAATGCATTGTATACAATAGCTAATGCTTGACAATGGGTTATGATTATGACTTTTATTATCTCAGAGTAAGCATTTTGAATAATTTATTAATATTAATAACACTGATTAAATAAGAAGATGGGCTTGTATATCAAGGCTTTGCTGTATAGGGTAGAAATTTCTAATTCCAGAAAACAAATACATATACCTCCATATATGCATGTATATCTCTGTATATTTATAGATATGCATTCATATGGATAATCTGCAGTGACTTTGTTTTGCTCAAGTATAATTCACTTTTCTTGAATTAGACAAATAAAGCCAAAACAACAGCAGCAACAAAGACAATCATAGCCTCCTCCAATTGTTTAGAGTCTTGAGTTTCACGCTACCTGACATTTTCATCTCCTGGCAGCCCCATTTTCAGTTCCTCCCTCCTGTTTGGCCAGAAATGAAACCTTGACAACATGACACATTCCCCTGAAATCTGATTATAAATCACATCTGTGTGTTTTCTCAGCAGCAGGCAGGAGCTTCATATTGGGTTGCAGAAATCTACACAGCTGGAGCTAAACTGTGATTTTATTCAAACACTGCATGAGAATTGGAGAATTATAGTCATAGCTAATAAATAGATCTCTAGGAGAAGAGATAAAAGACAAAAGGGGGGGAAAAAGACAAAAGGGGGTCAAACAGAACAAAGAAACACAGGCAGAGGGATACGGTGTGGTCTCTGTGGCAAATGTTGTACAGGAAACTGCTTCCTATCAAAATTCCTATCAGGGTGCCATCCTTGAGTTAAAGTTAACAAACATTGACTGTGCTTACTATGTGATGGCAATGATCTAGCTCTGGTGATACCAAGACAAATGAGACATGGTCCCAGTCCTGAGGGAGCTTAGAATCTAGGAGATTTGTACACAGTGTGGTGAGCTAGTGATGTACAGAATGCAACTAGGAAAGAGCGGTGGGACATGTGGCCAGAAATGCCATGGGTTAGAGAATACATCTTGAAGGAGATGAAGCCTGAGCTGTGTCTAAAATCTCTCACGCTGATGCATAATGGGAAGACCGCTGGACTTAGAACCAGAAGAAGATGGTTTGAGTCCCAGTTCTAACGTAATCGCACATTAGCTGTGGGATCTCTGGCAGGAATCACAGTTACTAATGGGAATCACCTCTTACTGTGTGCAGGCAGCCACTATGCTATAGACGTCAGGTGTATCATCTACCTTGTGGGCGAGACCCAATTATTTTCATTACTGTTTACAGATAAGAAAACTGCATCCCAGAGGCATTAAGTTATTTGCTTGTGGTTAAGGAATGAGTGAAGTGAGTGGGTTTGAGCCACTGCTGTCAACTCCCATTGCAGACTTAACTCTAAACTTGCCAAGACTTGGGTTAGTTTTCTGTAAAATGGAGCTACTAATGCCTGTCCTATTTAAGCTCGCAAAATCTTGTGAGGATCAAATGAGATGGCGTAGTTGAAAATGATTTGAAAAGTGTATATACAATAAAAATGCAAGATAGTAATTCTTTTTCCAGCCAGTGTAGCATTGAATTCTCAGGCACTGTCACCCCGTTAACACATGCAGTGGCTAGTCTCTCCAGCCCAGAGCTACAAAAGCTCCGCGTGATAGGTCAGCACGTTTAACGGTCAGAGAATGTCCTAATTGCTGATGCCTCCAACCACTGCACACATATCTGTGGACACAAACCATTCTTGCCTAGATCCTCCACTCTCACTATTGCAAATACTGTAACACCTGGGGCTCATAGTAGTTACCGGGCGCACCACGAGGTGTTGCTCAAGGAGAAGGCTTGCTGGAGGATTCCATCTGAGGCCTATCCATCCGCCCACCCCCTTAGACCCAAGCGCAGGGCTGCTCCAGGAGCAGGAGCCATGAGAGCTCCTGGATCCTGAGCTTGAGCTTTCCACAGTTTGTGGAGTTCCTTTCTCATTAAGCATCCTAGGTTGAAGTAGGGGGGCAGTCGAGTATATAGTACCGTGATACGGCCAGATCTGGGATGCTTGGCTTCTTGAGTTAACGAGAGAGAGGAAGGGAAGGAGGAGAGAAAAGCTTTGAGGGCCTCCCCCCATAAGCATAGGCCTCACCCATGGTCTTCTTCCGCTACGTGGTTGTGGGATGAACATTTCAGAGCACAGGAATGATATCTAGAGACTAAATGCTGACTTTTCTTTACATTGTCAGAGTTATACTGCCACACAGAGGTCATTAAGTGGTCAAAAGAGAGTGGGAGGGTGGCAGTTGGCTCCATTTTCAAGTTCAGTGTTTGTTCCAGAGGCAGGATGGAGAAGCAAATAGAATATTACTTTTTTAAAATCCCACCTTAAATGTATATAAATCTTGGCTCACTGCTTATTTCTAGCAGATATGTAATTGTGAGGTCTAGAGTTGACGGCAACTCTTAGAGCAAAGAAGTTGAATGCATTTATCAAATCTTGTAGGGTCTAGTCTGCAAACAACAGACTAAACTCTTATATTTCTGAGTTGGGTGCTGTAGGGCAGTGCCTTTCAAACTTTAATGTGCATGTGAATCACCCGGGTGTCTTATTAAAATTCAGGTTTAGATTCAGTAAATCTGCTGTGGGGTCCAAGGTTGTCCGTATCTAACAAGCTCCCCAGGTGATGCTGATGTTGCTGACCCATGGCCCACGCGTTGAGCAGCAAAACAGTAGGGGCTGCAAAAATCAATACAATAATATTTCTGCTCCTAAGGAGCTGGTATTTTCCCACAAGATGGACTATTCTTATATTAATGCTTAAAAATACCAGTGTGAAACTTCTCAGATTATATTTTTTTAATTGTGGAAAAATATATATAACAAAATTTACCATCTTAACCATATTTAAGTGTACGGTTCAGTAGTGTTAAGTATATTTATATTGTTGCACAACCAATCTCTAGAACCTTTTCATCTTGCAGAACTGAAGCTCTGTATCTGTTAAACAACAACTCCCCCATTTCCCCTTACCAAGCCCCGGCAACTCCTATTCTACTTTCTGTTTCTATGAATGTGACGACTCTAGATACTTCACAGAACTGGAATCATACAGTATTTGTCTTCATGTGATGGGCTTATTTCATAACCTTAGCATAATATCCTCAAGGTTAATCCATGTTGTATCGTGTGCCAGAGCTTCCTTTTTTTTAAGGCTGAGTAATATTCCATTGTATGTATGTACTACATTTTCTTTATCCATTCATTCAATATTTGTCAGTGGACAGATAATTTTAAGAATCTTTGAATAATTTTCAAAACAATGCCCGAAGGATTCTCCTATATATAATACTTATATTTACCTTGGGGTCTCAATTCCTTTCAAAAAGCCAGTGCCAAAGGGTTATACATTTTTAGCGTTCTATACCGTCAGACGTTAGTAATCAGAACTTTAGTTTCTCCTGAATGGGATAATATAATAGAATCACTAAAAGCCTAATAACATCTCACACATTTTTAAGTATTCCAGAAATCCCTCTTGTGTCAATATTTAATATATAGTCAGTCACTATCTTGGTGATTTACATTAACGGCATTTAACAGCTTACCCCCAGGGGACCCAAGGAAGACAGCTGTTGCTTGCCTGGGTGACCCCTCCTCTGTCTGGGTACCAGGACAACAGCTATAATATCAATTGCATCTAAGCAGTTAGGAATCTTCCTTAGTATAATCTGAAGGATTCTTTAAGTTCAGAACACTGAAATAATTGGATAAGACTGAAAGAAATTTTACTAACATAATTTAAACATATCTGTACAAATCAAATTATAAATAACAAAGAAATTAAAATGTAGATCAGCTTGGGTAAACATCAATTAATCCTTTTTCCCTAGGACAGCCTTTCCGATCCGTGTTCCTTGAAACATTAGTGTCCTTTTAAACACTGACAGGTTTGTGTAAAGAACATTTTCTCTAGTTAAGTACATTTGGGAAATACTGTTTATTCCTACCTCTTAGGCTTCTGGGAGAGTCTGGGGCCTCCCCAAAACAGACATCAAGACAGGAGTAGATGTGCAAGAAATTTATTGGGGGAACACACCACCTATGAGATAAAAAAGGGGAGGAACTGGAGGAGGAAGGGAGAGCCTTCAGATCATGATGCTGGTCCGACCCCTGTGAAGGAGAGAAGGGAGAAAGGAGGGTTGCATATGAAGAGACCCTGACTATGGTACGGTGCTAAGAAAGTGTTCAGAAGAGTGTTTAGGAGACCTCTCTTGTGAATCCTCTAAGGCAGATGGAGGAATATGTAAAGACAGCAGAGCCCTGGATGTGCCTCTCAAAACAGCCACTGTGTTCCCCATTCTCATCAAAGACATGCCTTTTGTTTCAAGACCCTAATGACAGTTTTCCTTTATCATCTGGTTTCTTATACTAAAATGAATAAGAATTATGAAGAGAGTGAACTTTGTACAATACATGGATACCATATACTCTTACCTCCAATTGCGATTTTTTCCTTTTAAACTCATTTTATCCAAATGTACTTTGAAAAGCTTTATGCTTCCCAGCAATATCACTTTAGATTTGATTAAATTGAGGGCTAGTGACTGCCTATAAAAGGTATAATCCATTCATTCATTCAACAAAATATTATTATTATTTGTGTGTGTGTGTGTGTGTGTGTGTGTGTGTGTGTGTGT